>NW_024349802.1:1819960-2029960 GCF_902729225.1 Pteropus medius | reverse complement strand
AATAACTTTTTGTGAAACAGTTAATGTTGCCTTTTTTTTTTTTAAAGGAAGGGGTGGGGGGATGTGGCTACATTTTTTGTGGCCCATATTAGGCGTTGCACATTTTCAGGGCCATGGGATTATGCTAGCTAAATGCAGCCGGATTTATTGCCTCTGCTTTTAAAAAAGAAGTATATTTACAATTTATGTGAAAGAATCTCTAATAGGTTCACAGTTTAGGAGAAGAAAGGACAAAGGGCTTATGTCAAGATAGCCGAATGAGGAAATTTATGTGCTATCGCTGTAATTTACGAAAACAGAAACTCGGATTATTTACTTCAAAGTTTGTTTTAATGTATTTAGAATTCGAGTGGAACCAGCTGTTTTTTTTAACTTCTAAAGATCGTGTTGTCATAACCCTGCTCAAAAGGGTGATTGTACTGTATTTCTTTAAACAACTTAAGAGGTATTAATTACAGGAGGAAAGGGAATATTGCCAACGTCTCATCTGCATTATGAGTCAAACTAACAAGCTCTGTAACCACACACGCATCCTTGAAGATCCCAGGGCACACACACAGGCCCTCGCAGAGCCAGGAGTCTGCAAATAGACCCACAAAATCATCGCCACCATCGCCACCATCAGCCCCGCCGTCACCATTATCATCACCACCATCACCATCATCATCACCATCATCATCACCATCACCACCATCATCATCAACACCACCATCACCACCATCATCATCACCACCATCACCACCATCACCACATCATCGCCATCACCACCCATCACTCACACCATCATCATCAATACCATCGTCACCATCATCATCACCCATCACCACCATCACCACCATATCACCACCATTTATGATATTTGATGAAAGATATTATTATGATGATATTACGATGATATTATTGTATTATTATTGATGATTATTATGATGATGATGATGATATTATTATTATTACGACATGATGAAGATGATGATGATGATATTACGATGATATTTATTTAGATGATGGATGATATTATGAGCATGATGATATGATGAAAAGATGATGATATGATGATATTACGATGTTATTATTATTATTACATGATATTATTATTTGATATTATGATGATGATATTATTTAGATGACATCTATTATTACGATGATGATGCGATGACATTATTACGATATTACTATATGATGATATTATTACGATGAATTATTATTATTTATTATGGATGATGATGAGATGTGATGACATGACATTTTCATGGATATTACGATTATTACGATGATGATATTATTATTTATTACGATGATTATTACGATATGATGCGACGATGATATTGCGGATTATTATTGATATTATGATGATTATTTATTATTATTTATTATTGATGATGATGATGATATTATTGATGATGATGATGATGATGATGATAGATGATGGATGTGATGATATTATTATGATATGATGATACATATTATTATTATTGATGATGATGATGATATTAAAGACATGATGACATGACATTATTATTACGATGAAGATGATATTACGATGACGAACCATCATCACCACCATCATCGCCACTCATCATCACCATCATCACCACCATCATCGCCATCATCATCACCATCATCATCATCACCACTAACAAAATAATCTCTTGGAACTTGAACACCTACAGCAATACACACAGTGGAGAGTTGGGAAGTGTCAAAATGTAGAGCACAGGAGATTGGAAAAAGATCCTGACTCAGCTGGCTTTTATCTGGAGAACACAGATCGAGCCCATGTGGTGGTGTCCCCAACCCCGGCCAAGAAGACCCTACTCCTGCTCCTTGGATCCACAGGCCAGGAGCTTTCTATCTCAATGTCCATCCCTGCAAGTGGTCTGGCCTTTGAATTATAGGCGAGGAGGTGACTTCATACCTATTTAATGAAAGGTAAATAAAGTGATGCTAACGAGTCCCACCCCTTGGGATGATTTCAATTTTTTTCCAAAACGCTAAAAATCCATGATCATGTCTTCTTTGCTAGTAATCCTCCCAGGGGGTGGGGAGGCAGGGGTCATCAGATACATGTGTGCCTGCCCTATTCAGCCCCTACCTTTGAAAGTCAGAGATTACGAAACAACCAACGTAAGGCAGTGGTGATGTGTTTATAAGAGATGCTTTACAAAAGGCGTAAGCACAGGATCCCTTGAAGAAGCCAACTCCAACATGGCGATTAGAATGGTCTGCGGTGAAATTTCGTGCGTGAGCTCTGGGAAACCCTCTGTATGTTAACGTACTTGTGGCGTCAGCCCGGCTGGGCATGTGCTGGGCACGGGAAAGCCAGGGCACTGGTCCAGCGGGGGCTCTCTGCATGGATGGTACAGTCGGATCGCTGCTCAGTAGCCATGCGGTCATCAGTACAGTCCCCACCATGGGGACAGTGCACTCCAGAAGTCCTCTGTGATGGACTGGCTCAGCCTGGGCACACTTGCTCCTATAGTGACAATGCCACTGGAGAGCTGTGAGCTATTGCAGGAATGGCAAGCTTCAAGGCCATGGGGGTCACGGGCTCAGGACATCTGGCTCCAGAGATGTCCCTCATCCCTCGGAGCCCTAATCTAATGTACTCTCGTGGGGCTGCAGGTGGCCCCTCAGCCACTGTTCTCTAAAGGCATCATAGTTCTCATCATGTTATTACATTTTAATTAAAATTGCACATTTGTTTTAAGACATTAATACTCTGTAAATACAGTAGCACATGTATACAATTGATAAATACAAGAAGTAGACCTGTGCTGGAGGGCCATGCTCAAAATTTCACGGTAGGAATTCCTGATCAAAAAGGAACGGACCCCAGATTTTGAGTTGTGCCTACTTAGCCATCACGTGGATGACTGATTTAACCACCAGACGTTTTTATGAAGATACTTGTTAAGCCAAAGGGTCTCTATTTGGAAGAATTTGTAATAGGCAATGAAAGATCTAAAGCATAGGTGTGGGCTGAGCAAAAGAACCTTACACCCTGTGAAGGCCAGGTCCCTGAGATGGACACGTAGGACATGTCCCAAACGTCCTCTGTTCCCAGCACGGGTGAGCATTTCGCAACGTGCTACTTCGTGGCTCCCACGAGAAGCGGGAGTGAGGTCTCCGAGGCAGCGGGGGATGAGCGCAAGCAGAGCTCGGGCTCGCGCCGTCTCAAGCCCCCCCTCGCTGCTGTAAAAACACTGCTTCCTCCAACCAAAATACCTGCAAGACAAAAGATGTCCATGTCGAAGGCCACGTGGAAACGTGGAGCTGCTGGGGCGGAGGGCGGGGAAAAACATTTTCCAAGTTGCAAATAGAGAGAGAAAACATCCCAGGGAAGGGAGGGGCATTTGCGATGACGTCAGCTGTGGACGATGGCTTTTCCGTGGGCGTGAGGGTGCAGCTGTGCAAGAGCTGCTTTGGAGAAACTCGACAGGTCAAGAGCCAGGTGCCAAAGATCGTCACGCAAGGGGGCTTTCCGATGTCCTCAGTGCCACTCTGCTTGTCTGTTTCTTTGAAAATGAGATTTGGGTTATATCTCTAAAATGAGCTAAAGATGGCGTTGGCAGACTATAGCCAGAGGCAAGATCAGGCTCGTTGCCTGTTGTTATAAATAAAGTTTTATGGAGACGGCTATGCTCATTTGTTTACATATTGTCTACAACTGCTTTCGTAATACAATGCAGAATTGAGTAGTTATGACAGAAATTGTATGGCCTGTAAAGCCTAAAATATTCACTATCTGGACCTTTACAGGAAGAGTTTGCTGACCCCCGAACTAAATGGTGAAAAGCAGTCTATTTTCAGATGCCTCGTCTAACTGGAGCAAATAATCTAGATGTTTAGAAATATCTACCAGAAGACTGAATGCTTTCTCTCTCCCCCTAGGTGTTGGCAATTGCTCTTTATTTAAGAAAATGTTAGAAGCTGGGGTCTGGGGAGGGGATGCATGGAGGGGCCATGCCGGGAGGGGAGGGGGCTGCATGGAGGGGCCATGGCGGGAGGCTGGGAGCCAAGAGCAAGCCAACGAAAATGAAGTCAAGGCGAGAGATGTAGCAGATTTTCTGAGCGGAGAGAAAAGAATAATCTTTAAAGCTGGCCACATTTCTTTGCTTAAAAGTGTCTGTAGATGAGTTAATCAGGGAGCTTTTCCGACAGAAGTCGTCTTGCTTTGGGGCAAATATTTGATCAATCTCACGAGGATAGCTCTGTGGTGTAGACGGGGAAGTAAGGCCTGGCTGAGGACAAGATCATCTGAACTCACGGCAACAAAATAATTACCTGTGTGTATAGAACAAGGGTAGAGGTTGGATTTGGCGAGTTTCTGTCCAGGTCTGCAATTTGCCAGAGCCTGGAGGTGTGGGGAGCACGGCACGGCGTGAACTGACCTGGCTTGGAGCTAAGTCGGACGGTCCACGTCAGAGCCAAGTTCCAGGCAATCTCGACACACATAAATCCTCGCGGAGAAAGCCCAAACGGAAACGGAACACTGGCAGTGTCTTCGGGAATGAAAGCGGAGTTCCACATTTAATGTCTCGGAGGAAGGAGAAACGTCTTGATGCGTCGGTTCTCAGCGAGAGGGCCTGCGTGTTTCATTGCACCCATGCCGAATGTGAATTAAACGTGCAAAGCAGAGTTACGTCAGTTTTCATGATCACAGTTCCCGTGTTCCAGGAGGGAGAACAGATCCAGTGGCATCTGGGCTTCCGTGCTGTGTTGAGCATCAATAAACAGTGGGAATCAGAAAGTACAACCTAAAAGGAACATGAAGAACAGGGCGAGTCCCACCAGAGGGCCTGGAGCTGCCACCGCAGATGGTTCAAGGGCACGTTTTACCAGATGAGTCCTTCTCAGTGTCAATGGGCAAACGATGAAGGATGCAGATCGGGGCTCGGCGTTGGGGAAGGCTATTTGCCAGTACCAGTGACTGCCACTGAACAATGGGTCCTTCTCAAGGAACATCGGGTGAGCTCTGATTGTGGGAAGGGACCAAGCAGAAGCCGGGAGGTCCTTTGTCATGTAACCGTCATGGCAGGAGATGTCCTCATTCTGGAACATTCTTAGCACCCTAAGATTCTCTGTGCCGCAACCCAGGGGTGGTCTAATCACCACAGAATCAGAGTAGGTGATTTTAGTAAACATGTTCTGATTATCTGGGATAATTTTTCCCCTAAATATGCCATTCTGTCACTCCCCCCTTGAGCTTTGGCAATATCCTAGAGAGCGTCCATCGCACCTCCCGACGCTCTGACATCAGGAAGGGCCTCGGTGCTACTTGGGACAATGGGCTCTCGTCCCGTTGGAGACTGCAGTCGGCGCAGTTGCTGCGCGAGAGGTTCAGTCTCTGCAGCACTGGACCACGCCACGACAACCTCGTTCTGCTTTTTTCAGGCAGGCTTGCTTCTTCCCCTCTCCCCAGCCTCCACCCCACAGCACGCAAAAATAACTGTATTACTTTTGCTCACTGAGGGGGATCCTTCCAGCTTCTCTGTTGACCCTGCGCATGGGCATAAATCTAGAGCTTAGTTTTACCTGAATGAGATCAGCCTGCATACGATAACTCACAACCTGCTTTTGTCATAACATGTACTAGAGTGGAAAAACAGCCGGGTGGAAAAAAATAATCATTTTAACAGTTCCATTCTATCCCACCATTTCGTGTTCCAAATGTAAACTATCTCCTAAGCTGCAGAGAAAGTTCTGCATATACATCTTTGTACATGCGCTGAATTATCTTTGTGCAAATTTTATATTTTGAGACATACTGTTAAACTCTCCTCTGAACGCTTGTATCAATTTATATTCCTACCAGAAGTTTATAAGTATAATTGTATCTATTCCCCTACATGCACACAGGTGAAAATGTGTCAGTGACAGTCTAGTTTGCATTCCTGCCCTGGGAGTTAAGAGGCTTTGGGTCAGACTACCTCCTTAGATCTATCCAAGTTCTTACTAGTCATATGCTTTGGTCAAAGGACAAAGCTATCTGTGCCTCGACTTCCTCTTGTGAAAAACAGGAATAATGACAGCATTTGTCCCACGTAGAGTTGTCACAAAATTAAATGAAATAATAAACGTAAAGCACTCAGGAGGATAAAACGACATGACAAAATGGGGTTTATCCCATGAATGCAAGGTTGGCTTAACCTTGGAAAATCAATGTAGTTCATCATACAGACAAACTAAAAGGGAAAACCGTGAGACCGTCTCAAGAAACCCAGAAAAATCACTTAACAAGATCCAACAACCATCATCAATCAAAGCTCCCAGCAAAATAGGAATAGAAGAGAACTTTCTAAACCTGAAAAAGAGCATCTATGGAAAATACGCAACGGACGTCATACTCAGTGGGGAGGGGCCGGATCTCTCCGCCCGTGGTCAGCGGGGACGCAGGGATGTCTGCTCTCGCCGCTCCCCCTCAGCATCGTGCTAGAGGTTCAGCCGCGGCACTGGGCGAGGGAAAAACACACAGGTAAAAGGCTTCCGAAAGGGAAGAAACAAAACTGTCTATTGACATGAGCTGCTACTTAGGAAATCTGGTACATTCTACCGAAAACCTCGAAAATTATTAAGCGAATTTCATAAGGCTGGGGATACATAATCAATTGTATTTCCATATACTAGTAACAATCGGAATTTGAAATAACGATAGCTTCGTTTACGATAGCAACAAAATATATGAAATAGTCAGGGATAAATCTGACAAAATATGTACAACATCTGTACACTGAAATCTGCAAAATGTTGCTGAGAAAAATTAAGACCCAAATAAATGTAGAAACACAGTGTGTTCATGGGCTTGAAGACTCGATGTTCTAAAATATATTGATTGGCTCCAAAATGAACTACAAATTCAACATAAACTCAAACAAAATTCTCCTAGGTTTTTTGGTGGGAATGAACAAGCTAAAGCTAAAATTTATATGCAAATGAAATAGACCTAGAATAGTTAAAACAAGTTTGAAGAATAACAAGATCAGAGGGCTACCTGGTTTCAAGCTTTACCTTACAGCCGTAGCAGTCCAGTGTCGTGTGGACGTAAGGATGGACAAGTAGACTGATGCCACGGCGTCCAGAAACAAAGCCATGCATACGCTGACAATTAATTTATACAAATGGGCAAAGACAATTCAATGCAGGAAGAATAGCCATGTGCACTAGATACCAAAATTTACTCGAAATGGAGAAAAAGCCCACATGTGAAAACTAAAACCATAGACGTCTGGAATAAAACATAGGAGTAAATTTCGGGGGCCTCGAGTTACACGAAGATGTTCCACATACTACACGAAATGCATGATCTATAAAAAGAAACTGATAAAAATACAGTTGACCAAAGTTAAAAGCTTTCGCTTTGCTAAGGAAACTGTTAAGCAAATGAAAATATAAGGCATCGACTAGGAGAATTTATTACCCCTTATAAAGATCTTTATCCAGATGTACTTGGAAAATATAAAGAACTCTCAAAATTTACCAATTAGGAGAAACCAACTCAATTTTTAAAACTAGACAAAAATTTGAAGAGCTACTTCTTCAAAGATATTTCTGAAAAATAAACATGTGGAAAGATGCTCCCCACAATTAGTCATTAGAGAAATAAAAACTAAGATCACGATGATGCTCTACCACGTGCACATTAGCATGTTTAAAATTTAAAAAAAAAAACTGGCCATACCAGGGCTAGATTCCGGAGGAACTGAAACTATCATACACTGATGCTGGGCGTGGAAAATGTTATAAGCATGTCGCAAAACAATTTGGCAGCTTCTTCAAAAGCGCACCTACCATATGTCCCAGGCATTCCACTCCTAAATATTTACCCCAAAGAAAGCCTGTCTTTATAAAACTTGTACACAAATATTCACAACAGCTTATAACAGTTTAAAAACTTGAAACAACCCAAATCTCCATCTTCAGGCGAGTGGTTATATCGTGACATATCCACTCAAAGAAATACTATTCAGCAACGAAAATGAATAAACCATTTTTAAAAGAAAAGAAAGGAATTATTGATACACACACAGCACGGAGGAATCGCAAAGTAGTTACGCTGAGTAGCAGAAGCCAAAGAAGACAGTACATATGGCACGATTTCACGAACGTAAAATTCTATCAAATGCAAACTGATACATAGTGACAAAAAGCAGGTTTCTTGGGGATGGAGGGATGAATCATAAAAGGGACGTTTTGAAGGGCGATGCCTTCGGGGTAATAGAGCATCGTTTTTTCCCTTGTCTTTATTTTGGCATAAATATGTCAAAACATGTCGGATTTTACACTTTAAATATGTGCAACTTACTGTATGCCATTTACACCCAGTTAAAAATTTAACTCAGAATAGCGACTGTCAGGAAGACAGCAGGCTCTCAGCAAATGTTAGCTGCCACCGTTATTATTCGTTCGTGAGTTGAAATGCCTACTCTGATAACGCGCTACCGATTTAACGCGTTTTAACAGTACTTCAAGAATGAAGAGAATTAATGGATCATAGTTTTAAATTTGCCCCCGGCCATTCCTCCAAATTCCGACTTTGCCTTGATGCTGTAGATGTGTTCAGACACACCCCAGGCTTTCCTGAGATGTTTCTGGCTTTCGAGTCATATTTTTAAAGGGAGAAAACATTCTGTCTTATCTGTTTTTACCAGGTTTATTGACGTATGGTTTGGATATACTAAAGTTACCCATTCTAATTGTACCGTTGGATGAGTTTGGGCAATTCTAGAGGGTCCTGTGACATTTCCATCAGCTCAGAAAGTTCTCCGTGCCTCTTTGCAGCCACAGCCTCCTCCTCCCTGCTCCTGGCAAACACTCATCCACTTTCTGACAACGTTCCTTTCCTAGAACGTTAGGTCAATGATTTCACATCGGCGGTTATGCAACGTGTACGCTTGCTTTTGTCCCGGCTTCTTTCGCTTGCCACAGAGTTCTGAGATTCACCTGTGTTGCCGTCTGCATCGATATTTCTCTTCCCTCCACTGCTGCATAGCAACAGCGTTCCTTGGGTGCACATACCAGAAACATGTTGATCTGCTCACCTCTCGATGAACACTTGGTTGTTTTCAGCGGAGTGTGTGTGTGTGTGTGTGCGCGCCCACCCGCGCGCACGTGTGCAGTATTATAAATAACGCTGTTATGAACATCTGTGTACAAGTCCTTTGTGTGAATATCTGTTTTCGTTTTCTTGGGTAAATCCTAAAAATGCATGCTTTTGTCTGAAGCCACACATAAACAATATGCTTTTCTTGTCTGTTTTACACACGATAAAAAATATATAATGCCAGTGGAATTATTAGGTTGTTTAACTTGATAAGACAGTGCTGAGCTGTTTTCCGAAGTGGCTGTACCGTTTCTAATCTCCCCGGTGGCATGTGAGTGTCCGGCAGCTCCGTGTCTATGTCAACACTTGGTATTGTCAGCTTTTAAAATTTTAGCCATTTCGGTGGGTGGATGATGATTCTGTCTTATCTCTTATCAGAATTTATTTAGGATTAAAACGTCTCATGCAATATCAGCTTTTTTTCCTAAGACCAGGATTTTATTCCTAAAATTACCTTTATCCAATAATTAAATGGGCCAAGGCTTCCCAAAAGATCATGATTACAAAGTAATAACATGCCTCCTCACGCACTTGTCATATTTTTAATGAAAGATCCAGAATATAAATTGGACTTTTAAAATAAACCATAATGTCTTGAGTGTTTTTAGCTAAGAAGGCAAATAAGGCATTAATCATTAAATTCAGGCATTTTATGTTACAGGTTTTTACTTAGCAATACCAAAATAAAGACAAGGGAGAAAACAATGTTCAGAATTAAAAGTGTGATCGCCACGTGGAATGTGCTGTTAAACTCACATCCACGGTCGAGTCAGAAAGGAACGTAGAGGAGGAGATGCCATGACTAGGTCAGAGGTCGGTGCGGAATCGCAGAGACCCCACGGACCCCGGCCCACGGGAGCCAGGCTTCCCAGGCCACCGTCTGCATGCGGGCGGTGGGGCGGGGAAAACATCCTTTTCATACACAGCCGGACCTGCCTAGTGTTTGTTATGGATAGCCCTTCACATCGTTGACATTACAGAGAACGTCCAGGAAATTATTTGCCTAATCCAGCACACGGACTTAGGGCCATAATCTCAGTTCAAACTCACCTGCACATCCATCTTTCCTGAGGTTCTTAGAATTCTCATTTTCACGGCTCCGCAGATGCACGCTGGAGCTAAGTGGCCGAGGGGCTTAGAACAAAGAAACAAACTGTGTGGTGGCCTTTGTTTCTCCAAGAGATGGCAGAAATACTCTACTCCCGGCCCCACACGCACAGCGTAAACTTCTTGACACTAAAACTCAAAAACCAGGAATGCTTTGTTTTTCCTATGCTTTTATCTGAAGCCGCACATAAACAATATGCTTTTCTTGTCTGTTTTACACACGATAAAAAATATATGATGCCAGACAGTCTTTCCTTTTTTGCTATTGTCTTAAGAATGGTTGACTTCCCAGAATTTAAAAGTATGCCAGGGTTCTTGTTGTTTGAAGACTTAGGGTCACGGCAGGGGGGGATAAAGCCTTCTAATTTCCTCCTTTCTTCATTTTATATAATCAGCAAAATATATATATATATATGTATGTCAGTAGCAGAGTCTTTTGCATCAATTAGCACAATGCGTCTGGCTACGTCCTTTATAAGACATCCAAAAACATCTGGGGTAGAATGCCATCGCCTCGGAGAACTACCCAAGCAGAATCGACACGCAGGCATTGTTTGCAGACACGGGGGGACATTTCCGGATCTTGCCTTTTCCCAGTGAGGTCCCCTATTAATATATACCTGTGCACATTTTTATCAGAGGAACTAACAAGACAATAGAGAGGAAGCAAAGTTAGCTATTAGATAACAATTCTCCTGCCAAGAGCCATAATCTGACACAGATTGAGCTGGGCGGAGCAGTCCATTAATGGTTCACGGCTCATACAATAATGACCTGCTAACCTGACGTGGTGTTGCTCTCACATTCTGCCGTCCCCTGGGATGCTACTGTCACTGTTATCTATTGCCTGCTTCCCTATCAAAGGGGAAAGCGGAGCTGAAATGTATGTGCGCATCCACCTCTGTAGTTCATCGCACACCAGCCCTGGCGCGTGGAGGAACAATAGATTTATAAGTTTATCCTACATTAAGCCAAACATGCCTGACTGCACTGTAAATTACTAAATAATAACCAGGTGGTGTAAGATCCCGACTTGGACAGAATATAAAAATCTATCAACCTGTAACATACAATAACCATAAATGTGCTATGTCGTTGATGGCTCAGGTAAACCATCCGCCACCGGGACCCAAGGTTTCAGCAGGAAAATCGCAACAAAACATGCTAAATTTAAAACTTGGCTCTCTCTCCTTTTGTGCTCCCTGTCGGCAGAGGAAAGACCCCCCGAGTTAAAACACTCGGGGATCGGTCGCGTGTGTTCGATTTCTTTGTCTGGAATCGGCTGCTCCCTCGCAGCTTGGGGCTGGTGTCTTCCAGGATGACGTGTGGCTGCATCAAGGTCGCTTCGATGCCCAAACTTCACATTCCAATGAGCCTGAAACGCTCCACACAGGCCGGAGAAGGTGGAAAACGCAGGAAAGGAGCCACCTTCGGATGATGTACACCTTCCTCCGGAGAAAAACATCTGAAAACTGGGTTAACTCGGCAAACCCCTGTCCTAAATCCCACACTTCACCGGGTGTCGCAGAAATAAAATTGTGCTGGATCTTCCCTTGCAGCCTCCTCCCCCACCCGCCCCACCCCCGCGAGAGAGATTCCATTTATAGGAATCACAGGGAAAAAGAATTAATTGTATTTCAGTGAAAGATTCCAAAATGATCCCATAAATTGTGATTCTAAAACACACAAAGCTAATTAATTCCTTTCGAGGAGATTTTCAATAAGCAAACCAGGTTAAGTTTATATGATTTACAAACAGTGTTTACATTCATGGAGGTGCAACTAATTGCTACACGGTTTGACATCATTACAGGGAAATGCTGGGGGACAGACAGTTTAATTAGGGGTGGTTTCAAGTTCACTACATGATTATCATCACAAAGCTCCTCCAAAAGGCTACGCGGTACAGTAATGCTGAAAAGTGATTACATTTTGCCCGACGTCTGCCTAAATTTTGAATGAAAAGCGATAGTCTGGATGGAGACAGTTATGTTCATTTGGTTTAGATTTTTTTCCTGAGTCACCCTCGCCCACTTGTCCTCGGGCCCCGTCTCTCCCTGTCCTGCACGTCGGCTCCCGGGTGACTGCGTGCAAGGCATTTGGATGCATCCGGAGAGCCCTTCCGAGCATTCCCAGGTGATGCCGAGATCCTCCACGCTTCGTGAGACGTTTTAGGAGCAGGTTTTACCATCCGCGTGGTTCAGGTGCGACTCCAGCGGTGTTTATAAATAATTTAGTTCCAAATTGCAACTCACTTTCCATTCCAGTCAATAACAATTGTTTTTGCCAGTTTTAATTTTTAAAGTTTCACTCTGTTAAGTTGCTGTCTTCTGTAATCAGCTCAAGCTGCTAATGACAGTGCTGTCACTTTGAAGCCCGGGAGATGTGGGTGGAGCTGGAACGCAGGGTGTTCAGATGCCGGGTACCTGGGTTGTAATGAGCCCTGTCACCCTGACAGGAAGGCCAGCCACTGGCGTTTCAGACGTCAAGATCCACAGTTATTTTTAACAAACATATAACTGAGAACCCAACACACGGAAGATTCTAGAATTGCTAGGAATATAGCAAATTACAATGCTATAATAACATTATATCAATTGCAGTGCACACCTGCAATTGATATAATGTTATTAACCAACGTTTTCTCAATACGTGCAATTTTTTTAAAAAAATCCGTAAGCCTCTCCTACCCTAAAGACACTTGTGATTTGGTCCTGGAGAAGAGGCATCTGGGCCATCCTCTCCTTTAAGGCTGAAAGGGACGCAAGTCCAAACGACACCGAGACAATGGTTTAAACTTCAGGAATCTGACGACTCCACGCTTTTTATCGTACACACATTTCCAAGTGTCGGCTGAAGCAGCCACAAAACACTTTATATTCAGCTGTTATCTACTCTAGATTCTGGCAATTCAGTTTCGAAAGACGAATAAATGAAATAAGGTTCCCCAAAGCGACCGGTTTTATAGCGTAAGTAACACCTCAAGGGGGTACCCTGGGTTTTCTCAGGAATTTCAAAACACAGACATCAGAGAAAAACAACTTTTCAACAAACCTCAAACTGCCGGAGTCTGGGCTCAGGGAAAGACGCCCGCAGCTGACCGCTCCGCACACGTCGGCACCTGTGACGTGGACGACCACGCACGGAGGACGGAGTGTCACCAGGCCGTCTCTGGGGCCGGACGGGACCCAGGAACCCCCAGGGTGCCGCTGGGAGGCGGGGTGCTGGAAGGCTGGCTCAGGCCTTCGGGGCACAGGTTCACCTTCATCAGGAACGACCGCCCAGTCCCTATCCAGGACCAAGTGATGGATGTCTCGTCGGTTTAATTAACTCGGGCACGGCACCAAGGCATTACATCTCCATTAATAAGCAAATTGGTAAACCCCAGACCCAAAGCTCCGAGGCCCCCACCTCTCAGCCCGTTTCCCCGGCCCTCGGCGTCCCCCACAGTCTTGTCTGGAAGCTTCCATGTCCCCTCTGCTCTCCGTCTCGCTGACGCGCCCTCTTCCTGATGCCAGGCGCCCCCGCCAGGCTTTGTCCGTCAGGTTGCTGAGGGTTCTGGGACGTGCACCCCTGGACAAATGGCGAGCTCACTGACAAGGACGGCGCCTCCACAGTGACGGTTCCAGACAGGTCCTCAGTGCTGGCCGTGCGCTTGGAGGTGGCTCAGCACGGACATCGCCAGGGCCCACGGCCACCCCCGGCCACCCTGCCATCGCCAGTGAGCAGAAGCGAAGCCGCTGCCACGAGCGACGGCCGCGTCCAGGGCATGGGTCTGGCAACCGGCCGGCGGCCTGGCCGGAGCACCGCATCCTCATCCTCGGGCGTCACCAGCCTGTCACCAGAGGCCTTCGCTTCACCCCCCTCCTGCCTCTGGTTCCCGCCTCTCGGAACCCACTCACGCCCCTCGTGCTGTAGGCACTTAAAACATTTAATTAATTCACTCCGTGGAAGTTGAAACACCGAACGCCTGGGCCTGAGCGAAGACGCGTCACGGAGACCGGGCAGGAAGTGACCGTCATAATTCCTTCACGACGGACAAGCGTGTCTGCTGTAAAGCCGCGCCTCCTGCAACCCCGACTTACCCACGACTTACCCACGACTTCCCCGAGACGCCCCTTCACAGGCTGGGGACACCTCCAAGACCTCGCAAACCCCCGTCCGAGGCCGGAACTTCCAACGAGCTCACTTGGGGTCCCTGCGCCATCAGACACCGCTGGTCCCCGCACGTCCACCTTCGGCCTCATCGCGAGTGGGGTCTGCACCGGGTGAAGCTCACGTGATTTCCTCGGTCATGTTTTCTTTCCGTCTCGACTCTCGGAGGAACTTTCCATGCTGGGCCTGGGCCGGCATCCGCCGCCGCTCCACTCCCGACTGGGTCCAGAATCCTCCTGCTCGGCTGCAAATGCCCCGATTCTTTCCAGCACAGCTGGCTCAGTGCGGAGCTGTGCGGATGGTGTTGCTGTGGGAACACTTGGTCACCGAGTCATTTTCAAGAGTTAACGAGTCCACGGAAACAGGGCGGGAACTACAAAGCCACGTCCTAACGCTGCTCAATTAGACGAGCGGCTCCTCGTTTAAGTGTTCACAGTGCGGCGTGCTCACTCCATGGCAAACAAAGCCCAAATGGGGAACGGCAAGGTCACAAGTGACTGTGCGTCACGCACCTTCCAGGCGACCTGCAAATGGCCCAAACTGCAGAGGCCAAATCGCAGAGTCCAGTGGTCTGTTGAATCGGGTCCCAAAGCCAGCCCCACGGCCACTGAAAACACAAGTGTTCAGTGCACTTGAAGGACCAAAGGGCTCCGAGTTCACCTCCCTCTTTTCACTGGAATGTGACGCTGGTCCATTAGCATCGCGACCCACCGGCCGCAGCTGGGACTGTCTGAATCCTAGAAACAGTGGAGACATAGATTAGGTAGGAAGCTTGTGACTGCAGGTGACAGAAAACTCCACTCAGACTGGCTGTGACAATGGGGAAATGCATCTCCCAGGAGACTTCCTGCGCCGGCCCGGAGGAGCCCTGATTGATTCGGCCGCGTCGCCAGGGCCCGGGCTGCCCCCCACCCTCCCCTCTGCCATCCTCGGCCCAGCTCCTGTCCCACTCGTCCCGGCTCCCGGCGTCACGAGCAGGCGGCCTGACAAGCAGCAGGATGGTAAACGCCTTCGAGTCGCTGTCAGTGATTCGAACCTCTCGTGGAGCCCCCGGCTTCTCGTCGGCCAGACTCATATCACACGTCCTCGCCCAAACCGGTCACGAGCGAGGACGGCAGAATAACCGCGGTTGGCTTAGCCCGTGTGCAGCAGACAGACATCAAGGAAGGCAGTTGCGTAGGTCCCAACTCCCACGTTTTAACTGAAATCCGAGCCAGGTTTGGGTGTGAATACGCACACGCACATGCCCACCGACGCGCGTGCGTGCTAAGCTGCGATCGAGGAGCGTTTCCTACTGTGAGTGACGGTCGCATAGTTTAAGCCGCGCCGGCTGGGACCAGTCCTGACCCGCGCCGGAAAGAAGGCGCCGCCGGCCTTCTCGGAAGCACGTGGGCGCCCAGGACCAGACACCTGGACGCAACGAGCTTCTCTTAGGAAAAACGAGGAGGGGGCAGCGATTGGTAGCGACCCCAGGCGGCAAGTGAGGAGGGCATGGCTTCGGGGAGCCAGTGGCCACGGGCCCGGGGAGAGGTGAAGGGATTCACAGCCAGGTGAACACGCGCCAGAGTCAACGGGCGGCTGCGGGGCCGGGAGGGTCCTAAGTCGGGTGGCGTGGATACGTGTGTGACCCATAGCGCGAAGCGTATACTGCAGGGAAAAGGCACAGCTGACTTCACCTCAAAAGCAGAAGCAGCACCTGTGAGGGGCTCTGCGTGCGATGCCGTGGGAGCGCGTCCTCGTCGACGGCGTGCCGTATTTATTGATTTCCCATAGTGCGCTTTATAACACTGCTGAAGTCACCATTCGGCTTTAACGCCTTGCGACTCCGGAGGCAGACGTGCCGAGGGCCGCCGTCACCACGATGCCCCCTGCTGCGGCACCTACCACCCTCGTAACCTGACGCGAGGAAATTCACGGTGAGTAGAGAAGGAGCTTGCCCTGGGTACGTGTCATTCAAACCCTCAAGGATTATGGGCTAATTAGGAGCACAGCGATGTAAATTTGCCTTGTGTCAGGTTTTCAGAAACAGTAAAATAACATAATTAAGCAGCGAACAAAGCAAATCATTTAAACCCCTCTTCACTGCAAATGCACGATGGAGAAATGCACGCATCGGCCTGGAAACCAGAAAACCGCGGCCCACGCGGCAGGGGCCAAATTACAGAGAAACGGCGTGAATTTGATTGAAATGCATCCCTATTGCTCATATGAAGGTTTTCATGAAAGGAAAGTCCATTAGGTAATTAAATAATTCATTTAAAGGAAACAGGCATTGCTTTTTTTGGAAAAAAAAAAAACTGAATTGCTTTTAAGCAAACAAAGTAAAAACCCAAAGAATAACTTCCTAGAACCGGAAACCCTAATAAAATCAGAAAATAAAATTGTACATGGCATTTCCCAACTTGGACTTCTCTCCGGACTTGTGGTTACACGAACAAAATTACACTTGAGAACGTGAAGCTTCCGCTGAAACCGTTTCCTCCAAACGGCCCCGTGAACCCCGATTCTGAGAGCAGAATGCCATGAACCGGGGACACCGAGACTCTCGCTATGCACTGCTAGGAAAGCGCACCTCTGTGCTCGGACACCTGCGAGGAGGCGGGCATCCTCCGAAGGGCCTGGGAGAGGTTCCAAGTGCATTCGGAGCCTCCGCGTCCATCGTGCTCGCCCGCGGGACCGGAAGTGCTGTCCGGCCTGGCCCCGGAAGTCGGGTACGAGAACCGCCAGCCCCAGCGTCGGGCGGTGCGGGGCTGGGAGGGCGGCCGATGAACCTCCCGCCACCTACGGGCACGACCTGCCTCTGCGGCCGGCTCTCCTGGCGCCCGCGCGAGGCCTCCACCACTCCCAGTCCAGTCTTCATTCTCACCGGCGCTGTAGGGCAAGGGAAGGGTGGGAGAAGGAAGGGAAATGCACGGGGGCGGGGGCGGGGAGACCCCGCGGGGTGATGAGGCAGGAGGCGTTGGGGACGAAAACGAAAGCGAGCCAGGCGGGAACGGAGGGCGGAGCTGGCGGCGAGGAGAAGGGACCGAGAGGCCTGACGGCCGGCTCGACCGGATGCGTTAAGTGAAATCGTTGTGAAGCCTGGTCTGCCAGCGTCCGTGGAAGCGTCAATCAGCCGCGGTCAGAAGCACTCGGCACCCCGCTCCGGATGAAACACGGTACCGAAGGGGGTCGTCGCTGCAGCGGCGCGGGCTGAGCCGGGAGGGACGCGGCTGCTACCGCTTCAGTGCTCAAAGGAAGGGAAGAAAAGATCCAGTGCATCTCGATGTCAGCTGTTTCCTTTGCGCTCGCAAACGAAGGCGAGGGCCCGAAGATGGCAGGTCCTTAGCAAAAGCCCGAGCTCCAGGCTCGCTCTTGTGCGGACGGCCTGATTTATAACCGCCGTTTTCTATTATCATTCAAGGACCTGCAGGGCCCTTTCGAAGACTAATGAATGATGACAAAGTGCTCCCTGGTACCTCGCGCCTCCCCCTCTCTCGTCAAATCCCACAGTCACGCCTCGGGACTGTGTCCTCCAGACCCGGACCGGCGTCTCCGCTCGTCCGCTCATGGCCCATAAACGGTCCCCCTGGAAACGCGGTTCTGTGCGTCTCGCCGGATCCGACCCCTTCAGAGGAGCAGTGAAGGGCCCCGCACGAGCAGGTGCGGCGCCTCTCCGCGTGGGCGGGTCGTTTTCCCTCGGGATCCGATGGCCACGTCTTCGCTGGGCCAGGCTGAGGGTCCCGTTTACAAATCCCGAACTGCGAAAGCTCTTCAGCTCAGTGTCCTCCAGAACAAACAAGGCGGGTGCCGTGGGACTCTCCTGAGGAGTTCGATGCGAAGCTTACCATACGGATCCTTAAACCCCAAAGCGGGACGCACGACACAGGTAATGCGGGATGAACCCAACTGTATGATTTGTAAGAATTCAGCGGACTCTCTGTTCTTTGGACCTTTTCTAACATAAATTTCGCCTTCGATGATGTTTGCCATCCTTCGAAAAGCGGATCGTATGTTCCCTTGTCGCTGAGTGATCGGAAGTACCAAAGATACAGACATTAAGTTGACAAAGTGTGCCATGCATCCATGTCGGTTCAAAGGAAAATAAACAACCAAGGCCTTCCCCGTGCCAGTTTTCAGGGTTCCTGACAATTGTCATGGAACTGGGGCCACGTGTCCCTTCCCTCCGTTAGCAAAGCTATCACATAGCCAGTGCTGAGGTTCCGTCACAGAGAGTTATTGACTTACAAGCGTATCTTCCCCTGCCCTGCTAATGACTTCCACAAACACGCCCACTGATCATCTTTTTTATGTGCTTTCCAAATACTACCGGGAGGCCCAGGGGGCCATTTGGGGTCCGTGCTTAGGGATTTGACGGGTCACGTTAACGAGACGCGCATCCGTATTTACCTCAGGATTTATTTAGAGGGGAGTGCTGTGGTCGCATGAGCCTTGCTGAATGAGGGGACAGGAAAGGGGCCGGCGAGCGCCCGGACACCTCCTGCGACGTGGCTCAAGGAGCACCGTTTGCGGCCTCTTCTGCGGGGACCGCATCCGTCTGCTCTCATAGTGTCAGGTTGACAAGAGGAGAAAAAAAAAATTAACCAAAAGCCAAATCAAATAAATGTGCAACTCATAAATTCTGCAGCTAAAAATGTACCCCTGAGGGGTGGCAACCGTGCAGGTGGAAGGCTTGCCCCTTCTGCCCTCGTAAAGGGAATGATAAGTGAAGCTTCTCTCCTCGGCCCCAAGAAGCCCAGGCTGGAGGAGAGCGCGGCCCACCTGCTGCCCGCTCCCCGACTTAAGGAACGCATGCCCGCCCTTGCTGGGCGAGCAGGCGGGTGGGCTTGGAGCCGCTCTCCTCCACGGGCTGTCAGCATCCCTGCCTGCGCGTTGCTAAGCAACACGTGCCTGGACCGGGCTGGCTGGCTGCAGACCGGCCTCTCAGGGCTTCGCTCTGGGTGCCGCTGCTCCTGCGTGGGGGGCTGCGGGACTGAGCAGGGGGCCATCAGAGTGAGAAAGGCCTATGCCAGAGCTCACCGAGCCACTTCCTTTTTTGACTCCAAGGCTCAGTATGTCATTCGGAGCAAAACCTGTTTTAACGAATGTCATCCCTGCTCCCGAGCCGTCAGCCAAAAAACTAGGAGCCCCGCCTAGGGGCGTCCATAAGAAAGACTAGAAAAAGAAGGCGATATTTCACGCCACCCCGACTGTCCAGGAAGATGACATTCTCATTCGGCAAAACTCGCAAACCCTTCTCTGCAGAGCACTATCCCATGGCAGGCACTGCTGCTCTCCGTTCCCCACTCCCGAAGTGGGGGTGTGGGCCGGGAAGCAGCACATGGCCCCTCATTCACAACTGGCATTATTTACTGAAAGCAGAAAAGAAAAAAAGCTATCATAGAAGTAAAAAATCAAAGAGGCGAACAATTAGTTTATTATGCTTCTACGAGATTCAGCCCAATTCCAACCTGGGTAATAGATTAGTGGAAATGCAACAAAGGTATATTTGCCAAACCTTCCCTCGCGGAGGAAAAACGGAAAAGGACAACCCCAAGTTTTTAAATAGCCACCAAAAAAAGCAAGTCAGAAGTGCTAGTACAGCGTTTTTGTCTCAGATTGCCAAAAAATATTAATATGCTTTTGCTCAACATTATAATTTGCAGTGACATTTCATACAAGGCATTTGTAAACTAATCTCAGTAAGCAAATGTGTATTTTTTTCAATGTGAGACATTTCAATATATTTCCACTAATTGAAAAGATGGCGTTCTGGCCACTTTTTTGAAATAAAACTACAGTCCCAACACCATAATATTCCCCCATTAAGTAGAGCTGTGAATTCCATGCGTCTGCCTCTTCGAACTTGCCTTTGTTCAATTGCTTTCCATCAGCAAATGTTTTCAACTTAAAAACGCCTTATGTTTACAATACACAGTCAAGAGAATTTTCAGCTTAAAAACTCCTTATTTTTAAAACACACGGTCCAGAAACGGCCGAGGAAATCACCAACACGCCTGCGCCGAAACCGCCGTGTTTTTAACGGTGCCCTCACACGGCAGAGGGCAATGAGTTGGGCAATAATGCCTTAGGTTAGATCATAGACCGTAATAAAACAAATTCCTAAGCGATGCAATAAGGGACCCGGGAAGGTGACAACAGGTTTTGAGAAACAGAGTATGTTATTATGTTTTTAAAATAAAAACAAATGAGTCACTGTCAGAAAGGCTGCTTGTTAATAACTGTTTGCTATCAACACTCTGTTAAATTAGGATTTTCTCCTTCTGCATGGGTGATGAACGAATTGATTAGCTGTCACTTTTAGGTGCTGAGTGACACCTATCTGAGTAAGAAGGGCCTCTTTTGGCTGTTTTTGTTCTGGTAACTGTAGGCATTCTAAAATTCTGTTCTGAGTCTTTTTGGCTTAGTCCCTGAAAATCCGAGCCGGTGTTCTGGAAAACACACTCAAGAATTGTTCCCTCCAAAAGGAGACACGCTTAGATCTGTGGCGCCTTATTTCACTAGCAAAGAGCAGGTCAGGAAATCAACGGGAGGTAGAAATAAAATACGCAACAACCCGTGGCACTTCACCCCCATCGCAGGACAGAAAACTGTGTCAGAAGGTCTCACGTCGTGAGAATTAATCAAAAAACTCTTAAAATACGCCATGCACCTCCTTCCAACGGCTAATTTGGCTTCCTGATGGCGAAGCACTCATTTTTTATCTCAATCAATCGGTGCGATTTTCTTTTCCATCAATCATGGGGGTGGGGAACGGCGAGACGTCACTCTTTTGTGGGTATAAAGCAAAATTCAGCCAAAAGGAGAAACACTGCTTCGCAGCAAAGCAAGCCAGCTGTGACAGCGGGACGCGGAGGGGGAGCAGGAGGGCATGGCGGGGGAGGAGGGCGCAGGCGGCCCGAGGGCCGGGGACGCCGGGGAGCTCCGCCCACGCAGAAGCGATGTCCACGGCGTCAGCAGGCCAAGGGCGGCTGGGAGGGGGAGCCCACGAGCGCTCGACACGGCGCCGGGGCCAGACGGGGCGGACGGAACGGATGCGAACGGCCGCAGCTCGACGGGCGGCGACAGACCGCGCTTTTCTTCCCCGGGGAGTGAAAGGTCAGCGCCCAGAGCGGCCGAGAGGACCAGAGGACGCGGGCGTCACGGGAGGAAGGACGGGGATCGCCGAGGTGGACTCTGCCTCCTCCAGGAAGCCGGGCGTGTCGGGGGAGGGCTGCGCATCACGACGAGGGAGGGCAGAGGGCAGAGGGCAGAGGGCAGGGTTCACCCGCCCCGCACTCCAGGTGAGAAGCCCCAGCCACCCCCAGCAGCTCCCCCTGGGCCCAGCCCGGCCTGGGCCGGAGGCCGCTGCATCTGTCACACCTGCCCCATTTCCAGCCCGCCTCATCGCGCCGGCGCCCGCTTTCCTGATTGGCTGCGGGCCCATCAACCTTCCACGACTATGACTGAATGCACAGCCGGAGTTGGATCCCTTCCACCCCCAGGTCCCCTGCCACCATCTTCTAGAGGTGACGATGGCTTGCTTCATTGCTTCTGTGGAGAAATAAGACGCCGTGACAGCTGGGGACAGATAGCTCCGACTGGCTTTTTCTAGGTGTCAGGGCCACAAACCATGTGCTCCTTTTGGCAGCCTTAAAGGGCCAGTTGCCTCAGTGACTGCTCTGAAAATACAGCCAGAATCCAGCTCCCGTGAGCCACAGACAAAGCAAAATGCAAATGATGTGCGACCGTGCGTGAGGCCGACGTAGTACGCACGATGCTTAGATTGGGGGAAATAGGTCGAAATCACTTTTTTGGTTGGCAAAGGGGTCGCACCGTCATGGGAGGCCGAGCAGATGCCTGTGTCCCCAGAGGGAGGAACAGGGATGCTGCCGTGCCCAGCACCTTAGAGCTTTCCAAACTCATGTCGATTCACGGCAGCCTTGCGGGGTGAGCTCCGATGTCCGCTTGAAAACCGTGACTGAGACTCGGCAAGGTCGTGTGACTTGCTGAGCACCCAGGTGCTGATGGGCAGCGAGAGCCATGGCTGGACATCTGGCCTCTGACCCCGGGAGCCATCCCATCCCGCGTCACAGCCAATGGCTCGGATCTTGAGTCCTGCTGGAGCTTCGAGGGACAGAAGGGAAGCCCCCGTAAGGAATAGGCAGGGTCACCAGTGACGCCGAAATGCGAGATGCCCAGAAATGCTCAGTTAAACACTCGTCACAGCCGAGGCACGGGCAAGGCTGAATGTAGGTGTCCCGCATGCGGTCTGTGGGGGACTCCTAGCACGGGAGCCCTTCCTCGTGCACCTGTGTGGCACAGGTGACTGGGTGCTCAGCGTTTTAGCGGGCATCCCTCATGAAAATAGTTGTTCGCTCCTCCAACCTTTTCCAGCCCAGGGGACAAAGCCCTGGGGACAGGCGAAAAATACCCAGTGACCCGCCCTTCCCGGAGGCCGGGCACTGTGGGCATTGCATCTCTCTCCCATTACCTCATCGCCTCCTCCCTACGGAGCCAAGGCGGCTCTGTTCCCACCCCGTGGACAAAGGAAAATGTCACCAAGCTTAGGAAAGTTGGTGACAGAGCCAGGGCGCACGTGGGAGCCCAGAGCCCTCTGTTTAAAATGAGAAAGTGTGCCCGGACCGACCGACGTTCAGCCCGCGGACCGATGCGACTTAACCCCACGCGAAGGGCCACAGCTGCCAGTTCCTCCCCACACGCAGAATCCGACGTGAAAGTGAGACCCGTCCCCGTGGGGTCAGCCTCCCCGGCGGACGTGTTGTCCGGGAAGCAGGACCGCATTATCGCGGCAAACGGCACACCGAGGTCACCTCCAGACCACGGGACCCAAAACTCTTCCGAAGGCCCGAAAGCTTAGAATAGAAATAATTCGGGGGAAAAAAAATGTTTTTTAATGAGATAGAGTCATTATCTTCATTTGCACGTTCCACATCTATTAATTTAGCCTCTCAAGTAATCTTTGTCCGGTGCGCATAACTGTATCCAAACTCCTGCTGTCGGAGTTTTTATTTCCTTAAAAGGCAAAGATAATGTGGGCTGGGTATTCTTTTCCTACACATAATTCGTTTAAGTCAGAAACGTTCTCAAATGGCTTCTTTTTTCACTGCTCCCCAAGTCGGCGCGCACCGCGATCCGAGAAGATGTAAATTACCGCTGGGACAAAGGGCAGGGCTGCTGCCTCCCACGACACAAACACCCAGGCTTCATTTTCCTGAGACTTTTATTTTGCTGCTAATAAAACTGGGTGGTTAAACCTCCATGGTAGAGTATGAATATAACGCCAGAGTTAAGCTTTAACACCAGCAAAAACTCTATTAAAATGTTGCCCCAGAGACTGTAAATTTGAATTCTGGCGCTGCTGGTCAGGTCGGGCCTGAAAAGTAAGGAGAGGAAGTTCCTAAGTCTCGCTGAACAGGCCACACAGAAGGATTCTGTTTTCCTTCGGACTAATTTCCTGATGGAGAAGAAACATGTAAGGAGGGTGGAGGGGCCTCAAAGTCCCGAGCTGACTCGCGAGGCGAGTGAGCTGCACAGACGCGGAGGGGGTGTCCGGTGCTGCCCCTGTGCTCGGGCCTGGACCGCCGGGCTGCAGCAGGCGAGGGCAGAGAGGAAAACGGCAGAGGACAGTCTGTGGTCTGGATGAAAACACCGTTCCCTGGAGGGCCTGCCTCAGAGAGACGCACGCAGGAGAGCGATCCCGTCCGGGCAGAAACCAGTGGCATCCGGCCCGGACGTGACCGGAGGTGTGTCACACCTGTTGCAAAACCAGCTCAACCTGAGACACAGCAGCCACTAACCACCTGAGCCAGTCTCCTCGTCCACTCAATGCAAATGACAGTCGGACGTGATCGAGGGGGTCGCGACTTCAAAATTACGCATTTATTCGAGTGTTTAGGGAACTTTGACATGCCAAAAGGAAGGTAGCCTATGAAAGTGGCACATGGTTTCAACTCTGCTGGCAGAACTCACTTCTTATGAATGCTAGAAACTCCCTTCAAAAATGGACTACGGAGGACGGGCCAGGGACTTATGTTCGTCAGTAACAATGAGTTAGAAACTTTATTTGGAAAAATCGTATTTGTCCTACCAACGAAATGCCAGGAATTCAAAGGATAAACAAAAAGAAATTTTAACAGACGAGGCTTGCGTTTTACAGTGCATAGCCGATAGGGTAAAAATTTAGTAAAAACCTATTAGAAACGATGAAAACCCCAAAGCCACACTGGAACACACTAGGGAACTAACGGTCTACCTACGAGCGAGGACACGTGGGAAGCCGGGTGATACCTGGCAGGCAGCCAGGTCCCCCGGCCTCTCCCCGTCTTCGCGTGAAGGCACCGGCAATGAGTTCGCAGAACGACCACGCCATAGGTTGCACCCCACAATCAGTGCACTTAGCAAAGACGTGTTTAAGAAGAGACTATCTGGGGATTAGGAGCAGGTTTTAGAAATGAAATGGAGGATGAACTAACAAATCTATCAGAAATAAGATCAACAACTTAAAATTTAAGCCAATCTTGAGCAGATATTTGAACTTGGATATGCAGGAAAAACACACAGGTCCCTGGGGCTCACCGATACACTCAGAAGATCAGCAGCCCTATAGACAGTTAAATTACGCAGAAAGCCGGGAATTCATCAAACATGAATTTCAAAGTGGAGTCTGGCCTGCAGGAAAAAATGGAAGCGTGCCCATTGACGTACACAGAAAATACGTGTTGTCCGCAAGCTCTTCACACTGTTTATTTATTGGACCAAAGTGACTAAAGGTTCTTAATTCACGAAGAGTGGGACAAAGAACCCTCTGCCTTTGACGGAAGTAATCGGGTCCAAGTTGTGCAAAACTGTCCACAGACCCCGAAATGTGGCCGTCGCCCCGACAGCTGCAGCACAGAGGCGATGTGTCCGCCTCGCATCTCTCGGTGTGTTGCTCACGACCAACTCCAGCCTGAGAATGTCGATGTTAAGTAGGTTTCACACATGGAAGAAAGTCGCACGAACCCATCATACGTTATGAGCGGAAATTATAAAAGCCCTGCTAAATTTGTTAGAGCAGGTGGGTAGAATTGAGCGAACACCAAAGGATGTAATAGACTTTAGAAATGTAGACAGTATTTAGTTCATAACCTCAATGTTTATTGTATTGATCAAAAGAAATGTTACCTTCATCTAGCGTTGACAGATAATTTATCACAAATGTTTTAAATAAGAGAATATTTCATAGCTAAGGTGGCTTGGGAAATCAGTCACTGGCCTTTGGGCTGCCCCCTCCAAGGAGTGAGGTGGGACATCATCCGTGAGACCACCAGACCCCAACCCAAAAGAAGGACTGGCGGCAGACAGGCTGGGCTGGAGCGAGGGTGCCCCACCTCCTCCCCGTCCGAGAAAAGTTAGTGTCCGAGAGAATAAGACTCTTCTTTCTGAAGACGGCCCCCCAGTCCGGATGAGCTCAGCACTTGGAAGTGTGTCCTCAGGAACCCCTGGCTTTCACATACGTGGTCCCCTGTCAGGGTCAATCACCCTTTTCTCCTTCATGCAGCAATTTCCATTGATTTCTATAAACCGGGTCTCTCTAACTGAACATTATCATCGTCTCTCTAACTCCATAGCTACTGCCCAGTAGCTGACTGGCCACAAGACCCAGGGGTCTCAAACATGCAAACTCCATGCCGCTTGCATCTGATGGCACCCAGCAGGGGGAAGGCAGCTGCCTTAATATCAAAATTCACACTGCCTGCTTCTCTCGGCGATCGTACAGTCTCCCCGCGTGTCCTTATAATGTCACCTTCCCACATGCAAATGAGTGAGAAGAGAAGGTCACCTCTTGGGGCCTCCCCTTCCTCCTGCATGCGAGACAGAGTGACTGGGCACGACATTCTGGAATGTTCCTGCTGGCCTGAGAGTCCTGGAAATCGTGCATTTTTAATGTTCACATCCATCTCCCTCGGCACATGGCTGTACAAGGTAGCATCCCCTTTTACGAGGACGGGGACGCGCAAAATGTCAGATTTCCATTCATCATCCATCGGCCGGGAAGACACTGCCCGTGCCGTGCCCGCGGACAGCTGCTGCTGGTCCTCCCTCCCCTAGGTCAGCGTCAGGCGCCTAGGCTGTACCCGCCCGAGCCACGGACCTCGGCCTGACCCTCAGTGGCCAGCCACACTTTGCAAGCCACCTTCTCATCAGCAGGACCCCACGCAGGGACTGAGGTCTTGGGTTCCCTCGTGGTGTGTATTGGGGGAACGAAAGCAGGCGCCCTCGGCCCTTTGCCAAGAGGGGCGTCCGGAAAGTCAGCTCGCCCTCCCCTCTTGGGGCCACCCCACACCCAGAAGGTGCCCAGGAGACCTCGTGAAGCCATGGTCCCTGCTCCTCCCCGCCGCAGCAGGACCCAAAGGTGTGTTTCGCTTGGGTCTGCACGCTCCTCCCAGGCCGGCATTGACCGAGCCGTCCGGTGTCGCCAAAGGAGCTGAGCTAGGTGATGCTGTGTCCGCACCTGGAGGGGCGGGCCTGCCCAGGAGCCTGCGTGGCCTCCATCGCGGGGTCGGCCGCGGCTGGTTCTCCGGGGGCCTCGCTCCTGGGCGCGTAGGCGGCCGGCCGCCTTCTCCCTGTGTCCTCGCGTGGTCCTTCCCGTGCGTCTTCCCTGATCACCTCTTCTCGCGAGGACGCCAGTCACACTGGACCAGGGCCCACCCCGTGACCTCGTCCTACCTTGACTGCCCCTTTCCAGGCCGTATCTCCAATCGCGGTCACACTCTGGGGTCCTGGCAGGACTTCAGCATGTGACGTTGCGGACATGTGGTTCAGCCCATCACCCGTGGACCTGGCTTCCCGCACCCATCCGAGGAGGCTGTTTATGCGGCAGAGAGTTCATCGCCAACCTGGCTTCTCTCCACTGGAAGCCGTGTCTGCCCAGAAATAACAAGCGATAATGCCACAGCTATGAGAGGAATTGGAGGGAATTCCACCCAAAAAGATCACGACAGCCTGGTGTGGCCTCCTTCACAGCAGGAAGACCTTGCACGGGCGTCGGCCGCGGACAGCAGGCCGGGGAGGCATTAATCAATGAGCGCGGGTTAATTTATGAGATGGCGGGATGCAAAGTTGCCCAAGGTCGCACAGCTAATTACAGCCCAAGTCTGGCGACGCCAAGAGCACGCCCCTTCCAGCACCCCTCACGCTCCCCCGTGCGGTTCGGGGCGCCTGGGGTACGATTTCCCAGCAGCTCCTTCGAGTTAAAAGGCATTCGTCATCTCGCATAACTTACGACCTCGACCTTCCCACGAGAAGATCGTATCGCAATAGAAAACACACATCGTGCAGGTGGCTAATATGATTTATTAAATTTTCTCAATTTCGCGTATTAGGAAGTTCCTCCCCACAGGAAAATTTTCTAAATATTGAAAACATATGTACATAGGACTAAGCTCAGGGAAAAAAAAAAAAAAAAGAGGTTTATTGTAATACATCACACATAATAAATGTTTTTTTAACCGAGTCTGTGTGAACTTTGCACATTAATCAGAAGTGAAGGCTGCACGGTTCTGTGTGATTAACCAGGAAGTCATATTACAAGTGACAAATATCACAGACAATACAGTGAAGTCAACGAATATCGACTTTACGTGCTCATTAATAATGCAGGTTTTTGATGGTCCGCAGTGCAATTATTACTCTGTTAATTGAAGGGTCAAGTTTCTCAAAGATTAATAATGAGACTTCCAGTGGCCTGTTCATCAGAGGTTTAAGAAATGCTAAAACAGGCCCCTGAATGTCTGAATCGGAGCCTCGGCCTTTTGATTTCCTGCCGTCCTTGCAAAGCTATGGACTCGAGAGAAAGAAGCGTCTTCCGTGTCGAGAGAGAGCCCAAGACGTGTAGGCCGTCTCTGGAAAAGACATGCTTGGGACTCACGACAAAGACCTGAGCCCCAAAGACGTCGAGGATGGGGGGACGTCTCGACCACGTTCCACAGGGAGCAGCCGGGGGTACTGTCCACCTCCGGATGCAGCTCCCAGGACCCCCGGCAGCCGTGCCTCGGACGCGACGATCCATGGCCTGTTCTGTGCCTCTTTGACTAGTGAGTTCCAATGTGACCCAAATAAATTCGGAACGTCTCTTTCCTGCAGCAGTCTCTCTCACCTCGGCCCAGCAGGGGGGCCCAGGCCATTTGTGCCCTTCCGGGCAGATGCACCGGGATGGGGGTGGGGTGCCTGCATCTGCCCGTCCTTGAGCCCCCACCCCCCAGGGAAAATCGTGGAGAGCGGGTCGCCCTCCTCAAGGACTCGAAGATAGCTTGGGACTTCAGGACAGCACCGAATTGGAAGGGACCTGAACGCCCGGCCAAGGGGGCCGGTTTCGTGGTTACGGCACACGCAGTAAAACACCGCCAAACCGCGGCTCAGTGAGTGAGCATAAAGCGGCAGGGGACAGATCGAGGCGCAGAAAGGTCACCAGTGGTCTGACCGGGTGGTGGGACCACCGTGATTCTGTCATTTGACAATTTCAGCCTTTCTCTATGTTCCGACTTCTCCAGAGTGAGTGCCGTGAACGGAAGGGGCTGCAGCCGGGATTTGCCCTTGGCCATGTCTCGCGATAGGAATCACTACAGGGACACAAGCAGCACGTGTGTGTGCGCTGAGCCAGAGTGCCCCTGGCCGCCAAAGACCCAGAGGCGAGGACCGGCCAGGAGCGTCCCCTGGCCTCCCGCACAGCTTGGGACAGCCGCCCCGGGCAAGTGACACACAGAGGCACGTCACACAAGGAAAGGAAGCGCACGTCTGCCGGCCCCTTGCCCCCTCCCCCGCCGCATCGTCCTCCGCCACTGTCCTTAGCCGATCCCTGGGGCCAGCCCCTCGCCTTCATTCCCCTTCCCGTGAAAAGGGCCTGCGTGAATCTTCGCTCCGCCCTCGTAATGCCCACGAACGGGACCTCGTTTCACGTGGACGGATCTCCACCTTTTGGGGGACCGGCTCCTTTCCAGCCCACTCGGAAAAGCCGAGGTGCTCCGCAGAAGGCTTTCTGGGGAAGGTGAGGCCAGGGGCCTCCGTGGGACGCGAAGACAGACCCCTCTTGCGGCATTAAACTCTCCCGTGCCCGTCGGCAGCATCGGACTTCGCGCTGAAACCAAACCCGAACCAACGGCACCTGGCAGCGCTGCATTTTACGTCCCGTTTCTCCTCCCTTCGCTTGTCCTTCGGTGTAAGCAGTCGAAGTCGCTGCCGCGGGTCAGCTTCTATGCGGGAGCACCCCCAAGCGATGTGGGTGTAGGACGACCCTGCTGTTTGGGACCCAGTAATTTCAGAGCACGTGATTTAGGGTGCGGTGCTGCCTGCGACTCGTTTCATAGCGCCGAGAAGAGCTGGGCGGAGAGTTACGTAAACGTAAAGTCTGCGCTTTGTTCTTTCCGAAAGGGCAGACGCTGTGTCACACTGATGATTAAATGCTGCTCAGCACACAGCCGAGTGACAATTTCACAGCCTCTTCTTTCCCGTGGCTTCGCTTTACGTATTAATTATTCTGTGTTCCGACAAAGACTTTAATGAGGAGTCATAAAGAGTTTCTGAAGAGTAAGTAGTTTCATCCGCATTAAACTGATAATAAACAGGCATTTCTGTAAGACGAAGCCACCCATGTGCAGGCCTTAACTAAGCCAGAATCTATTAACCACTAACTAAACACAGCCCCATAAATATTGTTTGGGGATGTTACATGGCAGTCAAAATGATTCAGCTTGCCCGTACGTCCTTAAAGAGGAAATAAATTAATTGAAGTTTGGTGGATAGTAAAGGTTGAAATTTGCCTTTGAATGTGAAAAATTCGACCAATATTATCTTAAGCTCCTAACACTGATTACTAAAAATCGTTTGATTCTTGAAACGACAGTACGAAAGCAAAAAAAAAAAAAAAAATTTAAATATAATGTTTTTTAAGGACAAAAGGCAAATACCACATGCAGTTGATCATGATGAATCTGGCGGGGAAACGGAATAGAGAAGGTGATTCCGCCCGTTAAGGTAAAGACTCCTCCCTCCACCCGGAGCGAAACTGCATGGTCAAGGACATCCCCCGAGGAGCGACACGCCGCCTGCCGCGGGCTGTGCCCTACGCTCCCGCTCAGAACAATGGACCTGAAACCCTCGGCAGCCTTCCTCCCCCGATGCCTGTCCCAAAGCCGGGGACTCCGCGGGCCGGGAGGACCCACGGGCGAATGTGCACCTACCTTGACTTTCGGCTTATTTCGCACATTCTCCTTGAGCCTGGTGCCACCTAGTTTGCCGCTGCTTGTCTGGTGCTGTTTCCTGGTGCCACAAGTTCTTAGAACCAAACTGCCCTTCAACGCGTGTGCACCCAGGGTCGGCGTGCGGGGAGGCGGGCGGGGTCCTACTCAGCCTTTTGGCTTCAGCACAGTGCAGGGACCACTTGCCCTGGGAGACTGTGCCCTCCGGGCAGCTGGGTGCCCCTCGCCCGCACTCGCGAAGCCCCCCATGTGCCTGCCCGGCCCGCGCTGCACGATCCCCCCGCGGCTGGCTCTCCGGCCTTGCTGGCGCCCACTGCTCCGGCCCCTCGCAGAGCTGGCACCGGTAAAAATCTGCAAAACGAGCAGCACTGAGTTCCCCTCAGCCTCCGGCATCTGGCGGTCTGTGGCTGAACGCAGAGCGGGGACACGGCCGGGCTTCCAGCAAGTGGCTCCCGTCAGCGCCACTCACGTCAGCCACCTCGTCCCGACTTTGCTTCCTAATGGACGGCTCTTTCATCCTAACGGTGTCCACCCTGTGACCCTGCCATATGGGGCCGAAACTGATCAAGGCAGACATCGGCACTCCAAAGGGCAGCGGCAGATAGGCCGGGTGTGCAGTGACTGGCCTGAGCCTCCCAGCAGTTGAGGCTCCACGTTGGGTGGGGACAGCCACCTCGCGCCTCAGAACCCTGGCTACGAGGCACAGGCTGAGGGAAAACTGGACAGACTCCTGGGGCAGCTGGGAGGGCCCAGAGCCCAGGCACTGGGTCCCCAGGGATGCGGGGCCAGGCCCCTGGGCACGCCAACAGCACAGAGGGTCCTCCTCAGGGTCCGTGGCTCCCGAGCTGCCCTGTGCATCTCACACCCAGGAGAAGCCTGCCCAGCGCGTCCCTAACGTCCTCAACCTTGTCTTTCACAACAAATGCTTCGAAGGACGCAGTTCCTGCTGCCGGAATCCCAGAGGGCACGGAAGTGTGGGAACCGGGCCGGGAGGGGACCTGGCGGGAAGGGGCCTGTCTCTGGAATGCTCCTAAGCCACAGACTGGCCTTAAAGGTATGGGCCACGCTCGCATTAAGGGGGTGCCTCGGCGGGCAGTCTCTCCACACCCCGAGCCCCCCAGGATGTGAACTCGGGGGCCTTGGCTCTTGACATCTCTTCTTCCCCGTCAGCCAGCGCCACAGCTGACCGTCCTGCTGTGCGTCCTTCATCCCCTCCTCCCCGGCCACCCACCCGCAGGCCTCGGCCGGAGAGGAAGGGCGCCTTCCCCCGCAGAGCCCGGGCACGTGGGGGCTGGGAGAGCGCCCTAGACGCCCGGCTGCGCGTAGAAAATAAGCTTTTACTTCTCGTTCTACACCTTTTGTGCCGTATGAATTTTCCATTTAAGATATAAAACCAAAAGGAAATTGTCCCACGGTCAAAGCAAACATCTCTGCACCTGCTCTCATCGGTCGGTGCGGAAATTCCGTGGCGATGTCCTGAGGTGAGGGGAGAAGAACCACGAACGAGAAGGCGGACGAAAGGAACGCAGCTCTGCTCAGGGACAGAGCCGGGACGCGGTTCATCGTACGTCACCGTCTCCCTGGTGTCCGCGAGCCGTTCGGGCGGCGACTGAGCCACAGTGACGCCCGGCCCAGACATCCGAAGGGGCCACGTGGGACACAGGCCTAGTCAGGAGCTCAGGATGGAAGCCAAAAGAAAAAAGAAAAAAAAAAAGAAAGAAAGAAGTAAAATACGATGGTGAACACATTCGGAAAATGTCAGCTGCCAAGTGTTTACACTTCAGATTTCATCTCCAGTTGGTTGAAAATGTCCGTGGGTCCCAGAACACTGGGATAAAACTCCATGTGGTTCCGTTTTCATGGGTAAATCTGAAACCAGGTGGTCCTCAAAAGAGAGCTCCCGCAGCCCCCGCCCTCCCGCGGCTTCTCCGAATGCCACGCATGTTTTCCTGGGCCGAAATTGCAAACACGAATCTCTTCTATGCAAGCGAACTTTCCTGCCCAGTTTGCCAATTACAGGCTTGTCATTTTCCCTTTGTAAACCCCAATTTTTAGCCATAAAAAATGTGCTTATGATACAACTTTTCGAGCTCAAAAGAATCAAGTGTTTTGTTGGGGGTTTTTTTGTTGTTTTTTTTGTTTTGTTTTTTTTTTGGTGTGGGTGGACATTGCAAATGTCTTCTTAACTTTCTTAAGGGAAAAACCATCGTACGCAAATCGTTGCTGGATTCGATCCTGTTTCAGCGATTCCTTATCACGCTATTTCTGAATTTTAGCAACATGTTCAGTGGTACGGTGGCCATTTCTGAAATGATGGGTGGAGGGTCTGCTGGAGACAAGGGGGAGGGGGTGCACGGGGAAGGCGGCGAGGGTTTCCTGAGATAAGGGAGCGCAGGGATCCTGGCGTATCGTTTGAGAACGAGCACGCGCGTGCCCTGCCGATCAGCCTGTCCCTCCCAGCCGAACATGTTGTCCCCAGAGCCCGTCCTCCACCACCTGGGCATGACGGCGTTGGGTAAACAATAGGCTTGGAAACCAGCTCGGGACTGTCTGTTGCTAGGAATATTGGGCCGTATTCTTAACATCATTTCGACGGAGCTTTTCTGCGTGGTTTAATATAGCCGTGCCTTCTCCTAACAGCCACACGCTCTGACTCTGACACATCTGAAGATAGGAGATCTGCAGGGAAATGTAGAATCAAGAGCCATAAGACCCTGGGTTACAGTTCACGAGAATTTGCAATTTAAGTATATGATGACTGAAAACGAGATGTAGATGCAGGGGAAATGTATCTTTCAGCCGCCGCATCTACAAGTAGGTTAATTAAGTCACCAACGTTCTGCAGAGGAAGGTGTAAAACACCGCGACCAAGTGAACCCCTCTCCAGGGTCACAGGGTTTGTGGCCCGCGTCATCCTCCAAGGAGCGGCTCCCTCTGCCAGGCCTCGGAGGGGCTGGCCACAAGCTCAGCTCGCCTGCGGGAGGAGGGACAGGCAGACAGGCCACGCGCGCCCTCCGTGCCCAGGACCGGCCGGCCCCCCTGCTCCCTGGCCCTGCGCTCGGCCCTCTGAGCAGTGATGGGCGGACGGCCTGAGAGTGTGGACTTGAAGAGATCTCTCCGGAGCTCAGGGAGCAGCTGACACAGCGCGGACACCTCCAGAAGGACAGCAGGTGAAGGCTTGCCCCGGCAGGCACCTGGGATGGGGTCCCAGAGGGGAGCCTGCCGCGTCCCAGTCCCGGGCCGTTTCCTCCAGTGGGGAGGCCACCCAAGACGTTCATCCAGCACCCACACACCCGACGAACGTGCCAGAACCTGGAAGCTGAGTTTGGTGCGCACGGCCCTAGGGCCTAGGCTGTGGTCTGTCCTCTGTTTTAAATCAAACCGCGTAATTTAGCCTCGTGCTTCTTCATCTGAGGCACCTGGAACAAGGCAGATGCTGTGTCCTTTACCGAGCGGTACCCATCATCTGCCTTTGAGGGGTGCGCCCAAACCACCCCCAGAATGTGTCCTCCACAACACTCCCCAGCTGAGTCTGCCCCAATTCCTGCCCTCAGGAGTCTCAAATAACCTCCGCAAGCCAGGGACATTGAAGCAGAGCTCCCCAAAGTCCTTGCGTCCTGAAAGGCAGAGTAGCGTTTGAAGTGTAAAATTGTCAAGACCCAGGGACCCTCCACAGAGACCAGGAAGACAGCAGGATTGCTCTTCGGGCATGATCGGCGGCGGGTGAGCGGCGGGTGAGCGGCCGCTTTGGGTCCAGGACACGCCGACCCAGGATGCGAGCGGCCCCCAGCGCCGTGCTTGCTAAATGCCCCAGCAGAAGGTCTCTGCTTCTTACAACCCAATGTGCCCTAACATGGGTGCCCAGAACCCAACCTTCGGCTTCCAGGGAAGAGAGAACTTGCGTGTGACCCCAAAGCCAGTGCACGACCCCAAAGCCAGCCCGTCACCAGCCAGGGCCCGACTCCCAGTCCTAGCTTCCGGTCCGGCTTTCCCATCGGGCACATTCTGCTCCTCCTCCTCCCCCCGCCTCCCTGGTCCAGGAAGCACCATTTCCCCTCCTCGCTGCCAACCTCTCACGGGGTAGAATGCAGCAAATCACAGGACCTTCCCGAGCCCGCACCTTCTCACCTACGGAATGAGGACAACACTGCACACCTGGGGCGAGGCACAGGACATGCCTGGCACAGGACAAGTGCTCAGCGTGAGGAGCTGACAAGTCAGTCTTAAAATACTTGAAATCTCTTGGTCGCAGAGAAATGTCTTGATACATCCGCTCTTCATGGGGACGAGTGTCTCTTCTGACCTGCCGGGTGATACGAAACCCTTCCTCCTGCTGTCGTGGCAGACTGGGGAGTGGTCCACCAGGATGCCCACGTCCTCATCTCTGGAACCTGTGTGACCTCACGTGGCAGAATGGACTTCGTGAGTGTGGTTAAGTTCGGATCGTGAGTGGGGAGATGATCCTGGATGACCCGGGCGGGCCCGAAATGCAATCACAAGAGTCCTTTAGGGGGCCAGAGGGAGATCAGACACAGACAGAGGAGACGCCCATGCGAACACAGAGGCGGACGCTGCCACAAGCCAGGGAATGCCGGCTGCCACCAAGAGACGGTGAAGGAGGACCTTTCCCGAGGGCCTCCGGGATGCGTGTGGCCTAGCCAGCACCCGGACTCCAGACCGTGTCCCCCGGGTCTACAGCGAATAAATTCCCATTGTCTTAAGCCACCCAGTTTGAGGTCCTTTACTACGGCAGCCACAGGAAGCTCATGCAGATGCCACAGTGTCAACGATTCTCCGAAAGGGAAGAACCCCGCAGCCCGCAGGCCCTTCCTGAGAGGGACAGCACTCTGGGCCTGCCCAGGTCACATGGGCAGGAAGCCCCTGCTTGTCCAGAAAAAAGCCGAGTCCCCTTCTAAGCCTCAGCACCTCCCGTTCGTGGGCCAAAAGCACAGCTAGGCACAGCAGAGGGAGAGAGCAGAGCGTGACCCCATGGCTGCTGCTGGCAAGACCAAGAACATTCTGCCTTGGTTTTTTAAAGCTAAATACAGCACAAAATGCATTCACCTCGCTAAGAAGTCCCTCCAACGTCCCTGTGGCGGCACCACAGATTCGCTCTGCCTCCACTCGTGCTGGGGTGACGGAGGCGGGTCTTTGGCAGACTCCCTAGAATGTAGACAGCGAAGCGCCCGGAGTTCATTAAACGAGGGGAACCGCCAAACTTACCGTTTAAGCGGGGACCATGAGCGCAGCGGTCCGGGCCCCACGCGTAGTCACGCCAGGCGTTCGCGCTCGGGCAGAGCGCCGGACACCTCAGTAAAAATGCAGGTCCTGGCCCGGCAGGTCAGGGAGGGCCTGAGCGTCTGCATTTCTAGCAGGCTCCCAGGCCGGGCCAAGGCTGCTGGCCCCCGGACCGCCCCCGGGACCCCAGAACTGCCCTGTGCGGCCGCGGCACGGACTCACGACGTGTTGGGCAGGTGAGTGACATTTTCTCAGAGAAAATCCCGCATCGTGAAACCCGCAGGCCAGAGCCGTCAGGGGGTCCCCCAGGAGGGTTTGTGCAAATGGATGCACGTTCACGCACTTTGTTCCAGAAGCCACCCAAGACGTGAGTATGGACGGGTACAGGTGATCGTGAGGAGCGCGTGAAGGACGCTGCCGAAATCAGACCACTTGCCTGCAGAGAAGACACGAACGCGCCAACACGAAACTCGGCTCGGGGAACAGCGGGCACGTCGGGGGCACCGCGGACGCTGCGTCCTGCCCGCTGCAGGGACCTGACGAAGCTTCAGCGCCCCCAACGAAACCGAACGACAGAGCCGGGCTCGGAGGCGCGGTAAACGGGGGTGCCCGGCCTGGGACAGAAACACAGGATGGCGAGGGTGGTGGCGGCGGCGTCTGGGGCGGGGGCTCTAGGGACAGGCAGCGGGACGCAAGGGCCTGCAGAGCCTCGTGAGAAACACGCAGAGCGAGCCCAAAGCACCGCTGCTGAAGGCGGCGGGCGGGACCCCCGCTGCTCCCGCCGCACGCAGAAGGGGGCTGGACAGGTCAGTCCTGGCCCTCGCCAGCCTCGTGGCCATCCCAGACTTATGCCCAGAATCGGCCGAAGTTCCAGCTTGAAGGCAAGAAGCCAGGTGGCAGCTTGCAACCAGTGGAGGGGAAAAGAGAGAGACAGAGAGAGAGAGAGAGAGAGAGAGAGAGAGAGAGCGAGGATATGGATGCAAGCCACAAACCGGAAACCCGACCGCCAAAGGAAGCCACCCGCCAGCGTCCAGAAGCTCAGGTAAAGGGGTAAAGGGAGACATCGAAGCAGACGGACACAGTTACGTTTACAGAAGGACCTAGCAAAGCCTTTCAAATAAGTGTGTTTAAAATGCTAAAGGGATCAATGAAACATCTAACATCACCATAAATAATTTCTAAGTTATGAACAAAAAAGAAATAACTGAAGTAAGAATAGATGTATATGAAAAAGAACCAGTGATAATATCTTAAAAACGAAGTACATAGCCACTGAAAACGTTTGCAATGTGCGAGATGGGGTAAACTCTGACAGACACAAAGGCCAGAGCAAAGGATAAAATCAGAGATAGAACTAAGGATGGCACCAAGTACCAGAGTGCTGACAAGGTTTTTTAATGTATCAAAAGCTGTTAAGAGGCAGGGAGCATTGATTGAGAAGCTCCGAGAGTTATCCAATTGGAGTTCTTGAAGCTTTGAATAGGAGAGAAGTGGTATTTGAGAACTGAAAACAAACAACAGCTAAGAATTTAACAGAGCTGGAGAAAGACATGAGTCCTCAGATTGCAAAAGTATCGCATCAGAATAAAAGTAATCGATGCCTGAAGAGTATAATGAAATGCAGAGCGTCGAAAGTAAGAAAACAACCTCGAAAACTTCCAGAAGAATAAATTATTATACGCAGATATGTTTTTAATTATTTCAAATCAATAAGAAAAAAATAGACACCTCAACAGAAAAAAGGACTAGTAACATGAACAGGCAGTTCGCAGGCAAGGAAATTAAATGGCTAATAAACACAGACGAGACGCTCTACCTCATATGCAAATTAAAACAACGAGCTGCCGGTTCACACCCACCAGATTGGCAAACCTTTTCGACTCTGGCCATCACAGCTGTTGGTCAGGTATGAAGAAAAAATAGAAAGAGAAACTTTCACATCTGCTGGCGGGAACATACAGTAGCTCATAATTCTGGAAAGTAACTTGGGAATGTCTCAGACAGTTGAGAACACGCGTGCCCTTTGATTCAGCAAGGCGATTTTTTGGTAGAGACTTCCTCCCATGTACAAGTTTGAATGAGACACGTACAAAGATGTGTAAAACCACATTACTGCTTATAAGAAAAAATGGGAAACAAGCTAAAGCTCTTTTAATAGGAGAATGAACAAATTGTGTTAATTCCTCCGATGAGAGAACACAGAGCAGATACAAGAAGGGAACTCGAGTTATACCCACGATCTCGAAAGCGTGATACTGAGTGACCAAAAACAAGGGAATAGAAGATACGATACCCCGTAGATATTTTTAATCTTCAAACCACTATCGTAGATAACATTTACTGATGCATAAATATGTTGTAAAGGTACAAAAGTAAGCATAAGAACGATACACGCTAAATTCATTTGAAGGGCTGCTTCTGGGATGGAGAGAGGGGTCCCAGGCAGGAGCACGGGGCTCCCCCATTCATCGGTGATGCTGCGATCTGATAAAGCTGGCGGGTATGTGGGTGTTCGTCTATTATTCTCTATTCCTTTGGAATGCTTGAAATAATTCCTAATTATAAAAAACGTGTTTTATAAAGAGACCTGCAGCCCCTCTGGATGGGATATTTGTCTGGAGCTGGGAGCATCTGCAGGCTCTCAGCGCTGTGAATTCACAGGGGTGTCTCGTAGCCACGAAAACATGTCCAGCCGCTGAGGGTGCAACCTGTATTTTTGATAAGACATCAACTTACTTTACGCCACAGCCCAGACTGACAAGTAGATGATACAAATTTTTGTCTAAAAACAGAAAGAAATGTTCCTGTTTATAAAGCAGTCCAAACGTAATGAATATTTATAGGTAATGAAATCTCGCCTGCCAAAACGATCTGATTAATAATAGAGGGGGCTAGCTAAACCCAGTAACCTTTAATGATAAATTATAGCTGTGTGTCAGCGGTCCTCGGGCCAGCACAGGGTGGCTCATTGTCCCTGGCCCCCTCCTTCCAAAGGGGCAGGCTCAGACAAGCGGCGGAAGAGGGGGTGCAGCCACCTGAGCTTGTCGGGGGTTAGGGAGAGGGTAGGAAGTCCCAGAACCCTGGGATCTGCTCTGGATTGCTGTCACCTGGAAACATAGACAGATTTCGGAGCGGTCCGCCCCGGATAGAAAGGCGGTCAGCGTGAAGAAGTCTGCCATTAAATTGCTTCCGCCCCATGGTACAAACTTCCGTGGCCGGCGGCGACCTCGCCGCGTCCCTCCTGCCTCCCACCAAACGGACCCGCCTCGGACCCAGCGCCGGCGACTTGGAAATAAACGGTCTGCTGCTGGGATGCGTGTCGGAGCCTCTGCACGCGTTAATGGCAGTTTCGTGTACGTATTGATTGCCACGGGAGCCCGAAGTGTAAAGCATTAATTCTGGATTCCGGGGTGTTTGTCAGCGGCTCCTACACCCTTCGCCCTCATCAGCACTTGGTATTTTGAACTCCTTTTTCTCTGCATATTTTAAAAGAAGAAATTTAGGGGCTGATCTAATCTGATCTTGGGTCTCCGAAGCCTGTGCCGTTTAATGGGTCCGTCGATATACATCCATATTTAGGCCGAGATGAATGGGCACGGCCGAGCGCGGCCTCGGCAGCCCTGCGCATCAATCATGACGACCATGTGTGTGGACACATTAGCGTTCGGCATCCGGCCCCCCACCCCCACTGACGTGGTCGAAGCCGCTTCCAATATATCAATAATGGTCTGTGTCCAAAACCCCTCCGGGGGGTCCCGGGAGGAAGACGGGTACCCGAGTCCATATCACATTCCAGTTGCCTCTGCTTCGCAGAATCCCACACAAGACCCCCCCAAACCTTCTGAAACATGGAATGATTTGCCTCACATCTCCAGCTGTCACTGGCCGCGGTGGTTTTCGGGCAAAGCGTGAACCATGGTTCAGGGGGTCAGTATCAGAAGGAGTTGACATGAACAGCTCTGGTTTTGGGGTACACTGCAGAGGAAATTTCTCTGACACCCCGCTCCACCGTGAAGCTGTGACTCCTAGCTCCTGGCCACATTCTTTTCACTTCTTTACAGACGTGTGGGTATTCTCTTTTTCAAATGCCTCCCGGCAGCTCTCAGCCACGTGGTGCTTCTGCAGGTGTGCGGTCCCTGCAGAGCTGGTGGCCCTTCCGTCCAGGTGGGACGCGCTCCTCCCGAGGGGCCCTACCTGCTGCCACCTTCCTCCAGCTCCGTGGGCCACACAGAGCGGCCCTCTTGCTATGGCACTGCACCTCCCCTAGCTTCTACCCAAGAGGCCGTGGAGGGTTAGGGACCTTCTGGGAGACTCAGTGTCCCATCCCCCACCAGAGGGCCCCGGGAGAACGAACGATAGCCAGCCTGCTCCACGCCTCCTGCCCCCGCCAGCGCGGGGGTGGGTCGGTTTCTTCCCTTGTAAAACCAAGTGTAGGGAGATGCACATCAGCGCCACAGGGAAATGACACCCCACACCCGCCAGAATGGCCATCATCACAGACGAGTGTCGGCAAGGACGTGGAGAAAGGGGGACCCTCGTGCCTGGCTGGTGGGACTGCGGACTGGAAAACGGCATGCAGATGCCTCAAAAAGCTGAAAATCACGACCCAGCAATGCCACGTCTGAGGATTTGCCCAGAGAAAACAAAAACACGAATTCAAAAAGCTTCATGCACCCCTATGTTTGTGGCATTATTTACAACAGCCAAGACGCGGAAGCGACCCAGGTGTCCGTCGATGGGTAAAGAGGTGGGGTATGCATTCGGTGGACTATCACGGAGCAATAAAACATTAGGCAGAGATCTTGCCATTTGCAACGACCTGGAGGAGTCTAGAGAGCATTATGCATAAGTCAGAGAAAGACAAATACTGTATGGTTTCAGTTATACGTGGAATCTAAAAATAAAACAAAACAAACAAAACTAAACCAAAACAGAGTCATAGAAACAGAGACCAGAGGGATGGTGACCGGGGGAAGGGGGTGGGGGGAACGGGTGACGGCGGGGAGGGGACTATAGTCGATAATACTGTGATAAGTCTGCACGGTGACAGGTGATGACTAGAATTAGTGGGGTGATCGCGCCGTAAGGCGTAAAAATGTCGAATCACTATATTATGCATCCAAAACTAATATAACCAATATAAGATTGTATACCAACTGCACTTAAATAAAAGTAAAAAATAAACAAACAAATAACTAAGCGTGGGAGCAAGGGAGGTGGGACCCCGATGAGAGCGAATGGGGCAGAAACAACAAGTCTGGTGAGGGCGGAGCGTAGCAGGCCCAGGAAACCCGAACAAAGAAACAGCAGGGAGGGGAAAGGGAAGGCATTTTAGCGAAGGCACCGCCACGTCCCCAGACAAGGACAGAAGCAGTTTCACGAAATACAGGAAATGCCAAAAGGCTTTCTCAATTCCCGCCCGGTACCGGTGGCTCAGCCCACCTTCACGCGGACCCCACAATAAAAGCAGGAGGCAGAGTAATGCAGCGAGATCACCTAACCACATCGTATCAGGCTTTCGTCACAGGTGGTGTTTCAGGGGACGCGCGGCTTAACCTGTGGTAAATTTAAACCTGTTTAATGACTTGTATTATAACAAGACCCCACCATAAATGAGAGATCCCGGGAGAGGGGGAGTCTCGTGTCCCATTACTATGTCATTCATACTGCTAACGGGCGGCACAAATAAGATGCACCGGATCAGCCCAGGATTCATCACACGTGCACGTGAGCGTTGCATGGAGCTGGACTCCGACCAGAAGGATGTCAGGCCTCGTCCCACTGGCGTCTGGCAAGCTTCCTCCATCTGGGCCACCGCCAGGCCTCTCGCCCCGCGAACACTTGCCCACAGAGCAGCAGCCACCGGCTCCGAGTCACTCCTAGGCTGCCCGTCTGCTGAAACCCAGGCCCGCCCCAAAGGAGAGCCGCCTCACATCCCACCTGCACCTGCCCCTGCCCACAGATCGGTGGGGGGTCGGCCCCCAACCGCTGGCCGGGCCTCAGGACCCCTGCAGCACCAGTAAATTTAGGCGTAAATCTCCCAGGAATCCATGACAGACAAGCCCGGTGACAGCAATGCAATTACTGTTGATGGCCGACCTTCCGACGAGGTTCTTTGAATTATAGGGATCTTATTAGAAGCCTCTGACCTCTTGAATTTTCGAGGCAGAAATGGCCTGAAATCCCATCCTCTTATTTATGCCTCCTCTGCAAAGAGGGAAAAAAGTAACAGCAGGCAGGCGGGCAGACAGACAGACAGACAGACGTGTGGACTCATGTCCACCTTCAAGGATGCAAGCCCCCTCTTTTCTCGCCAGGACTGGCTGGGGCGCAAAGCCAACCCTCCCCCGGCCCTGGGCTCGCGGAGAAAGTTCTAGTCCTCCGTAGCAGCGGAGGAGAGGGTGGAGGCGGGAAAGCGGACGCCCAGGGAGCTCGGCTACTCCTCTCGCCCCTGCTCCCGGGGTCTGGGTGGGCGCAGGTGGTGGGGGGAACGAAGCTGCCGCCTTATGGAAGATAAGGAGGGGGCGCGTCTCACCGAAGGGGCGGGGCTAGCCAAAGAGGGTGGAGCCAGTGGGGCCGCGGAGCTAGAAAGTTCCAGAGCTCAGTGAAGAGCCCTCCATGAAAAGGGGCGGGGCTAGTGCAACGGGCGCGGTCAGCACAGTGGGCGGAGCTAGCGGCCGGGACCTCCCGAGGAGGCGGGCCGCGGGGCGCGCAGGGGCCGGGACCAGGCGAGTAGGTGTAGGGAAGAGGGGAGGGGCGGGCAGAGCAGGTATTTGACAATTTATGCCTTGTGGGGCGTGGGTCCCTTCTTTTTTAATTAAAAAACGAAAAACTTTTAAATTCGAAATTTAAAAGCCCTGGGGAGGATCACTCGGGCCACCTGGTGCCCGCACATCCTATGGCCTTTAATGTCCTTTTTCCGGATGAGCCCCACCAGCTGCTCCGTTCAGAATCTCAGATAGGAGGGCTCCGGGCTCCCGCCCCGAGGTGTCTGCAGCGCAGGCTCTGAAGACGGCAGGCCCCCAGGAGCCGCCCCGCTGATAAGCGTCTCGTCGCTGCGCTTTCTGTAAGCTGTTTGGGTTCAAGGGTGTTTCAGGAGCGCAGCTTACTGGGGACTGCGTTTTCTCTGGGGTGTGCAGTGAGCTCTACATCAAAGCCTGATTGAGCAGAAAATATGTGCTAATGTTCACAGCAGTACTCTATTATAGTATGAGTGTGCTTGTAAATATTCACTACATGTTATTACGCCATTTGAACCAAGAATATTGGGAGGTGAGAGGTCGGCCGAGCGCTCTCTCCGGAGGCAGCAGTTTTGAATATAACCAAATGGGATAATGGTCAGAAATACCCAGAGGGGCCAATGTAACACGTCGTAAAGAATTGTGCTGTGAGTTTTAAGTTTTCAGGACAACAGAGATGCCAACGAGATGGCTCGTAAGCAGTCATTATTAATGGAATGACAAGGCCAATGTTGAGCGGAATGTCTCCGCGACAATAAATCTTGTCCCTGTGCCATTAGCACTCCTTACAACTGCAAATAGCAGTCAGGTTACAACCTAACATGGCAGAATCCTACCCTCCCAATCTCTAATGTGTTTTATAATGCCGTTAAACTCGCGAGTTGCAGCTGTTTAAGCTCACTTAATCTAGGAGAAGTTTAAACACGAATTTTAAATGCAAAAAACTGCTTTGATATTAGTTTTTCTTAATTAAGTAGATCTTTATAAGAAGTAGATCTTTTTAAACATGCGGCAGCCTGTGGTAGGTGAGCATTGTTGAATTTTAAATGCCAGATTCATTCAGGCTCAAGTTTGCCTGTTGTGATGAGGCTTTTTTTTTTTTTTTTAAAGAAAAGAATTATCTTCGTGGGAGGGCAAGTTGCACATTTATTGGTTAAACTTCAAACATGCATTGCATTCAAGCTCCTACTGGGGATTTGATCCATGTTTTAAAAATAACTGATCTGGATGCATTTTCAACATGGTTTTTATTTGAAACTGTTAGCATACCTGTCATCAGATTGGACTTCCTTTGAATGTAACAGAATTCTCTGAAGAAAAGGTGGTCGTGACACCCCACCCCCTTTGACCCCTCCCGATGACCGACCACAAGGACACTGGAGACAGGAAGTCAGTACTGAACCAGGGATCACCCATGGCAACACCAGGCACTGCGACAGGGCCAGCCAGCGAACATGAGGGTCCTGCCAGGGCTCCCTGAGGTGATGGGCCCGAAGAAGACCAGTCCACAGACAGGGCAACGGGGAGCACGACAGTGTGTGGCCGGGTCTCCTGGAGGAAGGCCGCCAGCTCTCCAGCCCCGCTGCCTCCGACGGCACATCTGACCACAGAACCTGGGGGCACACAGCCATACCAGGAAGGTGGCTTCACCCATACGCCCCATGTGACCTGTAGAATTTCTAACATGTGCCCCGAGAACACTCTGCACCAGCCGAAGGTGCCCGCCGACCAATCCTCCCCACGCTAGATAAGTCCCATCTCCCCTGGACTAAGTCACTGCATGCAATCTGCATGCAAGACAAACAGATTGCCGAAGACGGAAGCCTCTGGAAGCGTCTTCAGCGGCTCCTTCTGGGGAAATTGTGGCTCGCTGGTCACCATGTGGCCGGCTTCCCTTGAGCTTCTTCCTTGCTACCATTACAGCGGTGTTGACCAACGTTTGCATGTCTTTTCACAGTTTCCACACGCACCCTCACACGCACCCTCACACGCACCCTCACACGCTCCCTCACACGCTCCCTCACTTCCTTTTGTTCCTGCAACTACGTGGGACCGTCCCATCCCGCAGATGAGGAAACCGAGGCAGGAGCGACTGGCACAAAGGCCTCAGCGGCGAGTGGTAGGTCCAGGCTCCAGCCCTGGTCCTCAGTCCGCACCTGACCCCCGCCGTGTGCCAGGAGCTATCACTGATCCCTAAGTTGTGAAGTCACTTTTATATACATGCGTCTGTAACATAGTATCAACGTCAACCAAACGGTACATTCTGATTGCAAATTCTTACTTTGTAAATAAGAAACACAAAAATATTTTTGTTTCTTCCAACACAGTTTTCTCTTCCACCAAAGAACTACTTGTAAGCTAAGCTCACACAGCTGGAGCAGCACTGGAGTCGTATGGGGCAAGGATGAAAATGCGTAGCAGAGGGGCAGCCTTCAAGCAGACAGCCGAGTACAGGATCCCGTGCTCTGCCGCCCCCGCCCCAGCGCCCTACTGCTGCCGGAGCCAGCACCAGCCAGGCGGTGGGATGGGGATGCCGCCCTGGAGTGGACTCCATCTGGATAGATGAAAATCGCAGCTACAGAACGTACACAATATGTGCCCGTGTGACACGTACCAGCGTAATAATATATGTGCACAATGACATACACACGCGCACGTGTATACAAACGCGCACCTGTGCTCACATGCAAACAAGCACACCTGTGCAGGCACACACACACTATGTTCCTTCAAGGCGTGCATCTATCTGCACTTGTAGGCATAGCAGAAGGTCCAGTGGGGCCCACTGAGAATGACCGCGATGGTCCCCTCAGGGAAGGACCCTGGGCGGGACAGAGGAGGCAGAGAGGTTTCAAAGGGGCTGTGACTTTATGTAATTGCTACAAATTTTTAAGTTCATAAGGCTTAAAAAAAAAAAATCTTATGCAGAGGAACACGTACCGTTTCAGCTCACGATTTCTGAAAATAATGAGAAAGGGGCTGGCGGGACCTGAGGAGCTTGAAAAGTGCCCCGAGCATCCCTCAGCCTTTGGATCTTTCCCCAGAAAGTGCCGTTTTCAAATAACCTCAGAGCCGCACGCTGAGCTGACCGACGTCGGGGCCACCAGGTCAGGGGGAGTGAGCCCTCCCCCAGTCTTCAAAGGCCTGGCTCGGCCTGCAGGGTGGGCGTCTCAGCAGGGCTGGGGGCACCTCTGCCCGGGCCAGACTCAGCGGGCACCAGCAGCTGGCCGTCGAGAGGCCGCCAGACCGGCACTGCCCAGCAGTGTGGGCTACGGTCTGTCAGCCACCCGGGGGGCTGAGCTTTACTTGAAAATGTATGTTTAATTGAAGAGTCACCTGTTTCATGTGTGATCAGAAAGCAGGCTTGATTTAAAATGGGGACAAGAAGTATAGCACTACCTGTCTTCTTTGTGAAGGACGGAAGTGTCATATTTAATTCATCCAAGGACTCCTTGTTCAGGAAGGAAAGACTTCGAAAAGCCAGGCTTGCGTGGATGTCTAGACCACCTGACGTGTAAACCACTCGACATCTTCGTGGCGCGGGTTTCTGTTTTGCTGGCACCTGTCCTTCTACACTGGGCATTCAACGGAACGGAAGAAATCAGAGAGAATGCATTCTCCCCAATTCATTTAAGAATTACGTTGAGCTTGAAAGCTGATTTGGAAATCAATGTTATTAGAAAAGGGATGTACAGAAATATAATTAAGGGTTAATATCTTTACCATATAAGTAGGTCATATAAATGGGCAAGAAAAACATAAACGTCCTAATAGATTAATAGGAAAAGGGCAGAAATGAGCAATTCTAAGACGAGAGAATACAAATTTCAATATGAAGAAAAATATTTAGATACGGGATTAATCAAAAAATGGATATTAAACATGACACAATTCTTCACCCATCCAGCGAGCAGAAAGTGCTCGTGGTAAAATCCTAAGCCGAGGCGGAAGCCCGGTGAGACCTGCCGCCATTGCTGCTCCCCGACAAACGGGAGGCCCCACGTCTGCGAACGGCCGGCGGTAAGCAGCGAGAGCCCCAGCAGCCTGTGACCTTTCTCCTCCTTATTTTGATCTGGGCTCCTCACCAAAGAAAAGGATCTAAATACAGAAAAAACTTTTAAAAGATGTTCACGGAAGCGTTATTTATAATGACGGAAAACTGCAAACATTTAAAATAATGAACATCACGGAAATAGGGAAATGAGTAAGCAAATTACGGTTGTTACGTGTGATGGAATATTATGTAATCATTAAAAGCTACGTTTACGAAGACCATATTATAACCTTTTTAAACTTATATTATCATCTAAGGAAAATACAGCACGTTAAAGTTTTATATTCTGATGGATTACAACTAAAAAAATCCGCAGGGAAGATTAAGTCTGAATGAAAATGTACTGGCCTATTAATCCCATTTGGGAACGAAGGATGATTTCGATGTTCGGGTTTGGGTTTTTTTTTAGGTTTCATAATATTCCTCCAGACTGTAAACACGAAAACAAATCCTAACCGGCTTCCTCCATTCAGAGAAGCTGGCGAGGGAGCGGGCGGCGGGAGCCGGCGGCGGGAACAGAGCGGAGCTCAGAGGCCCGTGCGCTCCAAGTCACAGCACTCATTAGAGAAGGCGCCTCCGTGGAATTTGTCGCTCAGTATTTGTTAATTGTATCAACTCCCATTAATTAATGAATTCTAGAGGGATATTATTTTCTAACTAGGAGCATGGCCTAGGGAAAATCACTTCTCTCTTTCTCCCACAAACATATTTGGAGGCCCCGTCCGGAGAAATAGACCGGGAGGAGGACGATGGCGCTGCGGTGAGTAGGCCGCATCCGCAGAATCGTTTTCAAGGGAAACGAAACAGCGTCGTGGCGAAAAACCGAGCGCCTGCCTCATGCTAGAGACGAATGCATTCGCTCGGTGACACAAAACCTTCTGCTCCTGTCCGTCTCCGAAATGCCGCTCGCGGCCCCTGCCCACCAAGCGCAGCATCTTCAGGGCGGCCCCCAGCGCAGGGTTCCCGCCTGACACCCCTCTGCGCGCAGGGCCGGGCCAGCCCGCCAGGACGCCTCCACCGCCGGGCCGCGCCAGCCCCCTGCGGGAAGCCCGGACTCTTTCCTTTGGGGTCCGTGTCTCTCCATCTTCCCCGTCCCCTCGGAGGCCCTACAGGGCCAAAGGTAAGAGCCCCAGACAGGAAGCGGACCGCCCCCCTCCCCCCGAGAGCAGCCGAGCTTGCGCACGCGCCTTAGCCTGGTCCCGCCTCGGTTTCCACGCCTGGAACACGAGAGCAGACCGTCGTGCGTGCACTATTTAATGCTCTGCTTCTGTGGCTTTCTTAAAGCTTAACAGGACGAGAATAATTCCACTAGATCCTATCCGCTCGGCCTAAATCACTTGCTGGTATAAAGATAAATTGGAAATACTAATGCTTAGTGAATACATTACTCTGTACTTCTTTTACTTAGTGAAACATTTAATTAGTATTTACTAGAAAATTACTATCAATTACTAAAAATGACTACAAATTACGAGCAAAATGGATAAATTTTCTCTCTACCACTAAAATAAATTCAATTACTAACTTTAAGTAATTGCGGGTAATTTATTTCTAGGAGGGCAGGGAGCTATAGACACACTGAAAGGAGATGATTAAGATGCGAGGAGTGGCTGATTTATGAGGGAAACTTAAATAGCTGAATCTGGGTGGCTGAGCAAGGCAAGTGGAAACGCACACCGCAGTCCCGCGCAAATGGCTCGCCGGACCTGCAGACCCTCCCTGTGGCTTAGCGAGGCGGGGGACTGCGGTGCATGGGAGATCAATTTAATCAGGGGCTTTCTGCTAAAATACTTAGAGGTTTTCTTGAGGGTGAAATCTGAGATCCTAATATGGTTTCCCAAAGGAAGTCGTCAACACCCTGATCGCAGACAGGACGAGAGAGAGCGTTTCGCAGAAGGATTCTGAAGGCTTTCAGAAGGGTTGAGGGGGCTGGGGGGGAGGTTATGCTGAGTTTTAAATGAGGTGTTTTCTCCCAGGTTCCATCGGGTGGAAGAGTCTTCTGTCTTCACGCCTAACACGTGAGTAATCGAGCGGCTGCCCTCGGGCGGGTCGCTAGTCCCTGTGTGGTCGTCACACCACGTCCTGCTGCATGAGCGTTTGGGGGTGGCACAGGCTCCGAGGGGGCTGGGTCGGGTGTCCTCTAAGCAAACCCCCACTGCCCCGGCCAGCCCTGCCCCGCCCCATATTCTCGCCCCGGAGCGCTCAGCCCAGAGTCCCGCTCCCTGCCCTCACTGGGGAAAGCCACATGGAAAGGCCCATGAAGGACCCACTGGTGCAGAAGATAAACGGCGGGGGACTCGGTGCCCCAGTCCGGGACGGGGCACCACGATGGCGTACCTGGAGCCACGAGGCCCGGGAGCGGCGATGCCCTGCTGCCATTCCCCCAGGAGCGAGCCACCTGAGGCGAAGCCCCTCGCTCCGCTCAGGCCCAGCTGCCTCTCTGTGGAGAAAGAATTAAAACGGCCACTTCGGGTAAACAGACTGTGGTCCATCCAGACGCTGAGATGTTATTCCGCAGTACAAGCCGCGCGGGAAGACATGGGGGGAGCCATAAGTGCCTGGTGTTCTGCGGAGGAAGCCCGTTGGATCAGCCACACGTCCCAGGATTCCAACCAGACGCCGTTCTGGAAAAGTCAGCACCGTAGAGATCCGTGTGGGGGGCAGCGGGGCGGGGGGACGTGAGCAGGCGGAGCACGGAGGGCGCGGGGGGCAGCGACAGCACTCCGCATGATACTGTCGGGATGGATACGTGATACTCTTTGTTTGTCAAAACCCACAGAATGCACGGCCCCGGCACGAAGCGCTGGCCGCCAGTCAATGGCTCCGTGTCGCGCTGGCTCACGCGTTCTAACCGGCGCCTCCAGGATGCCGACGAAGGCGCAGAGGCCGAGCGGGACGGCAGCAGCACGTGGTCTCTGGGACCATCCCCCGCGAGCTTCTGTAAACCTAAGATCTCCCTTAAAAATAAAATCTAAAAGATGAGTAGCTGTGCCCAGGGTCGCCGTGGGGACCGAGTGAGCAGAGCCCCTACGCCAGGCAGTCACCGTCGCCTGAGAAAGGCAGACAGAAGCCAGCAGGAGCGAGCGTGGACGCGGGCTGTGCGCTATGCCCAGCCAGTGCAGGACCCCAGCACGCGTCCCCGCCCTCACGGGTCTGGGCCGTCGGGCCTGAGCCTGGCCGGCAGGAAGGGTGGACTGTGGCCCCAGGACAGACAGACAGCCCCATGCAGGTCACGTGAGTCTGACCTGGACATTGCTGGCAGGTGGGGGATGGTTGGTGACGCTGCTGGTGCGCAAGGAGCCTGAGCTCGCAGGCCTTGTCACCAGGACACCAGCCGGCCCCCTCCCAGCGAGTCTGACCCTCCCCACCACGTTGGGTCTACCGCCTTGGGGTGGCGGTTCCTGCTCCCCGATGCTGGGCCTGTTTTCCCTCCAAGGGAGACTCACACTGGGACACGCGTGTGAGCAGCTCATCCTAATGCTCCCTGCTCTGTTCACACCGGCTTAGCCATTCGATCATCATGTCACAGTGTCCCTGAGGAGGAGGACGCCACCACGAGGCCACCGCCGACCAAGAGAGTCTTTGAAACATTAAAATCGCACTGCAGAAGAATCTGACCCACGATTTCAGTGGCACAGGACGCACAGTAGTTTCTCCCTGAGAGCGAGGTCCACCTCTCTGAGTGGTGTCCCGAACAGGGGGTGCGTGAGCGGTTCTGGGGCAGGACAATCAGTCCCCTTACGTCCAGCGTGAGAACACTGCTGGGCTGGACCCGCCGGCACCAGCCGCGGGCCATAAGGGGTGCGACGGGGCACCCAGGGGGCTTTGGGACAGACCGGGGGTGTCATTTATAACATGGAAGGGGCTCTGTTCATTTTCCTGCTTAATGTGCTCTGCCCTCCATGCAAACCCCTTTGCACTCAGAGAGGTGGTCCAAATGGAGTCCCAGACAAACAGAGCGGCATAATCACCTCAATGGACTAGCACGTCTAGGTGTTGGCTTATGCCGGCTATGTCCTCATGACATAGAAGGGATGTGTCTTCAAGGGGTCAGTACTCGAAGTCGGAGTTATAGATTCTTATTTTAAAGAAGCGACTCCCGCCTGCAGAACCCTGAGAACAGGTTTGGTGATGGGGCCCGGTTTGAGAGGAGACCACACTGCAAGAGGAGAGGGCGGGCCTTCCTTCAGCGCAGGATGGTGCGCGAAGCCACCACGGCCACCGGTGCCCGCGAGGGAGGCGCCTGGGCCCCGCTCGCCGTGGTCGCGCCCAGGAGACAAGAGCGGGCCAGCCTCGCTCGTGAACATGCTGCTGACCTTGAGGCTGTCGACAAGAACACAGATCAGCACAGCTTTGGGGAAGCAGTTTAGCAACGCCCTTCAAGAGCCTGCAAATGACCAGACCCACCCAGGAATGTCTGCGTGGGTTTCAACGCTCCGTAGGCAATCTAACGTGCCCGCGACCGAGGCTCATCACCGCAAGGGGGCATTTACACAGCTGTCCAAAATGACATTCATAGGACATTTAATGGTACAGGAATGGGCTCCAGGTTGCATGTTTAATTATACAAAAAAAAGTAAAACACAAAATTATAAAAATTTTATATACATATGAAGAAAACCAGAAACTACTCTAAACTAGTAGCCTCAATCGAATGGCTCATTCCTTGATTTAACAAATATTTTCGAGCTCCAACTCTGACCTCGGCCAGCAGTTTCAAACGTTTTGATCTCGAGACCCCTTTATACTCTTAAAAATTATTCAGAATCACATATGGGTTACATCTACTGATACTCACCATATTAAAACTAACATTGATCATTTAAAAAATATTTATTCATTAATTCCTTTCTTAAAGAAATAATAAATCCACGACATGTTAATACCACAAGGAACATATAGAGAGAGCGGTATTGTTTTACATTTTTGCAAATCTCCGTGAGTCCGCTTAATGGAAGACAGCTGGGTTCCCGTATTTGCTTCTGTGTTCAATTTGTTGTGATATCACACTTCATGAAGACTCTGGAAAATTCCACCGTATCCTCATGAGAGAATGAAAGTGAAAAAGGCAAACAACGTCTTTGTTGTTTCGAAACTAGTTTTAACCCCGTGTTAAGAAAATAGTGCTGACCTCTCGGGCTCCCGGAAGGGCCTCCGCAATCCCAGGGGTCCCTTGACTTTGCTTTGGGAACTCTTCGTCTGAGCATTCTTCTGAGTTTTAGCTATAAAAATAATAATAATAACAAACACAAAACAAAAGCAAGCTTCTGCTTTCGTTCTCGTGTCTTCTTCTCTTAGGGGAAGAAAGGAAAGGAGTATGACGCCTTCCGCAGGTGAGAAGGGGCAGGAGCAGAGGGGGAGGAGGCGGAGGCAGGAGCCAGGGTGGAAGTGAGGGCAGGAGCCACCTGGAGTGGGCAGGGGCAGGAGCCGGGTGGGCGGGGCAGGAGCCCGGAGTGGGCGGGGGCAGGAGCCGGGTGGGCGGGGCAGGGTGGGCGGGGCAGGAGCCCGGAGTGGGCGGGGGCAGGAGCCGGGTGGGCGGGGCAGGAGCCCGGGATGGGCGGGGTCGACCTGGAGGGCGGGGCACCGCTGGGGAGTCCGCGGCTTCCTCCGGCTGCAGTTGGATGGGTTCTATGCTCCCTGCACATCCCTCATTCTGCAAGTTTCTTTAAGGAACAAGTGTGACTGCAAAAACTTCAATGTTCCTTTTCGACAAAGGCCTAGTGCAAGGACATGCTGCTCATCGGCGCACCATCTGGAAGCAGATTCGGAGTCCCTGGGCGCTCGGTCCACACCGGCCAGGTGCTCGCCAAGCAGTCCTCTGCTTCATCCGGGGATGGCCCCTGAAGGAGAGGCCCCAGGGACACAGCGATGCGCGGGGTCGGTGTCACCCCTGAGGAGGGGCCACCTTCTGTGGCAGACACCGTGCAGAGAAAGTAAGATGCACGTCATTAACCCTTGTGGATACCATTTTGTTTCTGGGCCTCACTGATGGACGTCCAGCATCCACGAGGCCCGCTCCCTGGAGCGCAGGGTGCAGCCTACACCCAAGAGCCTTCGCTTCGTCTCCCGTAAGTCCATCTGCCCCCATCACAGGCCTGGTCCGCTCGTCCTCTCCCCCGCCCTCCCAGGCCGTGACCTCCAAGGAAAATAAGCCAGGCTGCACACAAATGATAAAACGACAGTCCTCCTTGGTAGGAATAGTAAGTTTGAATTTCCTAAACGTACCAGTGGTAACAGTGCTTATGTGCGTTCGCATCTACTTCAGCACAAAAGAGATGATCCTAAGCTTTAAGGACTGGGGCCGCCATTGTGCACAGGGTCCCTGTGCCATGTAGTGTCCTGTGGCTGCCGGAGCAAAGGAGCACAAACTAGGGGCTTAAAACTATGGAAACGTGTCCCCTCACAGTCCCTGAGGCCAGAAGTCCAAAGTGGATGTGTCCGCCGGGCCGCGCTCCAGCTGGAGGCTCCAGGAGACAACTTCCTTGTCTCTTCCAGCTTCTGGTGGCAGCATCACCCCAATCTCCGCCTCCGTGGTCACATGACTGTCCTCTCTGTGTGGCGTCTGCGTTTGGTTGCTCTTCTCCTTGTGAGGACATCAGTCACACCCGTATCAGTGTGACCTCATCTCAACTCGGTTACATCCGCAAAGATCCTGCTTCCAGAGAAGGTCACATTCACAGGGACAGGGGCTAGGACTTCAACAGAGCTTTTGGGGGGACACAATTTGACCCATCACGGGGAGGGGGAGAGCAGAGGTGAGCGCAGTCACAAGGCCAAGCGAGCCGGCGAGGTCAGGGCGTGCAGGGGCCGTGGACGTGCGGGCCGGGGGCCTCTGCTGCACTCGACGAGGGCGTGGCCGAGCAGGCAGGACAGACAGCGAGCGTGTCCAGTGAGGAAGCCCGTCACGAGGCACCGGCCTGAGGGGACACAAGGCTGAGGACAGAGTCCTGTTTGGCAGCGGTCCCCTTCTTCCGGGAATGGCAGGGGGGCCTCGCTCTGCCTGCAGCTACCCAGCCGACACGGAAATTCCTGGCTCCTCCAGCTGGCCAGCCGACATGGAAATTCCTTTTATGAAAAACATTTTCATTTCAAAATGTATTTTATTATTTACACGATTAGTATATTCTTTATAGAAAGGCGAGAAAATCTAGATTTAAAAACGCTAAAAGGATCGTAATTAGCATCTTCGCACACAGCTCTCGCGGCGTCCGTGCCCAGACGTGCGCGTTAACGCACGGCTTAGATAGAGGGGCCTCCCCCGCCCGGCGCTCGGTGCCTCGCTTCCCTCATTCAGCGGCACGTTATGCACACTTCTCACATCACTACAGGTGTGTACGCGTACGGATATTTACATTTATGCAATAACAGCGTGTGTATCTACGCGGCATTCGCACAGAAACACACACACGCATGTCCGTTTCACGGTGCGCGTTCCACTCCGTGGCCGTATCATGACTTAATGAACCAGTTCTCCACCCTTGAGCTTCGATTTTTACCGGGGACCCTTTTACTTTACACATTAACATGATTCATTTTTAAGATAAATTGCTGGATCGAACAGGGTCACCATTCCAGCCTCTTGTCATGTATCTGGGCACCTTCCTAAAGTCTGACGTGCCTGCCCAGTACTACCAGCTTTGTCTCGAATTCGGAGAACCCCGCGGACAGGAGGAAGTGTGCCAGCCTCGGGGCATCCTGGCCCCACGTGGGACGGACATGCGTGCAGTGTGGGCACAGCCTTTCTAAACGAGGCTTACTGTTTGCTTTGGGTTTTTCCAAAATATAAAATTAACGCGAGGGAGGTTTTTAAAATGTAGACTGCTTAAATAGCTAGTGATGGATGCGTACGCAAAGTGAATTTTGCTCTGTAAGAGAAAAAAAGGAGGAGAAAAATGCCTCTCCCGTTACCTTATACTGCACATGACCCAGGATTGGTCAGGAAACGGTAGAAAATGGAAACCAACCGCGTCCTGATGGCCTTGCTTTCGTCCGTGTAATCATCCACCAGATGTTTACAGACCGCCACGTCTGCAAAGCAAGCCTAGACGGGCAGACGAAAGGGGCCTTTTGGGACACTGACCTGTGAAGTAAATGCACAGAGAGGTAGGACACCCAGGAATGAAGCTCAGAGCCACCGGTGGGGCTGGGGCCCCCACGTGGATTTGGGAGTCTGCCTGTACCCCCACAGGTCAAGGGAGCTGGACTCCATTGCATGCACAGTCTCTTCAAAACAACTCATATTGTTTGGTTTTAATTCCAATTATAAAATGGACATCGAGGGGAGAATCTTCCTCAAATCTAAGGACTGGCTAAACAGATAATAATGCATGCCACCTGTCACGAATCCCAGAATCCTCTTTCTGGGCACACGGCACCAAATCCTGAGCATGCGCGTTGATTACAGATGTAAACATAGCCCGTCGCCATCACCACAGCCCTGCCGAAGATCGGGGTCTTCCCCCCACCTCCGGATGTTCTGGGCGGCCGCCGTGCCGGGCACGCAGCCCGCTTCCACCCCTGACGCCGAAGGCACAGGGCACACTGTGCCCAAGGCGGTGCCCTCCCCCCGCCCCCCCGCCAGGGACAGCCCTGGTCCAGGTCATCCCCAGCCGCCCAGCGCCCGCGTGCGATTGTGGCTCCATTACCTAGCAGCGCTTCATTTAATTGGATTCAGCAAATATGGATGTGAAGCACACTAGTGTTCTGCTGGAAGCTAAAATGGAGTCCGCTGAGCTATCGGGAGCGCTTGTCACCGGCAGGGTTTTAAATGCGTTGACGGAGCACCGTGGTCCAGGGAAGAACGTCATAGAGGAGCGGGGCACGGGTTTGCTGGATTCTGCTGGCGTCTCGAACTTTCATCAGGTCCTCGTTTACACACGCACACGTGCACACACACGCGCGCACACGCACACACGCAGGCACGTAGCCCTCCACAGCTGTTCGTCCGCACCGTCTGCGGAGCCTGCTGCTCCCCTTCGGAGTCCCCACGTGGCTGGATGGACCACCAACACCTGCGGAGGCAGCATCGTGACCTGCACGGTGTTCGTTTCCTCCTCCTCCTCCTCCTCCGTCAGTTCGATCACTCCACACGCGATCCATCCCAAAGATCACCTTTGTGGCTCGGAAGGTCGCCACCGCTCGGGGTCAAGGTCAAGCGTGTCCCGAGGCCGCGAACTGAGCGCCAAGCAGCCCCTTACCACCACTGCTGCCCTGTCCGACGTCCCCCAATCCCTCCCTCCTCCCCCAAGCCCCCCACCTAAGATCAGAGCCAGCCTGCGGCCCTCGGCTCCTATGATTTGCAAAGAGCAAACTCAGGCCACTGCAGACATCCCAGCCCAAGGGGTCAGCCTTGCCGTGTCTTAAAGGTGGGAATGTCCTGAGATGCAAAGGGTTCTGGTGTCGATGATCCTACGTCTTCTCATGGAATTATTTGGAGAAATCTGCTTCCGTGCAATCGGAGTGCAGTTTGAGGCTGCTACTCGTGTTTCAAGAAGTCATTATGATGTCTAATTTAGAAACAGCGCTCATCTCCTGGAATGTCTCAAGTATTCGAATGACTGGCCTCTCTTATAGAAATCATGCCCTTGTTACTGAAATGAAGTCCCCACGATGTACGTAAAATTTATTTCCGAATTGTGTCTTCTCTTATGGGCAAAAATAGTCGGGAAAAGCCACTGGCTGCAAAAAACTGCAAACAAAATGAACCTTTAAAAAGCTAATGACTTAAGGGTGGTTGTACAGACATATAAGTATGTTGGGGACTTACACTATTTGTCATTAACACATATTCTGAAAGCTTGGCTAATATAATGTGACACAAAATTAGTCAAACACAATTCATGCAATATTGTTTAATTTTACTCCTCATTTAACTTGGTTTTAAGCGAAATCATTATGTCACATGATAACGTTCACTTGAACAAGAAATATTTCATAATGGTCGCTGCCTTTAGAAATGAGTTATTAAGGCTCCATGGTGAACACATTCTTAACTAACTATGAAAACTATAAAGCTAATAGCTTAATCATATTTTGACACCATCTACATACTTTATGCATTATTTACAAGAAAGATATAAAAATGAAACCACTGAACATCTCACACAATACTTCACAGTCATAGTTAACTGGTTAAAAATATAACACATTTATCTTGCAGGGGCTTTATATTTGCATATAGATATTTGCATACCATGTTGCAATGTGCTGTTAATGTAAAATTTAACCTTTGTTCTTTCTCTCTGATGTGCAAGGTATACTCATTAAGTTAAAAAGAATGGCAAAAATAAGTCTTCTGGTGATATGCATTTCATAAATTATTCCCCAGAGCGGTGGGGAAAGGTAAAATGTGGGTGGGAAAATGTTTAATTGAATTAATTCCTCATTTTCTGTATTTTTATTTTACAACCCAGAGACAGAGCCATTTGACTAGTATATGTCAACCCTATGAGTTGCAAAGGACCTCCTCTCAATTACTCAAGGTGTCAGGCTTCTTAACCCTGTCCTAAAACAAGTCCACGTTTCAGAATCGGGATGAACGCGCAACATCATTTTGCGCACCTGTTAAACGGACGGCCATTTATGCAACAGACGGATATGTAATGGCGATGCGTAAACCATAGTGCCGTATCACTGAACATTTGGGCAAGACGTGGTATAGCCTGCATTGGGTCATAATATGCTGTGTCAGTTTCTGAAAAAGCCCAGATATGAACTTTCACAGAAGTGAGACAAAGACTCAGACGTCTGATAAGAGGCTGTGACCGGAAAATCCACATTCTGTTCTCTTTTTCCTTGTTGATGTCCTCCAGGTCTGAGATGCCGTGTTGAGTCAGACTGAAATGTGGGAATTCCTACCCAGGCAAGAACAACCCCAAAATGCTCGGGGCCGCGACGCTGCTCTTGGAGGAGAAGGAAAAGAAAAGCTAGCAGGTCCACCCACCTGAGGCCAGTGTCCTAGTCCCTTAAGGAGCGGTCACGTCTCGGATTATCTCTACCCAAGATGACTCCAGGTCAGGAGAGCACGGTGTGCGCCCTGACGCACGGTGCCCAGCGAGAAGCGGCGGCAGACTCCCAAGTCTGGGGGTGGTCAGCGCCCGCTGGGAAGGGAGAGAGGCTGCGGGCATGCGCAGATCGTCATCCCAGGGCCCCGGGGCTGGAGACAGGACCATCCCCATTCTTAATTCCCATAGAATCTGGAGTTGGCAACTCAGAGATAGGACACGCAGGAGCAGCCCGGGTCCACCGGTGGAGGGACAGACCTGAGGTCACACAGCCAGGCCCTGGGGTTGGCGGCCAGCGGGTCCTGGACCACACGGCTCCTGCCCCCCACCCCCACCCCCGAGCCATGCTCTTTGATGCCTCGTTTCATCAAGGGCTGTGGTGACGGCCCTGGGGGTCCCCTAAATTCGGGAGCAGAGGCCTCGTTCTGCCTCCTCTCCCCCAGGCCAGCCGCAGCTCAGCGCCTGCCACGTCGCCCGCCCGCGACTTCCGCGCTGACCCCCATGCACCGCCCCTCTTGGGGGACAGGACTCAGCGTCGGGGACTTTTCTTCTGCGCGGGGTCCAAATCAGGTCGGCGGACTCGGGTGCCCGCGACCCCCTGCGGGGCCGCCACTCAGCGCGCGTCGCGGCCTCCGCTGGTCCCGGGCGGTGTCGCCTCCCCCTCCCCCAGCCCCCCGGGACCCCCAACCAACGCACTAGTCGTGAGCGGCCACGAGACACACACAAGCTAAGCGGACGCGTTTGCCGAGTGCGATAGTCTGACCCGGAGACGTCTGCCTCCTCGTTTTGGACCCATGGAAAACACGAACGCGCTGTGATTCGACTTCATCTTCCGTGAGACAGGAAAGAACAACCCCAAAATGCTCGGGGCTTCTCCAGAGAGCGCCCCGTCACCCGCGCCCCGGCGTCCTGAACCTCACTTCTCCGCCGCGCCCCCTCCCCGACCCCCGTGCGCGCGGTTGTCCCTGCAGAGGTTCTTATCCAGGTAGATAAAATCGTAGACGCGTGGAGACAGACTATTACGACAGCACAGAGCCCAGGCGTACGGAACGGGAGACAACTCTCCGAGGGATAAATGACAGTGACGGGGGCCAAAAGGACTCGGCCCCCGTCGCGCCCCCTCGCGGCGAGTCAAAGCCACCATTCCCTGCGCCTTTCAAGACCGCGCGGTGCCCGGAACACCCTTCACCCCACCGCGCCCGGGGACACGCCTGCTCGCGGGCGCCGCTTCCTCCATCCCTTCCGATGCAACACAGATCTTCTTTATTAATTTTAATTTGTCATCAATAGCCTGACAGACTCTCTTTCGGCAAGAAATACTGCATTAACTGTTTCACTCACTGTGGCAGCTATTAAAACCGGGATGCTGATTAGCAGGAATGAGGTCAAACTAAATAATGTGAATATGAGTCGCTACCAGCGAAATGTATAACGCGGGAGGATTTATTATGTTCACTTGCTGAAATGTAATTTAAAAACAGGATATCACCACCTGCTAGGCTGGCTCGTAGGGTTACTCAGATCATTTAAACATTTCCTGCTAATATGTTTATTTGCTTCTGGCATATATTACCATTTACTGTATTTCTAATAACCACAGTTAAAATAAACTTAATTGTTGCCATCTACTTCATGTAAACATAGCAGGTAAATAAATCACCCCACAATTAGCTCAGACCATGCAAATTATGGTGACTTAATCATCAATATTGGCAACAGAAAAATTAGTTCTTACAACCTCCCTGCAAAAACCAAATTTAGTCCTCTAATTGAAGAGTCTGTTTGCGAAGTGAGGATGTCACCGCCACGCTGAAAGACTTCGGGGCCAGAAGTGCTGTGACACGCCACTCGGCGTCCGGGCTCATCGTTAAGTGTTGACAGACGCTGCACCCTCACACGGAAACGTTACCTGTGCCTTTTTAAAACTTCGGAAATGCAGGCGCGTGGCGTGGGGTCACCGTGGCCGACCCGGAAATCACAGTCTGCAGCTTTCGGCGGCAATTTTTAAGGAATTCGGACCAACATAGAGTTCTCCAAAATGATTTTTTTTTTTTTTATTGGGAGGTCATTACATCATGGTTAAAAATAGGGAAGACGCATTTTAAGCGAGCAGCATAATTTTAAAATGCAGGTTATTTTTTAAAACCGAGACAAAGCAGCCATCCATCTTTCTCTGAGCACTGCCGGTCAGTTCGTCCAGCATGGCGTTTCATCCTCACACTGGACATCGTTTACGCCTCTTCATTTAAGAGCTTTCAGCCTCGGGGTTGTAGGTAGTTAGGGGTATGCGGTGTGTGTGGACGGTGACACACGGCAAAGCGGCTGAGCAGGAGCGAGAGCATCTGATCGCCACGGGCACAGCAGTGCTGGGTCAAAACTAAGGCCCAGAGGATTCTGCCCGGTCCCGGGGAGAGAAAAAAAAAAAACAATTAAAGGGAGGGCTTGCGCTAACACGTTTTCCCTACAACTTTCAACACCTGTGCGTTTGTGCAAAAAAATAAAAATTTAGCTTAACCATTCTGGAGTGGGGTGGCAAAAATCACGGCTTGGCACGACATTTCAAAAAACCACAAGAGACTTTTTTATTTTGAGAAAGATCAAGAGTTATTTTAAGAAATATTTTTTTTTAAATTCTTTCTGAGTAGCCTGCGTATCCTATAAAACAAGATACACCCAGGCAAGAGAGCCTGCAATTAATCGTAGGGATTAATCATGGACAGGGCTGTAATCAGAATCACTGTAAGTCTTTCTGTAAACCTTAAAAAGAAGGCAGCCGATAAATACTGCCGTCTCCTGCAGTTGCCACCTCCGGGGGGCGGGGGGCTGCGGGTGGCTGTGTATGAACGCAAAGGGAACACGCAAAGGAAAGGCACACCAAAGGACACACGCGTTTGCCTCTCAGTCCTCCGAGCCGCCTCGAGCTGGAATCAAGCAATGCTACAGGAGGCAATTTGAGTTGCTCTGTCTCCAATGCCAGAGCTGTCACATTAGACAATCAAGAGGACTTTTAGAAGAAAACCAATGAATGCTAAATATTACTGTGTTCTTCCCAGAGCCCAGCACCCACCTCGCCCAGGGAGGATGAGCCGCCTGGGTACAGCCCGGGAAGAGGCACTTTGTTCTCGCCTGCCCCACCCTCCGGCTGTACAGATCAGCTCAGTTTGAATCGCGGATGGGAAGGATGTTTGCAATTCGACATCAAGCAGCCGTGGTGTCTGGCGTTTATTTGTGCTGTTGTTTTGGCAGGTGATCCTGGGGCCCCTCTCATCCGACATGTCAGGTCGACAATCAAACAAAGGGGGCCCGTGAATTCACTTTTACAGTTAGGAGAGCTGAATGCCATTACCCGCGTGTTTGTCACCGACCTGCAGATCCCAGCCTCTCATCTGCCATCCGATGCCAGCTACAAAGTGAAGAGTCGGGGACGTGCGTTTCCCAGTAACTACCTGCTGCCAGCTATTATTTTAAGGATCCTGTGATTTTCTTTTATTTTGAGTAGAAAAAACAAGGCAGCTGCGGTAATAAAAAGGCGTATCAACTAGTCACTTCCTGGCAGATTTGTCACTGGTGTGGATACAGCGGAGCTTTTTTTGTTGTTGTTGCTAGAAAATGTGTACACTCGACTATAATATTATAAATCTGGAGTATGTGCTCCTAATAAAACCCTTTTTAGTACCTTGCATGCTGGTAAACAAAATAAAAATGTATGCATCTTATGAAGAACTGCCGATACATATATATACGGGCAGGATGCCACCCACAAATCATACGTTGACAGGAGATATTTTACATGATATGATTTTGGGGTGAAAGTTATTATTTTTTATTCCTAAATCACATTAGCATAGCCACCCTGCCGTACATCGTCAGAGCTCTCCAATGATGTCCCTAAATATCTCCTAATGATGGATTGCATTTTCGGGCCTCCTAAGATCCACGCTTAACTATATAATTCCTCGTTGTGAATTAAATTGCAAAAACCAAAGTGCTTCTGGTAATACTTTTATTTCTGCAAATCACATAATCACACTGATCTTCAGTACGTAAAGAAATCCCCTGAAATCATCGGTCACCAGTAAAACGTTCATTGTTCGATACCCGTTTTTAAATTAACGAGGACAGGGCTCTCGGAGAGGCGACCCCTCCTAAGGTGACACCTTGAAAATCACCACTAGGTATTCGCCACGCCACAGAATTACAGACCATTGGTGCAGGCTTTCGCCTGGCGCATTTTGAAAGCTACACCTGACTTCCGAGTCAGCCTGGCCACACGGCAATGTCGTGGCTGCCGCCCGCACCAGCCCCCGGCCCCGGGTGTGCACACGGGGCCAGCGTGTTGACAAAGAGCTCGGTGCCTCCTTGCTCTCCCATCTGGAGCAGGGTTTGGACGATTCCGAACAATAAACCCAAACAAAGAGTGATTAATGGCTTGGGGAGCCGCAGGGCCACGTCGCCCAGACAGGCTCGGAGTGGGTCTTTGAAAGAGAAACGAAAAGAGTTTCAGGCTTTAAATATTTACTGTTTCACTCATCAATGGAGCATGTCAACGCAGAAACAAATATTCAAACATCATTTTCCCAAGACCCCTCTTCCGCTCTGCACGCCCACGTACTGCCTATTCGTGGCGACGAGCGTGATGGAAAGCACGGAAAAATGGGTCGCGGAGACCCCCACGATGACGCAGAGGGGCCGCGCATCCTCCCAGATCTGTTTGTCACAGGGTCCCTCGAAGATCCCTCGGTGCCGCGTAACCTATCCGTCATCAAGGACCAAAGTTTCACGCGGATTTGACTGCTTCCAGGCAGTATGTTACCCAAAAAGTTGTCCGTGAAAATGAGCACTTTTACTACCACTGAAAGGGTGAGCAGGTAGGAGATGCTTCTCCAAACTGAACATCCTGCATTGCAAAAATGTGTTTGAAGACGTCGTTACTGTAACAACAGTTGTGAGGTGTTACTTTGTAACTGTCCATTACAATTGTCCAAACGTTCTTTGTCTGCGCGTGTGTGGAAAGATGGCCGGGGGACCCGTGGGGAGCGCATAACTCTCCCCAGAGTCTCCCACACACACACGCACTGAGTCTTTGCTGTTGGCGTTGGCGCCAGTGGCTTGCGCCCCCATAGGGCCTTCGCACCACCTGCCCGCGCTCTTCTGTCCCCTCAAAAGACATGTCCCCTCGAGTGACCTGTGCTTGGTCGCCCTCACCTGCTTCCTCTGCAGGGCCTTTACCCTCCGGTCCCTGAACAGCTGCAAATCTGGTCCCCTGGCCAGGAGTGTGGCTCACTCTCTCTTGGCCTAGTATAAGCACCTAGCTCGAATGCCACTTCCTCTCAATTCTCACAGTGGGTGGGGCAATGTGAATTTAGCATCGAGATCCAGAAAATTCAGTAAGGGAATCACCAAAAATACCAAACGCGGCGCCCAGGCATTTGCAGTACACATGTGCGCACGCACACGCGCGCACACGCACACACTCTCAGCACGTTTAGAGAAGAAACGAGCACGTGTGGGCCCGTGGGACCCTTCAGAAAAGACAGCCCCACTCTGAACCTCTAAGTTCTGCTCTCGGCTTTGCCCATGACTCGAGAAATTCTGTTAGACTGAAGTGCAGCAGCTTCACGGAGGGCAGGGCACCTTCTTCACCGCTCAGCATTCCACAGAGGTGACAGGCGTGTGTGTGAACGCACACATGTGTGTGTGTGTGTGTGTGTGAGAGAGAGAGAGAGAGAGAGACAGCGAGCGGAGGGGAGACTGTTACTTTATGTACAAACACTTGCACAGATCTGCTGGTTTCTCCCAGCGTTGCCTTTCTGGGACAAAGGCCAATTTTCTTCATTTTTAAAATAGCATAACATTCGTGTTACTAGAAACTACTATAAATGCCATCAGCTAGAGAATTCCAGCTTAATTTCTATTCTGGCTTTATCAAAATTTGAGAAAAACGTCTTTGGGGAATACAATTATCTGAGCTTAGCCTCAGCCCGCAGATAAACACAAACCGGCTGTTCCCGGCAGCAGGCAGCAGGCAGCAGCGCGGGCAAGTCCCTGAGTGGAGATGTGGCAGCCAGCTCAGGGCTGGGACTGCGCCCCACGCTGCGGTCTAAGCGGTGACACCCCACCTCCCAGGGCTGCACGTGTGGGCCCGCACACTGAAGCTGTAAGGATCACATTTCAAGGGTGCGCGATATTCGTGAAAGACAAATTCTGATTTCTCACACGGATCCTTACCTGAGCGTAACTTCCTGTTTGCTCCCTTTCAGTGGCATAATTAAACACCTAAGAGCATGTGCGTCATGTGACCCAGTCGTGAGAAACCATGGCATTTTAATGGCATAGTATCGAGGCCGCCTAAAGCTTCAGCAGTGGTTAAACCTAGTTAAACTCACACGGATGACACCGATTATCCTAGGATCTAATTTTCTCCCCTGGCTTCACTGAAAATCACAATTTTTCTCAACAGCTATTCTTTCTTGTTTTTATAATCTTGCTATTTGGCTATGAATGAATCTCTAGAGTTCCCAAAAACGTATTTGGTAAGCTAATTAAACCTAGGATGTATTTTAGACTGTTCATCTGGAATATCAATATTCATTAATGCTCTTAAAATCACAGCTGACTCGATCGTACGGATCCCACCATCGGAGATGATGAGAAGTCTCTGCCTTTCCGAGCAGAAGCAGCGTCCAGGATGAGAGCGGCACGTGCCAAGCTGGTTCCTGGCTCCTCGGTCGCTGGTTGACACGCTCTGAGCACAGAGGAAAACACGCCGTCAAAGCATCTCTGTGAAGTGTCTTAAGTGTTTCATAATAAAATAGAAAAGAAGCAACCACTGGCCAACTCTAAGTTATCATCAGAATATACCACCCAAGCCCTCCCTATCCCATATGGCTGCATAAGTGGGCGGCAGACGGGCGGCCCCGTTATTCAGGTACTAGTGACGCTGTTAGGTAGGAATCCCCTTGGCTGCGCAGAGGGCATCGCTTCTCCCAGACCAGCCTCACGCCTTCTCAGCTCCTTCTCGTGTCATCGCCGTCTGTGGACAGAGCAAGTTTCCTTCATTGTTTTTCCTCTTCCTCCCTTGAATTTAAAGTGTTTGGTCCCTTCTCCCACCTGGGTCGAGTTCTCGAATTCAATCGAACTCTCTTCAGGTGCTGCATTTTATTCGCCCTCTGCCCTGTGACTGAGCGCTTTGTCCCCTTCCAAGCTTCGATGCCCCCAGCCTTCTTCATTTCTGTGTCAACTCCAGGAGTCACACGTTCTGGTCCTTTTTGGATCCTTTGGCGATAAACGTAGGATTCTAAAAGTCACGTGTATGATGTGGAAGAGGGAGCGGACGTTAAAATGCGTGTTTTAATGTTTTAGAATTCAGGGAGCCGAAAGGGTCTTCGGAGTTCTGAAACGCCAGCATACACACACACACACACACACACACACACACACACACACACACACCCCTCTTCTCGGAGGCGCAGAATGCTTCATGTGGCCCGTTGGTGGCCTCGTCGGGGTGAGCGCAAGATGCTGAAGCTCTCTCCCCTACAGCCCTCCCTTCGCCACCTGCAAGAACAGCCTTGTAGAGACATCTGGCATCTGTAGGGGGAGCACCTCCTAGACCACGAAACCAGCTTATCATGCAAAAGGAAGCCACGATTATTCCCAGAATTTGACAAGTTATATACTAAAATCATCCAACGGTGGGAACTTGGAGCAAGGGGTATGATTTGTCCAGCGCAGTTCTTCTCAGGGCTTCCTGGGCAAGCACGTCAAGGCTGGGACTGTCCCACATCAGGCCGCAGACAACAGCGAGGGCAGTAACAACCGTAGCCCTCAGGTGTGCGGTGCTGATCGAATACTCTGAACAGGAGAAGTGTTTGGCAAACTCTCAGTATTTCAGGCAGTCCTTGCAATTAATGTAAATGTCTACGATCGTTTTTCGTTTTACGAATAAAGAAATCGAGAGGCAAAGAGCTTAAGTCGCTGGCCCCAGGATATGAGCTAGTAGGAAAAGCCGGATTCCAACCCAGTTTGCTGGCTTTCCGTCACTCAACGCCCCACATCTCTGACGCGGCATAAACGCCCCAGGCTGCAGCTCCGTCGCTAGAAGCATCATTTCCACGACAAAGTCATCCTGTCATCCACCCAGCAGATATCGACCTAGGACCTCCTCGGCACCCACCAGTGCCCGCTCTGCAAATGCACCACCAGGAAGCCCCCGTCCCCCTGGACGACGGGACTTCTGATTTCCACTCGGAGAATTCTGAATTCGACGGTTTAGTGAGGCTTCCGCAGCCCGTAACTGACCACCACTTCCTAGTCTTTATTATTCTCCACGCACCAGCTTCAGGAGTAAGAAAACCCTCTCGCTAAATGGATGTAGAGTACAGAGGATGGAAAAAAGTCTTTGAAAGAGAAAAGCGTTGATCATCTACCAGGAAGAAAGTCTGTTAGTGGATTAAAGCATATTCCCCAGGCCTTTAAAGACATCTATTAGTAATTTACAGAAATTATGAGAGCTAAAAGGCCTGTTGTTTCCAGAATTCAGAGCGCAGCCTGTGGCCTCACACCAGATGATGCTCAAAACCCACCTCTCTGGGAATTGCCATCAAACTCCGCTTCATAATTTATGTAATGACACATACTTGGACACTGATTAGCTACCTATCAGCTCTGTAATAAAGGCGGCATAACCCCTAGTTTATCATCCATTTATCTGGAGTCATTTTGAATAATATCACAAGATTGTAATGTAATCATTATGCTGTACAGCAGTGTCGGGCCCGCGTACGGGGCCGGCGAGGTCAGAGAGCTGGCAGGGTTCACACCGCTTAATTTACTCACTTCTTACACATTTATAAAATTGGAGTCAACAGTGTAGTGTGGAAGTTGGACCCGCGAGCAGATGCTTCCACAAATTGATAATAAGACGTTCGACAGGAAGTACAGGGAGACGTAATAATGGCAATAACCGTCTTTGCGGAGAGCGGCCTCGCACCTGAGTCTGAAACGAGCCATTCAGTGCTCAATGACTAGTGCCGATCTCCTCTGACTCCGGGCGACCTGGAGGGCTTATCGACGTCCACGTTCCTGCTACGAAGCGCTCTATTAGGAGAACTGCATTTCAGGGCCACTGGGAGGGTGACGGGGGAGGGTGGACTCGGGGGAGGAGGGTCTGGTGGAAGGCTCTGGAAGGCAGCCCAGCCGGGGAGAGGGAAGGAGAGCGAGCAGGTGGCTCCCATCGATGTTGGGAGATCCGATCCCGAGGTGGGGGACGGGAGGGCAAGGAGGGTGGGGGGCTGGGCGTGGTAACAGGTCACAGGTCCTGTAAGGAGGGTGAAGGGGGCGGGGCCAACGGGACGGGGTCCCCTCTGAGAGTGACGGCCGCCGTTTACCTGTGTTGGTCTCTCCCCTCATCCCATGGCCCTTGCCAAAGGCGCTGACTAAAGGCCAGGTTACCTGGTGGGGTCAGTGTGCGATTTTGCCCGGCGAGCAGGCCCGTCGGCTTGTCCTCTGTGGGCCTGTCTGGTAAAATGAAGAAAACACGGTGTCTGAACTAACTTCAGAGGAGCCTGGCAGCAGGTGCCTCTGCCTCATTGTCCTCAGGGTGTACCCACAAAGCCACGAAGATCCATGTGGGACCTTTCCAGAGTGGGTCTCATCCGAGCCTAAAAACATAAGTGAGAGGAAAAGGCTGCTTTGACAGTAAACACAGCAAAATCACATGACAATAACCAATGTTCTCACAAAGGTAGAGGTCACCACGTCAAGCTGTTTTCCAGAATGTGCCTGTGAGTTTCCGCTAGGCTTTCCCAACGTCTCCTACGCAGACTCGGGTTTGGGCAGCCCGGCAGGTGGCCCCACACATCGCAGTGGCATCTACAAGAGAAGAGAGCCCCACAGGGACCAGTCAGGGGAGCTGCTCAGGCTGTCCCCCCACCAGACCAGAGACCTTTCTGGCCAAGGTCCAGAGGAGATGGGGACCCGGAGGGGCCGGGAGACCCCCTCCAGCAGCAGTGGTGACAGTAAAGAGTGGCTCAGCAGGGGCTGACAGGGGCAAGGGCCCGCGAGAGGAGGCGCCCGACAGGCCGAGTCACTGCCAACAGCTGGCCTGGGACAAGCTATTCGACCCCGGAGAGTCTGTTTTGGATTTACACATGGGGACAGCATCGGGGGGCACGGCACAGCATCCTTATGAGAGATGAGGCGTGTGACAGCATTCTCGCCAGAGGGCGTGGCACAGGACGACCCTCCGATGCTCTCTCGCTGACGACGGCTGCTGGAAACGCGGCCACTTTGAGCTCTAGGGAGCGAGGCGCCTTCCGGCCAAGTTTCCTGCGCATCAGGTCCCTCAGCCGGGAGCCTTCCTGATTCTCGGGACTGTCGGAACTGAATTCACAGTTGTGTGTGTACATATGTGTACGTGTGTGTGTGTACACCTCACACATGTATGCACACATCCACATGCATGCACGCACGTACATATATACCGTGTGTGTGCGCATGTGTGCGCGTGTGTGTGGCGTGCGTATATACCTATACACACACACACCCCTTTTCCGGAGGGGGACAATCCCCAGATTGTATCAGACCCACAACGGCCTGGAGAGCAGGGAGGGAAAGACCGAAGCCTGAGGGTCTGCTAAGGACATGGGCTCCCCGAACACGAGCTGGTCACCATCTCCCGTCCCGTCTGGAAAGCCAGTCAAGTTTGGCCGTGAGGAGAGGGGACAGCAGGGAGCTCTCGGCTCTTTGCAGAGGCCTAAGGAGGCGGGGCTTCCAGACAGGCCACCACTTCGGTAAGCGTCCCGAACCAGAGAGGTGAACCAGCCTAGGGATGGGTGACAAAGGGATCAATAGTGTCTTTGTTTTTATTTTATGTAACTTTTTAAGCTTAAAGTAAATATGTGAAAACCTTATTTCTTAATATTTCTTTGATTATTCTTTGTACTTCTCTCTATTTTTTTAATTTTCCAAAATTAAAAATATGTCATCATGACCTCTAATACTTTGTCTTACCAGTGTCGAACTGAATAAATTCACACATTGCCATTTGCCTTTAAAAAAAAAAAAGGTTACTAATTCTGGCTATATAAAAAAATAAAATAAACATTTTGCCCAGAAAAAATATCCCCATGAACAAGTAAAATTGACCAACAATGAATGAGGAAAGCATCTTTGCTACATAGATTAAAAACAGTATTTTTAATATATAAAGATTCCCCTCAGATCAGTAAGAAAAGACATTGTGCTGGAAAACTGAGCATAAAGAAGAAAAAAGCAAAGAAGCCCCACCTGCTCAGGTAGCGCAGGTGAGCGGGTGGCAATGGTGTGGGCTGGGTGCTAGAGCACAGCCCACTGGGCCTACCTGTCATCTCAGATCAAAACTTTGGGGGATTCTATCGACCAGACAGACATCGTGTGCATCTCAGTCGGGACTCTGAGTGTCACAAAACAGAAATGCAGCTCAGTTCCAGCCGGGTTAGAGGAGAGCGGTCTGGCTCAGTGACCCGATTGGCTGCCCGGCCAGCTTCAGCCATTGCTCTGGTCAGGCTCCTGGTCCCTTCCAGGCTGCCTCTCCCATGAGTTGGCTTCCTCCCCCGGCTGGCTTGCCTCATGGCAGCAAAGTAACTGCATGAATCCAGACCTCACATCTTCGCTGTGCCCGGCCACGCCCAGAGCTGCCAGCAAACATTTGGCAAGTCCCTCTGATGAGACTCAGGTCACCTGCCTGTCCCTAAGCTGACAGACGTGCCCCTCCCCCCCACATCCCCGGTGGGTGAGGCCGCCTGGTCCACTCCTGTAGCCGGAGCTGGCGTTAGCCTCCATGCGCCACGGGGACCCCAGTGGAGAATAAAGCCTTCTGGGAGGAGGGAGGTGACAGAGGATCCTGGAGAGACAAGCACCAGCACTTCCCTGAAAGAGGAAAGCTGCGGATAATTTTGCCCTTTTCGAGACGTTAAAGATTATGTGAATCTCTCCATTACTCAAAGACACACCTACGCCCAAGGTAACTCAGCTCCCAGCGTTAACTCATCACGAGAGAAAATCGCGACAATTGACCATCTAATTTAAATTACATTACGATGAATGGAAACTTTCCAATTTGTACAAGAGCATGATGTTGCCAGTCACTAAAACCCATTTTAATTATAGCACTTCTTAGGAAAAAAAAAAACAAAACAAAACTCTTCTCAACCTCTGAAAGATTAGCAGCTTGAAAACTCTCCTCGAGAATTCATTCCTTGGGCAATTCTGTAACATACTCCATGTTCTGAGCTCCCTTGATAACCTGGGCGTGAATAAACGATCATTTTATTTGTTTTTTAATTGAAAAGGCTGCAAATAAATTTGCTGGCAAGACAAAGGTGAAGGGGACACACAGACCTAATCTGATGGCTAAGAAAGAAAAGGCAGAGAGAATTAAAGACAATTCGGGGAAGGACAGATGTGAAACGCTATCGCTCCCCAAGCACGAGGACAGGCAGGTGACACTTTGCCGTGCAGTGACGTGCCTGGGACGAAGCACCCGAGGTGGACATTTCCTTCTGGCACACTTGGCAGGCACGCACTGCACGATTTCCTTTGCCGGATACAGAGAAATTAATTTGCCACATGACCGTTGCTTATGCCTTTAAAGAAGAATCGTTATTTTAAATCACCTCTTTTTTTTAGCCTGTATAAGAGGCTCTAGAAGAATCTGAATGTTTCTTAATGATGTCGGACTTATCTATTCTGGGAACATCTAGTACACAGCTTCAGACTGCCTTTGAGTCTTGTCTCCAACCCCGTGTCAGGCTGTCAGCCGTCACTTCGGCTGTCAGGCTGCCACCTCCTAAAAGTCCTGCCGTATTCCTTCCAGCGGACCAGGAGCCTGGAAACCGAGATCATTATGAATTGAATGTGAAAGCAGGGTCAATGACAACGTGCTCGGCTCCCCTGCTGGCCTCTGGCACAATTACTTCAAGGCTTCTGAAGTCACTCTCCTTCTTTCTACAAAGCCATTCTCGGAGTCCAGCCTCGAACTCAGCTTGCTGGCCGGGCGACCTTGAAGTAGCTCACGTCGTCTCTCTGGGCCTCAGGTTCCCATCTGTAAAATGGGGAAAACCATAATCTTTGTCCCATAGTGACTATCACACACACGTGGGCGGTGTCATACTCGTGAGCTGTCGTCATCATGGCAGTAGGGCCGGGTTTGGGACAGAGCCCGGGATTGGGAGGGCAGAGGTAAGGAACGAGTTTAAGGTTAAAAATTGTTCTCTTGATTAACAGAACGTCTCAAAAAAGTGTTTTGATATTTCATTCAATTGAAACATTTAAACCGCTTTAAAGCGTGTTGTTGTAAGCCTATGCCTGCCCTCGGTCCCAGCCGGTAAGCCAGGGGATGTTTGGGACATCTGCCCCCTGCCTCCAACAACTATTTATTAGATATCTGCTGTGGGCAGGGCTCTGTACCAGGTCCCGAGGCTCAGAGCCAGCCCTGCCTCACGGAGTGAAGGTCTAGAGAGGCAGACAGAGAGGTCCAAGCCACTGTCAGTGCGGCGAGCCTAGCAAGGGCAGCGAGGTCCCACGCTTCGGGACCTCACTTCAACCGCTCGTTCTATGTGAAACCTGAAACATGAGCTGACATCGATCAGGCCGAGGCGGCAGGAGGCGTTGCAGAAAGGGAAGGGGGAGATGGAGTAAAGGAAGAGATCTCCAGGTGAAGTCCAGCACGGCACAAACCCTGAAGCAGAACTGAGCGTGGCGAGAATCGTGGGGGAGGCGTGGCCGGGGGCGACGGGGGCGCAGGGCGCAGGCGCGTGCGGGGCGCTGGGGCCAGGTGGAGATTTAGCCCTTTATTACAAATATCTTTGGAAATTATGAAAAATTAAAATACACATATTGATGATTTGCCCAGTTTTTTTCATTCCCTAAGACTTTGGGAAAACCAGAAATGTTTGCTTTACCAATCAAGGCAAGGAATTTTTCAAGGAAACAATACAGAATCAAAAGCCACCGAGTCACGTATTTCCTGGGACATCTATAAATCTGATGGGTGTCGTTTTCCTAAGTCCATTTTTCTATCTGAAAGGATCACCATTCGGAAGCCCAGCCAGACCGCTCGTGGTTCAGAGATCTCTTTAAGCCCATTTATATGCGGGCGGGGGGCGGATGTTGAAATCTTTCCAAAAACGTGACGGTCTAAGTTGCAGCGGCAGGAAGTGGGCCTCTCCCGGTCTTCCGCTCTGTGCCAGGGACCCGTCCGCTTCCCCTGACTCGGGGCCGGGAGGAGCATCTTCTGTTTCGAACCCTGCTTCCTGCGCTCCCGTTTTAATTTCAGATATCCTGTCGTTTGATTTCGATGGCACGCAGGCACCTGTCCGCTTACTCAGAACGGATGACCGAAAGAGAATGGCCCTGGGCGGCGCCCCCGAACCCACACACACCGCTGTCCGCTCACGGACCAGGACTGGCCACCGCGGCCGCGCTGTCCGCGGACCAGAAACCTCTCAATCTTTGAAAAGCGCTGATTTTACCTATTTTTTTTTTCCTGGATGAGTGTGCTTTTTTCTGCAACGTAGGAAAAGATAAGGCCACGAACGCTTTGTGATGCTCCTTGTGAGAAAGAGAAGGCGGGAACTCGACGCCAGGGTTTAGGGGGCCTGCCTGCGGCCCATGTGCACTGCTTCCCACCAGGGCGAAGCCTGGAGCGGGCGCTGCTCGCGCTGCTCACCCCGCTCACCCCGCTGAAGCCATCCATTCTCCTCCACAGAGAGGAAAGCAAAATAAAGTGATCTTAAGTGTCCCACTTGTCAGCCACCGACTACGGGCTGCCTGCGGCCCACTATGGGAAAGTGGCTACCAGCCCAAACAGTTTCCTGAGCCACCTCTGAAATATTTTCCAGCCAGGACACTGCATGAAGCCCACACTGTCGTCTTAGGCAGGGACGTCGGATGCTCTCCTGTTGCTCGGGGCCTCTGCTGGGCCCCAAGGCCCCCAGGCGCTATCAAGTTCCATTGTGATCCAGGGCCCATCTGCCAGACTGGAGCTTTGGGGTGCTCTCAGTGCCAAATTCATCCAGGCTGATATTTGCACGCAGAGATGTAGCTCGGAATGAACACTGTAACCAGCATCCATAGAACTCGTGGCTCTTGGTTCAAGGGCCCGGCACACTTCGGGTAGGTGACTCGAGCTGTGGACGCCAGCGTGGGCTTTTCTCATTCAATCAAACACCATTGTCGCCCTTTTTTGAGGAGAATTACAGCCCAATTTGATGCTAGATGTGAAGACATAGCACTTAAAGAGTGTTTTCTAGGGCCGTTTCATGTGCAGTCTCGAAGGTCAGAGACACACAAACCAGTGGTCACGGGGGGTGGGGGGGGCGGGGGAGGGGATGATCCCGCAGACGGCTCATGAGACAATAAGTGAAAATAATCAAAGGGAGCCTGGCATTTCCTGTCACCTGTGTTAGGTCTTAAATCTGGGTCGCAGTCCAGTAATTAGGTGAAACAATTAAAACCTGGATGTTTTCGTAAAGGAAACCAGCAAGAATTAATTCAAACTTAATTGAAGTGAGGCAGCCGCTCTCTTGGATGGGCTGACAGGAGACAACGCAGGGCTTCACTCCGCTTGAGTAACGGGAGGGGCCCTTTATGGCATGAATTAATGAATGGATGAATGAATGAATGGATGGATGAATGAATGAGAATATGCAAACCCTAAACATACCAGCTCCCTGTTTGCTTCTGGATTGGGATGTGAGGCACAGGTACCAGGCCTGTGGGCCAAAGCTCATTTTAATGCCACAAGACGAAGTCTCACGACGCCCCTGCATGCTGAAGCGCTCGGTCCTGTGAGCATGGAGGGCAGGCTGCTGGAGGCAGGGACCGATTTGGTCCCCGGTCTCAGCTCCTGTCCTCAGCTGGGCCACACAGCCCGGCACAGAGTACGAGGCCTGGCCGGCCTGCTGAGGAAAGGGACATTCGCCATCTTCCTTTCCCACCTCCCCACCCCCCCAAGCCACCTCCTGTCCGTCTTCAATCTCGGGGTCGGTCGCAAGCAGACCAGCCGGCTGGGCTCCCAGCTCCTTATTGTGGGGCAGCGAAGGGAAAGCTCGTAAAAATCAAGTTGAAATAAAATAAGGAGGCTGATTTCAAACCCGGCCTGGGGCGTCTCCCCTAGACTTCCGCTCTCGCTTGTTTTTCTGGCTCAGAGGCGTCCCTGCCCAGACCAGGTGCCCGCGGGGTGACAGGGCTGTGATCGGGAGCGTGGGCTCCGTCGTGGAAGAAGACGCATCCGCTGGAAATGACGTCACTGGCTCGGCACAGGTGCCAATGCTGTATCTGGACCGGGAAAACCTAGACATCAGAACGGTCGTTAAGGAGCCCGTTGTGGGCTGACCGTTTGCGTTACCCCAAATGCATACGTCGAAGGCCGAACCCCGGGCGACGGTGGCAGGAGGCGGGGCCCTTGGGAGGTGGTGAGGCTCTGAGCGGGGAGTCCCCAGCGTGGGACCAGGGCCTGATAAGGAGACACATGAGAGCGCACGCTTCTGCTGTCCGCCACGAGAGGACACAGCGAGAAGGTGGCCATCTACGAGCCAGGAAGAGGACCCCGCCGGACACTGGATCTGCCGGCGCCTTGGTCTTGAACTTCCGGCCTCCATAACCGTGAGACGTAAATGCTACTGTTTAGCCCCCAGCCCGTGGCAGTTTGCTCCAGCAGCCTGGACTAAGGCAGAGCCCCTGCTCGGCGCCATGGGACGTGGGGCCGCCGGCGGCAGACACACTGGAGCCTCCTGGCGAAAGCAGAGGAGACGATGCCATGCGTCCCCAGCTAACGCGCTGAGCAGCGCGCGTGTCTCCTGGGAGTCGCAGGGAGGCCGGGCGGGAAGAGCAGCCCTTGAGACGGTGGGGGAGGGGAGCGGGCAGAGCCGGGCTGCACGGAGATAAGTGGCTTCCCGAGGACGGTCCTGGGCCTCTCGAATCCCACCCCGGCGTGTGGCTGCGTTTCGTCTCTGTGCCGATGACGATGGAGGCCACGGCATCTAGGCATTGTCACCGCAGTCCTCGTGAACAGGCTGAGCGTGAAGGGTGGCAGCCCCGAGCCCTTCGGGCCTTGACAAGCGAAGGTCCTGGAGCATAGTGATCCCGGCGTCTCGCCAGCAAGACGTAACTTTCGGCCCCGCGCTGGCGCCCGGTCCCCGAGGCGGGGCGGCCTGTCCTGGCGGCGAGGACCGGTGGGTCGCGAGCCGCCGCCGCTGCCGCTGCGCCTTTGTCAGCCATCTGGGGCAGGGGCTGGGAGCACCGCCTGGAAGGGAGAGGGCCTCGTCGCCGTGAGGACGGGGAGCGCCCTCCTCAGAACCGGGCTGGCTCTGCCCCACGGAAACCCACACGCCCGCTCGTTGACGCGCTTCTTCACTCCGTCTGCCGAATGGAAGCCTTGGTGATCTCCACTCTGAAGTCACACGGAATGACACGTCCCTGTCTTCCTTTACTTCTCAGTCAACATGCCACTCCGGTGACATGCGTAAGTCAGGCTCCACGCAGCGCGCCCTCAGAGCCCAAATCCCACAGGGGGAGCTTCCGGCCGGGCCCGGCCTGCCCGGCGCCCCCACGGGCGTCTGTGGGCCGACTGCCCCGTGCATTTGGAGTTGATGAGATCGGGTGGGCTTCTTCCCTTGGAAAGTGACATTTCCTTATGAGTCCAGCCTAGAGAGTCAGTCCCACCTCCTAGTCCCCTCCCCGACCTAAGTGATAAGAAGCAACTGGAACATGACTCTGGAGTGTCATGCTGTCAAAAAAATTCTTAATGAAATTAAAACCTTAACACTCTAATGCTATTTCTGGCTGCGGAGCTGGATGCCGCAGACGAGTGACTCTCTCCACGCGCCTGTCGGCCTGGTGGCTCCCCGTCAGAGAAGCTGCTACATGTCAGCGATTTGCCCCAGGGAATACGGGTGGAATATATTACACCTGAAGTGGCCTTATTTCCAGGCAGTGGCATACCATGAAACACAGCTCCACTGAGTGTGCACCAGACATGCCGCCTGCAAAGCAAGGCGGACGAACAGTGGGCTGGGAGCCAGCCAGCAGATGCCCCCAGAATGCGAAGCGTGTCCAGTCACCCACATTCCTAATTCTGAAACGTCAGCCCCCTCGTCTCAGCACCCACATTTTCAGATGGAGGGGGGAAGGTCACAAAGCCACCAGCACTCATCGGCAGACTGCAGGTGGCTCCCGCACCCTTATAGAAATAAAATTTTAAAAGCACATTTAAAAAGAAAAGTTGACGAAATGATGATTTCTCCAAATTCTTATTCATTTATTCCCAAACTCTAACATTTTTTGTGTCAGAGTTTGTTCATTTTAGATAAGAATTTTCTCTATGCCAAAAGCAAATATTTTTTTTTTTCTTTACAAAGAGTAAATTCACCTGCAAACATAAGCCTTCTTATATTCAAGAGCCACAGAATTCCTTTCCCCGCCTGCAACACGAGTGTCAGGCTGGTTCCCTGCCAGGGAAAACTCTTGGGGAGAGACGTGTAACGCCGTTTGTCTGTTCCTTTTCTCCTGTGTCCCCAAACAGCATTAAAATGCTTATGCAGAGAGGCGCGAATGGCTCTTAAAACCAATCCTTTTATTTTCTGCTTAAATGTTTTTGTTAAATGTCACAGTGGCCAGAGCCTTCGGGGCCGGAGTTCAAGACACCCTGAAATGTCCTACTAATTCTTCATAACACGGAGACAGGCAGCGCCTAGAAAACAAAGCCCGGACAAGCAGCTTCGGTGAGTCACCGGGGGCTGCACGTGGCACATCCCTGCCCTGCCGTGGCGTGGGGACGCTCGCTCTTAAACAGGAAAGCGATTTTCAACCCCGTTTTCTTTTTCCAGTGTTGAGCTATCTGAGTCACATCCCCAGCACTTTACACTTTGTTTTACTGAAATATACTATTAAACACAAACGAAGATTCTGGGTCTTTCAATTACCTGCAATTTTTATCTTTAAAAGGAAAAAAAAAAGGCCAGGGAGTTGCCACTGCCCATATTTACTGGGAACCATCTGTTACGCCTCTAATTAAAACCCACTTGTAATGAGCTTGTTAGTGCACCAAATGTGTCAGGTATAGGAGATTATTCATGGAGCAGTTGTTTTGGTGGCTGGATGACGCCTTAAAATCCTATTAGTTTAACAAAGTAACGTATTAGTATTTTGACCCAGTATACAAGAGACTTCAGAATGACCTGGCATCCTGCTCTAATAATTTTTTCCCTCAAATATGTTGCTATTTCTACCTCATATATAGTCAGATGGCCTCTTATAATTGCAGCATCAAATCTTTGTCTCAATTTTCAACTGCAGGTGATTTCAAATGATTAAAGACGCACAACAGGGAATAAACAAAAATGCTTACATGCAATTATTTTTAATTAGTATTTGGCTATAAAGTGTATGCCTTCATAAAAAAGTCTGTTATTCACATAAACATCTGTTACCATACACACAAGGAAACACTGTAAGTCTGTCATCACGTCACCAAAACAGAAACGCGGAGGGAGGCTGGGCTGGAAAGCCGGCACTTGGAGTTTTGAAACAAAAGATAGCGGTCTAAACTGCCAAAACAGACGGAGAGCCACACCTTTCAATTAAAAGCGCTCACAATCAGAGGAAGAGCTGTGACCGAAGGCATTGCACTTGAAAATGTTAAAATAGATGGAATTATTCTTTGAAAACAATGGAATCTCTGCGCACAAGACGATTTCAGATTCTTTTACTAATTTTGCACCCGTGCACGTAATCGGTCAGCTTCCTGTTTGCATGCTCTCTGCCGGCTGCTAATTTCCCAGCTTCTCTGTGCTCTTATGGTTGTTCGTTAACGGGTCCAAACTTCGTGAGATGCAGCCGCTTAAATCCCAAGTGCCGAGTATCAGCCTTGTTTCACGGAAGCCTCCAGCGAGGGGGGGTGGAAATAATTTTATATATATATATATATATATATATATATATATATATATATATATGTATACATATATATATATATATATGAAAATGAGCGTGCCCCCACCAAGCACGGGGAGAAGGATACAGGAAATAAATTAATACCGCGTAATTGATAGGAGGGGATGAGGCCGCTCTGCGGAATACCAGGAGGAAGATGGAGGGAGATGTGAGAATACCTTGCCCATGAATCACTGAGTCGGTGGGAATTACTGGGCTCCAGCCGGCAGACGCCTGGAAACGCACAGCTCCCGGACCACCCCCAGCAACCCAAGTTAACTCGTTCTGCTCACGGCCCAAAACTGCAGCTTTTATTAAATGCACAATGCACGTGCCAAAAGAACTCATCTTCATTTGCATGAAAATGCAAACGATAATTTAATTGAATCGCACAAATCTGCTATGCTGAGCTTGCCCGGCTGTGCTCCCATCAGGCGGGGCTCGCGAGCCGGGGCTGTGGCCCCTGTGGGGTGCGGACGTGGTTGTTAAGGTGTCAGCCCATAAAGTGATGCCACCCCCCACCTGTGGGACCCTGTGGGGATGTCAAGGCGGAGATACTTGGGGGCCTGTCCTGTTCATTTGGAGGGGACAAGCCACCGAGTTCGCGAGTGGACACATGGACAGAGGGACCTCGGCGGTTGGCCTCAGTAATTCTAACTGTCCGAAGTCGCTGTGACTGTGAGGACGGAGAAGGTGGATCCTAGAGTGAGGACAGGCCCCCTCTGGTTGCACACTTCCAGGCCGCCCACCCCCTTCCCGCGGGAGCGCCCCTCCATCTCCGAGCTGGGGCCCAGCCCCAAAATGGGCTTCTGGGCCAGGCCAGGCCAAGGCGGAGCGAGTTGCCTGCAACGCCGTGGACGCGGGCCGGGCCGCCGAGGCCCCGCCCACTCAAGGGCACGCGGCACCATCAGCAGCAGCCCCGGGAGGAGGAAATATACTGCGGGACTAAATCTATTGATCAAGAACCCCCCAAAGACGGGCCGTAAATAAAATGACACAATGACCAGAAAAGGCAGGTTTTACATTAAGAAGCAGCAAATTCACCGCCAGGGTGAGCGGGGAGCCAGGCCGAGTGCTCACAGCATCCTTGCAGGCAGGGACGTGAGAGCTGGCCCATCCCTCGCAGAGAGACGCCGGGCAAGCCAGCTGCCCTCGCTGGCCACCGGCTTCTCACGCGGGGAGTCCTGTTTTCAATCACGCCCACACCCAGCTTCACCTGGCTTCTCCTGGATGTCACTCCTTAAGCACCGTCTCTCCATGAGGCTTGCTGCCCCGCCCCTGGGCCTCCCTCTTCGTCAGCAGCCAAGGGAGGAAGTCCTCTCCCAGCCTGCGGGGGTGCCCGAGTGCCCCCAAAGGTCCTGGACCAGCTGGCGTCACCTCATCTAGGTGGAGGGCAGGCGGCCCAGCAGGTAGAGGAACAGAGGGCCCGCTTGCCACTCTCTGGTTAGCCGTGTGACCTGGGACCGCTCTGCCTGTGCCAGCCTCGGAGGTAGCACGGCAAAACCTTTGTTAGTTGCGGGACCCGAACTAGACCCCTGCTTTGGAAAACAAAGATGTCTATCCCTACGTAGCACACACCGAAAGTAAAATAACAAATACTGTGACTACTCAGGGTTAATCGGAGATAAGCCTGTGACATGGGCCCGAGCGGCGGAGCATCCATTACTAGTCTAGAACATTCCGGGCAGGCCGAGAGCAGGTGAGCAGAGCGAGGCCCTCACCCGGGGCCTGAAATCCCAGGAGGCGCCAAAAAACTCGGTAATCAGTACAGAGTCTGAGTCAGCAGTGAAGCTGCGTGGGACCCACGTGGGACCTCGCTGCGTGGGGACCGGCGGCGGCCCCGGAGATGCCGATGGCTCTACGCGGCAGCTTCTGGAATTTGAGTCCTTGTCGATGTTTCGCGTTCGTTTTGATTTTTAAAACATTGCACCGAAGAGTCGTGAACTTGACCACTGAAAGTTCTGGAGCCTGTTCAGTCCTGTGCCCAGTGCGACGTCACTCACCTCGCCGCTCCGCGCTCCATCCCTCCTGCCTCACGCCCCCGATTCCTGAGGTCGCGCGGGTCTCAGGGGCTGCACCGGCGGCGGTTCTTCCGCATGCACCGTACGCCTGTGACGACTGCGCAGGGCTTTGCCGACTGCGACGGCCCCACCGGCAAGGTCTACGGCTGCCCCGGTGGCCGAGAGCAGAATGGCTTCTCTCTCTCTCGGGGACATCGGGCTCCTGGGTATGCGAAACAGCTTCAGCTCCGGTCGACTTCTGATGTCTGCACGCGCCGAGTTCACTTCCCGTGTGCACACGGCGCTCACGAGAATGCAGCTGGTGAAGATCGGGCAGCATTAAGGCGTCCGTCAGCGTGTGTGGCATCCGAGCTGGCACACCCTCTGATTTCATGGCCATTTATTGTCTTAGCAGAGACCGGCCACCTGGTATGGAGGCAAGGCCACCGACCAGCCCTAGGGACTGGTTTCTTGTCCCCGTTCGGGCTCCCGTTGGGACCTGGGCCCTGCGGTCGACCTGTCCGCACCGGTCGCCCCTCTGAGCGCCTCTGCCCGTTCTCTCGGCCCCGCCTCCCCCGCTGCCGCACCGACCAGTTGTGCGCAGGCTCCGACTACCTTTGGTCAATTATGGTGACAGGTCAACTATGGTGACGGCCTCTCTCACCCGATGGCACTGAGCACCTCCGGCTCCCAGCCCCAGGCTACCCAGGCTCACACAGCCTGGAAGAACACGCTCGGGATGGCCTTTGACCAGTGAACGGCCGAAACTGCTGGCGACATGCTACCCTCTTAGTGCCCCCAAGGGACTGTTACAAATACTTTTCATAAAAAATAAAATAAAATAAAAAATCACCCCTAACAAATCCACGACAAGATCAAGCCCAGGTGCCATGGGACGCAATGCCATTCTGCTTCCTGGCACCCGCCTTCTTCCTGCCTTGGATAAGTGAAAAAACGCTCTGGAAAGCAAACTCAAGAGTCAAAGAAAGGATTAATAAATGAATATAGATGATAGTAACTAAAGCAGGACTATGAATTGAAATATAATATTTAGGAAATATATTCTGGAACTTATAGTAAGGATGTGACTGAAATCATTGCGGTGTTTTGGAAAGTTCCGTTCAGAGAACAGAATATATTTGTATCCCCATTATTTGAATAACATTTGAAATACTCAATTTTTAAAATATTTTAAAAAGTTAAGAACGCGGGCATTTTCTTCTCTCCCCCGTGCTTTACAATCCCGCACGCTGTCGGGGGCCCTCTCTGGCGGGGGCCCTCTCTGGCGGGGGCCGTGCCTGGCGCACCTTCTCCTTGTCCTGCTCCCCTCTCCTAGCCTGGGCGAAGTGGGGGGCCGCTTACCTCACCCGCTCCGCATCCACGTGCCTTCACCTGAGAGCAGTTTTCCTTCCGTTTTCCCCACGGCCCCATCGACAAGGATCTCGCCTCCCCTCTGGAAGCCCCAGCGTGGGAGTGGGACGGGAGTCAGCCCCTGCCCCTGTCGCATCCCTGGTTCAGGCACAGGCACATTGCACAAAGCAGTGAGAGGAAAGCCTCCTGGACACCTGACATGCGGGCACTGAGGCCACCTCTTTCTTTTCTCGCTCGGTCCCCCGGCCATGAGGCCCCCGAGGGCATTCATGGGAGTCTGCAGCTGCCCTGGCATCTGGGCAGATGCCAGGAAGGCGCCAAGGGGGACAGCAGCCTGAGGGAGAGAGAGGATCCGGGCTGTGGGATGACCTTTGACCTCCGGATCCAGCTGTGCCAGAGCCAGGATTCTCAATGTCGCGAATGAACTAATCGCCTTGGACTTTGGTTGAGTTTTTGGCAAAAACGCATCACCAATGGGTCCAAATAACGTCTGTTTCTAGGGAAAATGCGTTGTCCAAGGTTTGCGTCATGCGCGTCCACTGCTCGTGTATATGGGATTTGACCTCATGATTGCAGCTATAAACACACCAGTTCTTCAGAGTCTCCTGGCACTAGAAAAAAAAATGTTTTTCTTTGTTCTTATTTCTCATCAAAAAGCTCCTTTATTCCGCTTCAAGTTTATACAACTACATTCTGCTCAGGAACTGTTGGTGGAGAGAAAGATTTAATGCTTAACTGAGAGTGAGTACAGATTTGTTTTCCGTTCAAAGTTCGTCGAAATAAAAAGCACATCCCGTAACTAACTCTAAGGGAAACCTGATCAATAAAAATGAAAGCTTAGTAAAAGCTCTTTAGCAATAAGCTAAAGAACTAGGTCTAAACAAGAAAAAGGTTCTCAAATTCAGTAACTGCAGGAACTTTTTGCTTCAAACAGCTTTAAGAAACAGGACCGGAATCCGCTTGGACTGGACAAACTTGATACGCATGGACCGGTATCCACAGAAGCAGAGCCGAACGAAGCATCGTTAAAGCGGCCCTTGATCTGCATTTAACTGCGGTGATGCATCTTTTCCAGCCGACTCCCGGAAAGTTAAAGAGAAGCACGCAGATTACAATTTACGCGTCTTTCAGGTAATTCACTTATTCACTCAGCCAGCGCTGTGCAGCATCGCCACCTAGACGCCTTGGGTACAGAGAGGGAAAAAGCAACCAGCTTCCTGTGCTCGTGCCACGCAGCCTGGCAGAGAACAGAGGACAAACAAAGCAAATAACTCTTTACAAGGTGAGGTAAGTGCGAAGAGCGGGGGAGGCGGAGGGTTTTCAGTGAGCGCACCTGCCTCACCTGGGCGGGTCTGGATTTCCCGGTACTGTTTCCCCGGGAGCGGCTTCCCTCTCTGAATGTCTGTCCCTCCAACGATAAGCATGTGTAAAACCGAACCGTGCACGCGGCCAGGCTCGAATACAAACGGACGCGCGGTGGACTATGCCCAGCCCTCCTGGTCCATCAGGAATTTGTGATTAGAGGCTGCAAACAAACATTCCCCACGTGGAAGAGGCTCTGAGACCCACGTGGCGTATGTGCGGAGGCGTCTCTGAGTCCCAGGATTGTCATTTGCCATTTGTGTGGCTTTCCAAGAGCGACCCATTCTGCCAGGTTGCTCACGGGTGAAAGTGGGGTCATCGCGGTGCTGTACCGCTGGTGGGGGCGGGGGGCGCTGCAGGGCGGGATGAGGTAACTGGTGAGCTGGGCTTGGCAAGGCCTGGACCCGCCCCGCTGGGTCCGCAGGGAGCTTCTTGGAAAGCGCAGGCGTGCAGGAGGAGTGTCCCCACTGGCCTGAGCCAACCATGTGGCCAGCCGGGAAGGTCTCAGGCAAGGAAGGGTGGTTTTGCACAAAGCAGAATACTTAGGCCCCTCCTCCAGTCCCCAGGAAGTTTGGAAAGTTTGTCGTCCCAAGGAGCCGGCGGGGAGAAGCGCGCCCCCAGTCCAGCTGTCGAGTCACCGCCTTCCCGCCTCTGGGCATCCCGGCCACTTAGCGCAGGCTTCCGAGGTCATCTCCAGGCACTGGCGGCGGGGCTGCCACATCAACACAAGTGCCATCATCACACTCTCCTGAAAAAGGAGATAAGGAGCTGCTCCGGGGGAAGCCCGCCTTCCTGCAGCTTCTGCGAGCGCCCACAGAGGCCGCTCCGACTCCGGTGCGCTAAAGCGCAGGGGCCGCGCAGGAGGGCACGGCGCTGGGTCCCCGCGGGGGGCGCGCCGCGGACGAGCCCACGTGCGCCGGGCACCGCCCCGGGCCGCCCCAGAAACGCTTCTGTCCGTGTGTTCAATGAATGCGGTGGGAAGAAACACAATTTCTGTTCCAAGCAAACACTGCCTGCCCGGGCCCTAATTTCCAGGGCGTGGCGAAACTCGTTTTGAGGCTAGATGGTCCTACTGGTGCAAAAAGGACCTTCCTGGGCCTTTCAGTTGACGGAGATGAGGTCGGGAGACGGGAAGACAAAGACCTGTTCTGCGCAGCAGCTGGGGCGGGGGGCAGCACCCAGGGACGAGGGAGAGGGGTCGCTGGAGGGGGCTGAGTGCAAGACGCAGCACGTGGCCATCTGTGCCAGGGGAGGCCCCGACGGGGAGACAGTCCCCGCGGGACGTCGTCAGAGGGCTTTGTAGCGCAGCAAGGGCCTTGAGCCTACGTCACATCGCATTTGCACTTTGGGGACTGTGACCTCCCTACATTTCGGCCAGACCTGCAGTAAAGCCCGCTCGGCAGCGCGGTCTGAGGCTGGAGAACTCTGGGGGAGGGACGACAAAGGAGAGAGCCCACCCGCGGGACCCGCAGGGCGTGCGCCAAGCTCGGGAATCCAGGGCAAGTGGGGTCGGAGCAAAGGTGAGCAGAGTGCCATGCGTGCCAGGGGCCCTTGCGAGCGAGGAGGGGTGAGGACTTTCCCGAGTTCTTGGATAGGAGCTCCAGTCATTTTTACTGCAGATCCTGAGGTTGCGAATAACCCGAGGAGTCTGGACCACCGGAGGTGCCCAGGTGGCAGCTGGGTGGGTACGGTACGCGAGTCGCACGCAGGGATGGGACTTCCGGTTCCGTGACATTCCCGCGACGAGAGGAGGGCGGTCACGGCTCACAGCAGCTCGGCTGAGTATAAGCGTTTTGTGGGAAGTCCATTCTCGTTCCTTGCACGTGTCAGGAGGGATGCGCAAGTTATTAACAACAGTTTGGAAATGTGAAGGTTAAGGATAGTAAGTCCTTCTGTCTCCCACGCGGCTGCGCGTTAAGCCACCTCTCTAACGCGGAGAGCCAGTCCTCGGTCTTCCATGGGACTTGTACCCTGGCGGGGGGACAAATGACCCCTGAAGGGAGAACAACTTCCCGGTTCGCCCAGTAATTCAGACGCGCTATTTACAGGGAAATGCGTCCCTCCCGGTGAGGACTCAGAAGGAGGCTTGTTCTACTTCCTGAAAGACAGTTTTACTGGCTACCAGGTCACCGAAGAGAAGGACTCCATTTCCCAAGCACCTCATATTCGGGGGCCAGCGGGAAGGACCCTAGTGCACACCTGCGTGGCCATATGGATGCTCTTTCCTGGCACAAAAAAGACGTTGCAGCTAAATGAACCCCGAGATGGCGTATCTGAGAAACTGCAGTCATCCGAGGAAAGAGTCAGTGAGAGTGTGTCCTCCGGGGTTGTTTCATGGACAGCGGTTAGAAGGTCACCTGCTCTCCAGGAGGAGCAAGTCTTACCTGCCACACACTCTACACGCAAATCTGTGGGACTCTACCCGACCCCTTGAATAAAAAGGACAGATCAAACGTTGCAGGACAGGGGCTGCTCATGCTGCAAGTTCTCCAAGACCCCAAATAAAGAATTATCCAAATGCGTGAGCGTTTGGCCCAAACCGCATTAAAAAAAATAATAATAATAATTAATTAATTAGTTAAGTGAAACAAAACAGCTTAGGTCAGAGGCGTGAAGAATCCATCCTTCTGCGATTCTGTCCTGACCACCGAGGACCATCTGGACACAGGAAATGTGTCCCCGGGGACGCCGAGGAAGTCTCCCCACCGCTGCTTCGGCGGGAGCATGGCTGTCTCTCGGCGACTGGAGCCTCAGGTCTGTCGACGACTGTGAGAAGCAACGAAGAAGCCGAGCCCGGATGGGAGGGGACCTCCCGATATCCCGTCTCTGCCTCGCAAAAATAATTGACTGACTTCTAGAATAATTCCATTTGTCTTCACCATTTTTCACGACTGAAAATAATCATTTTTTCATAAAAATAAAGAGTAGAAACTGCACTTCCAGTGAACTGTGGCAGCCCGAACACACTTGTTCATCGTCGTCCCTTCCTGAAGGACCAGTAAAATGGCAGCGATGGGATTATAAAAAGTCACAAACTCGTAAGGACGAAGGAGACAGGAGAGACGATGGCAGCCCGCGAGAAAAGACGCCAGGCTCGGGCGGGTGGAAAGCACGCGGACGAGAGTGACATTTCGAACGGTACAACTAAATGAAAATTAGTCACATAGTAAAACCCGAGCCGGTTTACACCACGAACTCCAGAAAGCCTTAGAGTTAGAGGCACCTGGTCCCTCTGAATGCATCCGTGTAGATAATGGTTAGAAAAACAGAAGTGTTTGGAAGGCTCCAGAAAGAGCCCTGACTCAGACCCCAAATTCCCCTCCTCCACCACAGGCTGCCCTGTAACTGCCCCTCCTCCACTGTGGCAAAAGAGGCAGAGGGTTGAACCTGAGGCTGAGTAGACCTGGGGACACCAGGTCACATGGGGTCAAGGTGAGACGCCACATCGAAAGCAGAGAATTAAGTGGGAGTCTGCGTGGCGAACGCCTGACGCCCGGTTTGCGTCTCCTCTAAGCTCCTAGAACCTACAGCCTCCAGAACGGACTCTCCTCTAAGGGAACTGACCCACTCAAAGGGAGGGACCCTCTGATGCTGACCTTCACGCCCACCCCCGCGACGTGGCCCGTCCTTACCCGCATACCGATGGCAACAGTCCAGAAGCCCCTACCGATGCGTTTCAAAACGCTCCGCCGGGCCTCACACCGTACTGCAGGGAGCCCCCCACGTATTTGAAGAAAGCCGCTAATTTGAAAGATTGAGTCAAAATAAGTAAATGGTGAGACAACTCAGGAGACAGAGATGAGCAGAAGGAGATGTCCGATAGACGCGCGGTTAAGAGTCTCAGAGGCGAGAGGCTTTTGCATCCATGACACAAGAATGTAAGGCTAATTTTTGAAAAGGAACGTTCAGGAAACAGTAAAGAGTTCTTGGAAACTAAAGATATGGTAGATGCGTGTGTGAATGCAATAGAAGATTTGGGAGACGAAGGTGAAGAAACCTCCAAGAAAGTAGGACAAAATGTTAAGGATGAAAAATGGAAGAGAAAAATAAGCCGCTTGGCAGGATTAATCGAGGAGGTCTAATATTTAAACACCAGAAGAGCTATGAATGGGAGATAAATGAGTATTGTTTTTTTCATGTCCTTCGAGGTAAAGGCCATCGGTCACTAGATTTGAGTTCCCCGCATGCACAGTCCAATGAACTCAAGTAATCCCGCACTAATCATCTTCATGAAATGTTAGGACACCAGGAACAAAGGGAAGGTTCTAGAGTGTTCCAGCAAAGGTGAAGAGGAAAAGGGTCACATATGAAACCAAACAAGAATTGGGGTTCCTAACAGTAGACCGGAAGCTAGCCACAGTGGAGCCATGCTGCAAGTTCTCCAAGACCCCAAATAAAGAATTATCCATCAGCAGTCTGAGATAAGACTAATTACGACATAGAATTGTACACACAGCCAAGTGACCAGTTAAGCGTGAGGGCAAAATCAGCATTTTCAGTTATGCGAGTCCTCAAAACCTTACCTCGCGAGCTCACCTCACATACACCTTTTCCTAGGATGAAACCGAAGCAGGGAAAGCGAGAGGTCTGGGAAGATGGTTCCGACTGAAAGACGGAGCTGACCGATCACCCAATGTGGGACCGCATTCAGAGAAGCTCCGTACCCCCGACTTGGGGTACGAAGCAAATAAATGTAGCAGGCAAAATTAAGTGAGTGGGGGGAAAATGAAGCGATTGCTAACTCCAGAAAAAACAAAAAGGTTTACAACAAAATAAATGTAACCAAAGTAGATGGCTCTGAACATCTGAAAAGTCCAAAGGATGTAAGAGCTGAAAGCTACTTTAATCTACCTTCCCCCATGCCCGCCAAAAAAAAAAAAACCCTTTCACCATCTCTCCCTGGCTAGAGGCCGTTCTACAATAGTAATAACGTAGAGGACAAAAGGTAAGTTTCAGAAAAACTTCTATTTGACTTTCTACTTTTTCTGGGGAGAGGGGCACGGTTTTCTTTTGAACGAGACCCTAGATTTTGAGGGCTGGGTTGAGACGACATAAATGTGTTTCCCTGGATATCAGAGCTCCTGGAGCTGGGGTGCAGATTTCGGCCGTGGGTTGACTTGCGTTCAGCTGTGGGTTCCTGGCCTTGTCATCAGCAGTGGACATCTAGACCAAGTTGCCCACCTTCCTCGATAATCAAATCACACACACCGTCCATTGTCCTTTCAATGGTGAAGATATGCTTTTGGCAGCTTTTCAGAGAAACAAAACAACAGTCCGGGCTGGAGGCTCAGGGTTGAGGTGCTGGCCGCGTGGAATAAGGAGCCAGCCCCTTCTCTCTGGTGGCCGTGCCATCTCCAGAGGCAGTACTGCGTAGCTGTTAAGAGCACAGACCCTGACACCAGGTTGCCTGGGTTAAAAACCAGCTCTGCCATTTCCTGGTGGTCATTTTCCTACGCCTCAATTTGCTCATCCTCGACATTCGGATAAGAGTGGCGCCTACTCCGGCCGGCGGTCGTGAGATGATAAGTTTAAAGCACTTAGAACAGTAAGGGCTAACCACGCGGCGACGGTCGCCACGGGTCCTGAAGTTTGCCTTCTTCCACGGGTCGCGGTGTCCCTTCACATACACACATCGCGACCCACATGGAGGGGAGAAGAAGGTGGGCGGGAGGACCCGACCCCTGCCTTCACAGCCACGGCCATGACCTTGCCCGCTTGCCGGCGACCGGGACGTAATCACGGGCCTCGGGCAGCCGCAAGAGCGCACAAGATGCGCACCGGTCCTACTAGGCGCTCAGGCGGCCCCCACAATGTCATCGCTACCGAGGCGACAACAGACACCGGAGCTAGCGTTCGACGCCGCTCCTACGTTAGACGCGTGACCCCGAGCTCTGCACTCGATGACGGCGCAGCCGAGGCGGATCCGAAGGGTCGGTCTGCGCGCGCTCCCGGCGCCTCCTGCCGCAACACGAGCCGGCTCTGTTTTCCCTTGGTTTTTATTCAGCTCCGAGATTGGGCCGCTTCAGGCATATTCGGATAAGACCGGTCACAGCTCCTGGCACGACACTCCGGGAGACGAGCCACCCTCCCTTCATCCGCGCGACTGCGGGACGTTGGAACCAGCGAAGCAGAAGGGCCGCGCGGAAACCTCGGACCTTCGTTCCCCTCCACTGACTTTTCCATCTCGTGGAACTGAAAGTTAGAAGGATGGTTTTCTTTAGAGCAATACAGAAACTTTTCTTATTGCGAAGAGCTAAATCAAGGCTGGCAAAAACAACAGGTTCTTTTTTTTTTATGGCAGATCTTCAAATGATAGGAAACTCGTCTCTTGGTCACTGTGGGCTGGCTTGGAGCCAAAATAGATGTCCCCATTCTCATCCTCATCCTTGTACTTATTGCGGGCAAGATAAAAACACTTAATTTTAAAAACTCAAGCCAAGCATTGGGTAAGAGGCAGAGCAGCTCCCTAAACTATACTGGTCATGAAACAAAAATGGTCTAACTATAAACCACATCGCTTTTGTCATTCTCTAGAAATCAAACGCTGAGAACATGAAACTTTTATTTCGGTGGCCTATATCAATCAGATTTTAATAACTAGAGGTCTACGCAGGACCCATCGAGAAAGGTGAATATCCTCACTGGTTAAACGTCTCTGAGCAATTGCTTTTCTCTAGGTGGGTTCGCCCCGAGAAGATCAGCAAGCTTCTTTCTATTTGTAAGCACAAAAGACAGCTTTTCTGCTTTTCATCATGTCACCCCCCCTCCTTTTTTAATTAACAAGATTTGAGATCATTTGGTGAATTGTAACCACAAAAGTGAATATTGTGATTGGATGACGTTTTATCGCTCGAAAAATAAATCTCCCCGCTTCTCTCCCCGTGTGCTCCATGTCGCTTCCTCCTCATATTTATCTCGCTTTCAAAATCCATTATGCAATTGTCATTTCATTGAAATCAAAAGCTATGTCTTAATTACACAGAAATGGATTATAAATCTAGTTACCCATCTCTCTCTATGTTCGTGTCTTAATGATTACAGCTCCAAGCCTATTTTTGTACACAAAACACCAACGTCGATTTTACTGGGTTGAAATTAAGACTTGCAAAATTGTACACCCTGGAAGACAAAACAAAGCAATATCCGTGTCTCGTTTACAATCACGATGGGACGTCGGGCCGATGGGGTGATGCGGAACCTGTTAAGTCAGTGGTTTTGGAGACGACGGTGGAAGGTGTGTGTCCCCGCCTCGATCGAGTTGAATGTAGCAGATGAAGCTTACGCCACACTTCCAACAGCAATTGGACAGCACTGCAGTTGACGATGTTGCAGAGAAAATAGTCTGGTAGCCGAATTTGAAATAAATGGACTTTCGCAGCGCACGAGTCTGCCGCATATCCCAGTAATGAATCACGAGGAGGCAGCGCTCCTCAGCGATAAACGGCCTCTAAATGGGGGAGAAATCCCCGCATCGCTGCACGCTAGGGCTTGATTCATTCGGTATTAACTTTCCACCTTTATTAAAGTGACTTTAATTTCACGTGTGCGATATTAGTGCATTTCTGGAAAAATAAACACCGAAGTTTGTTTTTTTAGCTGATTGCACACAATTTGCTTATTATTCGAATGGCAAGCTGTGTGTCATCTAGCAGACGAAATAAAGATTCCTATTTTCTTAAAGCTTATTAAAAAAAAAAAACAAAACGGACCGCGATGTGGAGTTGTGTTTCATACACGGTAAAAACAGGCGCGCCCCAAAGACAGCACTGTGGCGGGGACTGTGCCGGAACCAATAAGCCACGACGTGCAGGTGAGGGCGCTCAGGCCAGGCTGCCTACGGTCCAGGTGGGAGGGGGGGCGAGGACTCGGGTACCTGTGACCTGATGCAGTTGAGGGCTGTGCAAACTCAGTAGACAGATTCATTTGACCTGGAGGGATCTCGGATGGCTTCGCAGAGGAGGTGGCATTTGAGCTTGGCCTTGAAGGGTGAGCAGGAGTTTGGCATTGGGGAAGCAGGAGGGCAGAAGCATCCAAGCAGAAAGAGCAGTCATAGTGTATGTTGCACCAAAAAAAAAAAAAAAGCCATTTTTTGTCTAGGAGACATTGGATCAAGCATCCCCCCATGACTATGCAGAATTGAGGGGACTTGGGTAGCTTGAGACTCCCTGGGAAACAAAGGGCTGGGCCCGTCTCAATAGTGCCGTCACCCTCCAGGCCCCCTGAGAGTCTCACTGCCTGGAGCCCCCGCCCCCCAGCCTTGTGGATTTGGGGCTGAGGACGTGGTCAGGGCCGGGTGCCCAGCTTGTGTGTCTACTGGTACATGGAAAGAAGGTGCTGGGCACTGAGGTCCCTCGTTCTGAATCCCTCCCCACCCGACCCTCACTCATATCTCCTCCCGCCAGAGGCCGCCGGACCCTCCGGTCAGGCCTCCACCCAGCGAGGGCCCCGCCGGACTCCAGCGTCACACGGGGAGCCTGCCCTCCTCCTCACCCAGCCAAAGAGTGTGGCAGAGATGCCCGCCGACCCGCTTGGTGTCAGGCTCCGGAGCAGAGACCAGGGAGACGAGATGAATGGCCAGTGGGGGGCCCAGCGGCCGTGACAGTGATCTTTGGGTGGGTTCTAAACCCCTCCCCCTTCCCGCTGCCCTGCCCCTCCTCCCTGGGTGACCATAACTGTTAAAGCCTTATCTATTGGCGATTATAATCATACCAAGCCAGGACAGATGGGCTCCAGTCCTCAGCTCACAGCCATAAAGTTTACAAACTCTCCGAGGCCAGGGGATGCATTACCATGGCTGATACGTAGCTCATTTACACAGAGCATTTTTCTTCGAGATGGCCATTTTTCCTATCAGTCATCGGCCAGTGTTCTTCTGTTAACCAGCCTGATTTTCTAGAACATGCAGAATCGGGGGGATCTGAAGAGCAGGTTAGAAGCCGTGAAGATGGTTAGGCTTAAGGATGTTTTCGACACGACAGGGAAGCCCAATTTCTTCTCCTGTGCGGTCCCAGGGGATGATGGGGTAACGGCATGCTCCCCCCGGGTTACAGGGCTTGAGAAATGGGCCCCTAATGGTTTATTTAGAAGTGTATTGTAGAAGATAATGGTTTCAGATTAAGTTTTTAGGCTCTTGATTGCTGCTGTTGTTCTGTGAGCTAATTATGTCTACCTTCCAGCCACTTATGTGGGCCAATCAAGATCGTCATGTGGGGTGGTATTTCTGGCGGTTGTTTTCCTAGCTGTCACCCCTCCCCCACCCCCCTGCAATTGTACCTGTGCGTATTGGGTAACAGTACAGAAAAGGAATGATTAATTCAAAGTTCAGGTGCAAGACAGGGTCAGGAAAGAAATCTTTCTGGGTAGAGTGAGCATTTCAAGATGAATCTCTGGCTTGAAACATCATTTTATGATGCGTTTTCTGTTTTGTCATCAGGGGAAGTCTGATGGCTGAGACCCAAGTGATCGCAGTGTTTGGGTGCCATGTTCTGTGATGGGCTTTTCATAAAAATTAGCTGACATTGTCATGAGCGCACGAGGAAATTTATAGCTTTCATACTGGACTGCCATTCCCAGAGCAATTTCCAATCACTTGGGCTTTTTATTAAGTTTATTGTTCTTTTATTGTTCAGTGGAGTGTAAGCAGCGAGATTACAAATAGACGTAAGTTCCAGTGGCTGTGGGGCCGAGCTCGAGGAATCAGGAGCGAGGCGAGCGGAGGCAGGCAGACATTAATTTGAATCACCGGTGAGGTGAAGCGCCACCGACGGACGTCCCTTGTCATCCGCTCACATACAGGAGTCGCAGGACTGGCTCTGGGCTCGCGTGCGGGTTTTCCCGGCAAAGCCTCGGCGCCGCGCGCTTGTGCGGGGCCTGGGTCGCGCGCGCGGTCGCTCCGCACAGCGAAGCAAGGGCGTCGCCTCCGCGCTGTCCGCGGTTTCCCCACCCGCCGGGGGCGTCAGGCCGGCCCCGCCCCCTGCGCCCCGCGAGCCCCGGCGAGGACCTCTCCGGAAAGGGGCAGCGACCCGCAGTGCGCCTGCGTCCCGCTTCGGGAACCGTGGGAGAATAACCCACCTTCTTCCCGTGCTTTGATTCAGGACGATGGGCACAGGGCCACTAAATTTCCATTCCGTCTTCATTTTTTCCCAAAGAAATGGTTCTCTTTAACATGTTTTTTTCCGGGCATTGACTGAAAGTTGTCGTTTAAGGCTTGTTAGGATGAGGACAGAGGTGCTGTGAAGCGGGGGGTGGGGGGAGGCAGCCATGTGTCCCCAAGGCCCTTCTTATGTCATGGCCACGCGTGAGCCACGTCGGGCCCCACTGGCCCACAGTAGCGGGGCGCACTCCTGTCTTAGGGTACACGCTCTGGGTCACCAGTTCCCCTTCTTACTAGTTAACAGATTCCAGCTTTTGTGTCCAGCTGCAGGTGACCGTCACTTCAGTGTTCCGCCCCATTTTCCCAGCCTCCCTTGTGGCCAAGAGTGGTCATGAAACCGACTTCCGGCCACTGAGTGTTAAGCAGCAGTGGCCTGTGGGGCGGACGAGGGCGTTGCCCCTGGGACCGCTTTGACTTCCCTGACAAATGGGGTCAACGCTAGCGCACGTCTCCGCCCCCTTCCCCATCTTTCCTGCCTTAAACCCGGACTCTGTCTGGAGCTGTGGCAGCCACCTTGCCACCGTGAGGCGCGGCTTCGGGACCCAAGCTGACACCCTGAGAATGGGGGGTTGAAGGGGCACAAAGGACCTGGCCCTGGTGTCATCGCTGGGTGGTGCCGGCCCTCGCCTCCCCGCAGATTTCTACCTGAAAATCGTTTGTTCCAGGCAGACCATCGTTAGCTGGGTTTTCTGTTTCTTGCAGCAAATGTGTCCCTGTGACGCAGCATCGGAGTCGCATGGGAAGCTTGTTAAAGTGCAGATATCCAGGCCTCCTCCAGAAACTCCCACCGTCACGTTTACGGTGGGGCCCAGGCGTCAGCGCCTTTAACAAGCATCCGGGTAACTTCTATACAGAGGACCCCGAGAAGCACAGACTTAGTGACACCGAGGCGGGGACCACGGGAGCCTGGCTGCCAGGGCGACGTGGACCCACTTTGTTTCCCACCCGTCCCGTCTCGAGCCGGCCGCGTGACACCCGTTGCTCCCGAGACCCCGTTCAGAGCACAGGGACCGCGGAGCAGCTCGCGCGCGGGGCGACGGCGAGTCCAGGAAGCTCTGTGTCCCGGTCTCTCCTCGCTTCTTGCTCCGGCCTGGACGCCACTGGGCCGTCCCAGGGCTGACGGCCGCACCGCTCCAAGGACCGAGGACGGCGCGCGTGGCCTCGCCCTCACGGCTGCGGTCAGAGCCCCAGGCGGCACGGCGTGACTCCCATGGGGACAGCAACGTCACGCTGATTCAGGCCGGGTCCCCGGGGAGCAGAGGCCCGACAGCCCTGCGTGTCCGCCTTCGCCCTTGGAGGAGTAGGTGGGAACAACACGGGTCGCTGTGGAGAAGCCGCACCTCGGGGAGGGCCGAAGGAGGGAGGAGGGCCTGGGTGCTCGCAAGTCCAGACCTGCCCTCGGTCCCCACGGGTCACTACTTGAGGCCGGAGGACGAGCTAGATGAGCTCCAGATGGTGAAATCCCCAGCAGGGCTGACGGAAAATGCAGAGTCCTGGGTCCCCCACCACACCTGCAGGATCAGGCCCCCGGGGGGCGGGCCCCAGGACTCTGCATGGCAGGCAAGCCACCAGGGAGGCGTTCCCAGGCCACCCTCTGGGGTGGCAGAAAGGGGAGGACACGGAGGAGGCGCTGGGGAACCAGCCGGGACCTGGCCGCAAGCAGGAAACGGTCTGTGGGGGAAGGGCAGGCGGGACGACAGGAAAAGCACCGGGCCCACCTGGCGTCCCTCAGCGCCCACCGCCCGGGAAGCTCATCAGCCCGACTAGGGCTAGCTTCAAACCCGTACATTTGACTTACAGTAAAAACGGATGTTCAAATTCGTTTTGAAAATAAGGGTATTCTTGGGTCGTATACCGGCAAAAAATCAATGAGACCTGAATCAGGAAGCGCTGAGCGGGCATCGGGCTGGGACGCACGGGAGCCGGTCAGGCTGTCCCTGTGTCCGCGAGAAGCCTGGCTGTGGCTGAGTTTGACAGCGGAAAGCCATTCCTCCAGCCGCCAGGCATAAAGGAAGGAGTCGGATGCGGACAGGGCCGGGCGACCTGCCTCTTGGCCCAGCCCACGCCCCGGTCCACCCCGCGCCCCGGTCCACCCCGCGGCCCCGCATCGCTCCGGATCCTACGAGGTGGCCATTCACCGTCTTCACCGCTGCAGGCTCAGCCTGCCCATCGGCCCGGGAACTCTCGGGTAACATCGGCTGGTCGCGAACACGGTGCCGCGACACTGGGTGTGCATTTGCGAAGGTGTCTGCTCCGCTTGGGGCCATCTGGAAGGTCCGGCGATGCCGGCTCAGAGACGGGTTTGGTCTGACGGATTGCCGCAGCATGCTGAGTCTTCCTGAAATTGCTGCTTGCAGAAAAGGCACCAGAGGCTGTTCAGATTTCCATAGCGTTTTTTGAGCAAGTGGTTAAAAGACTTTGTAACAGCATCGAGATCACTCCTTACCAACCCAAGCCTTCCAGGAACAGCACTGAAGACGCCGAGTGCCCGGAGTTTCCCCGGGGTCGGCACGCCTTTCCTAAACGCAGACGGGGATGCTCGTCACACCGAAGCACAGGGATGACGCCTGGCGCTCAGGACGGGTTTCGTCCTCTAGGGTCTGCAGGCTGTCGGCATCCGACCTGTCCGGGCGGGGGGCAGGCAGAGGGCTGGGGCTCTCGCAGGAGGGGCCGACCTGCTCTGCTCCTTCCCCGACCCAGGGCCCAGCAAGGTGAAGTGTGCAGGAGAGACTTCGTGAGTAATCACTACGTTAGTGCCTTCCTAACTGGACAGCGTCTCATCCATGCCCCAGGAGCCACTTAATGACCACACGTCTGAAGAGAGGTCAGTTCCATCATCTTGGTGAGTTCGTAACCATCTCGAGAAAATGACTCTTCCCGCATTGTGGCTCCCGCACAGAGGTGGCGTCCGGACATACTTGTCCTGCAAGGACGTACCTTCCTACCAGCACCTTTGACTTTACACCTGAGATTGAGCTGGGTGCTCACCTTGGCCTAATCGGTGACTTGTTCTGTGCCCACCCCGCAGCTGCTGCCCTGTCCGCATGCCTCCCAGGCGTCCACCCTCGGCCCCTCCCGGCCCACGGCCCACAGCCTGAGGTTGTCTGCTGCCTCTTCTCTGCTGCTCCCCGAGTCAGACCATGTGGCTCGTCTAGGTGGAGCCTCAGCGACTCCATCAGCCACCGAAACAAGTGCGCCCTCCTCCCACACATGCAAGCCCCCTCCCAAGTCGTCCGCTGTCTTTCTAGCCTTTTCTTCCCCAATCTCCCTTCCCGGGCTGGTGGAGCAGCCATGCTGGAGCCCGGTGTCCCAGCCGGCCCCAGGCAGACGCCTATGTCTCTGACAAGCAATAGCATCTTCTTGGGGACCTCCCTGTCTTATTTCTGCCCAGAATCTCTGCAGCCTTCGAAGGTCCTTAAAGGCCTTCCTCTCTCCTGATGTTCCCAGCCAGAGAGTTCGGCTGAGTCCCATGTGCCACCACACCGCTGACGACACTCTCCTCGCTCAGGTAGTCAGCCAGCTCACACTCGCTCAGCTGGCAGATGCTGAGCCACCACCCTGCGGGGTCCTGGGTCGGGCGCGAGGCCGGGGGTGGTGCTTCTCGCACCCCTGGAGAACAGACACTGCCTGTTTCTCACCATACTTCCCAGTGGGCTCAGTGCCTGGCTCACAGTAGGCTTCTGGGTTAAAATGGAATTCAGTCCGGGAGCGTTCATGATGAACAGGGTGGCATTCTAGAGCACGACGTTTGTCAGAAAAACTCTTGTCATTGTTTCCATTCCGTATTTCTGGGGTAAAATCTGTAATAAAAAGGGCGCAATGGCCTTTTGAGATGCGTTATTCCCTGTGGGGAAGCCCAGGCTGAGAGGCCTCTTGCCTGCTGGCTGTCGCGGCCTCCTGCCCTGGGCAGCCCCAGCCCACACCCCCCGCCCCGGGGCTGATTTCTCTGCCACCCCCAGGCAGTCTTTAGCCTCTGGGCCCAGGAAGCTGGGCCAAGGCCAGCCCTGCGGGCAGCTAGGGAGGCCCACCCTTTCTGCATGTGTGCAAACCAAAGCGCTAGCAGCAATATTCATCTTAATTTTCCGTTTAAACCCTTGAGTTGCATTATAGCTTCCATTGTGCTGGTGACAGACAAATGCCTCGCTATAAATCAAAGTTAGGGTGACTGATGCACTAAACACCTTTGCTTAATGATGTGATTGTTTCTTATCTGCAAAGTAATGTCACTTATGGCTTTGCTATTTATAGTCAATGTAGTGTTAGACCATTTTACGTCCCTGATGCCTCTGTGGCCAGCCCATTAGCTGTGATTATGGACCAAAGGGGATAGAGCCACGGCAAGCCCGGCGACTGTTAAAGCTTCTGAGTGTTAAAGGCACCCGACCCCCAGAACCCAGGCTGGTGCCGCCGCCTCCGCCTTCTCCTGGGCACAGGTGAGTGAGCAGGACTCGGCGCTCTGTTCCACCTGCTCAGGACGGAGTGTCTTTGGGACAGCGTAGTATATGTTAAAAACAGAACCAAAGGCCGGGGCGGCCTCCCCCTCGGGCGCAGCAGGCCCGGGGCTGGGGAAGGGCCCCGCTCTGCCATTCGTTCAGTATTTGCTGGGCGTTGCCTTGGATCAGAGTGTGGGTATGGAGAACGGAGCCCACTGGGGCTTGGCGCCCCGCTCTGTCCCGTGGTGCGCGAGGTCTCCTCCGGGGTGGGGGGCCGGCCAGGCACCCCCGCTACTCCCATGCCGCGTGCCCAGCCCCGCGCATCTGTACCGGCCGCGGCTTCCTGCCCCGGGCGCCAGGGCGGACAGCGTTAAGGTGTGGGATGGGGGGCTTCGCGGCTCTGCAGGGGAGCAGAGGGAGAGCTCCGAGTTCGTTGGGGACGTTGGATAAACCCTCTCTAAGATGTCGCCCCCCCCCAGGGAGAGAGAACTGTGCGTGTCCAAACCCGCCAGGCCCTTTCTCACGGCCAGATGCCACCGCCCCCGGGGACAACGAGTGGTGGGAGAACTGTGTCCCCAAAAATACATGGCCAAGGCCTAAGCCCAGGCCCCACGACGTGACCTCGTCTGGAAGCGAGGGCTTCGGAGACCCAGCCGGGCGCAGACTTGGTCACAGAGGCTGCATCTGCCCGCGCCCGCCCGGGGGGCTTCCGGGCAGAGGCGGCGGGCTCTGGGAACGGGGTGTCAAGACGCGGGGGGTAATACATAGCCTTTGTAGCTAAAACCCACGTACCTCAAACGCTGCGGATGCGGACTGATGTTGTTATGTTTTATGCCTGTGTCGTCAGCTCCTAACGATGGACACCAGGCCATCGATTTGCCTTCGATGTTTTGAAAAGAATGAATTCTGTGTTTCTCTCAGCTAAACATCGCCAACCGATGGTGCATTCGCCCCATGTGGCCAGGCACAGCTCCTGAGCCTGTGGACCGTGGCTCGGCCTCACTGCCTTCCTCCTCGGCCCCGGCATAGGGACCCTCACGAAGCCTGGCTGTGCCCCACGGGGAGAGGCAGGTAAAGGGCAGACCTCGGTGGGGGTGAATCAGGAGCGCTGTGACATCCAGGGGACCCTGGACCTCCCGCGCCTCATTCGGCATCCTCAGATGGCGAGTCCCCGGGCGGCTGCTGTAAAGACAGGACGGAAAGAGATGGAGATAAAACAGGAAGAAGGGAGGAGGAGGAGGAGGAGGAGAGGGGAGGAGGAAAGAGAGGAGGAGGGAGGAGGAGGAGGAGGAGCAGGAGGGAGGAGGAGGAGGAGGGCTGCCTCTCAGGGACTCGAGCACCCGCGACTGTCACAGACGCTTCGTTTTAACCTACAGATCATCGCTTCACAAGGAATACCAAATCATAAAAATTAGAATAAAATTCAGGGAAGTGAAGCAGAGAATGAATAATAATAATAATAATAATAATAATAATAATAATAACAGAGCATTATTATGGATAGCCGGTGCAGAAATAACTCATCATTATCAAAGTTACCTGAAAAAAAAAAAAACCAGCAACAGCTTCAGGTGCAAGGTTCAGGGGCGTCTTTTGTCAGCAACCCTGCCAGGAGACACGGGGTGCCCTCCGCGGCCCGGGTGCAATAGACCGGAGGGCACGTGGTGACGTGACGAGTCAGCGTGATCAACAGCGCCCCAACCTGTGGTACTTTTGTTTCCCTCTTGCAAAAATCACAAATGCTCTGAACTGTTAAACCTTTAAACCAAACGTGATGTTTCAAAGGTCTGACACCGACGGAAACGTTTTAATTAGAAAAGAAGCTGGTGGGAAGGCTTGTAAAATTCTGTGAAGTGAAAACGATGTTTTAAACATGTAGGGACCCTTTGGGGTACGGGAAAAAAAGGGATTTTTCAATAGTAATAGCTCTGTTTCATTTTAATATTTTTGAATGTAGAGGCGTTTTTTCATCCCGTTCCAGAGAAAGCGAGATTTATCACCGATTCCATCCTGGTAACAAATGGCGAGGGAAGAGCCGTGAACACTCTCCAGCAGGCATTCTAATTTTTGGTGATCTCTTTCCGCTTCTGGTCGAAAATAGGAATAAATTAAATACGATTGCACGGGGCTGCTTCATGCTTAAGAGTGCTCGCGGTCGAGGTGGATCTCATCGCAAACCTATTTTTCAAAGCGGGGACACTGGGTCCTTCTAAGTACCCGCGGTGCTAAGCTTACGGTTAGGGTGCTCTTTGCAGCTCAGACCTAAATTAGCAAGTGCCATTAAAAGGGTTTCAGTTATTTGGCTAAGAAATGGCTCCCTTTAGAACACATGCTCTTTATTCAACCTTTCAATGTCAGTTATCATTTTTAAAGCAGCTTGACCTGGAAGCATGTAGCTAAAATGGTAGGGACTGCTAATGACAGTTTTATTGGGCACTATGCTTATGGTTCACATTTCGAGGTCTGTATGTAATTGATCTTTCTCCCCTACATGAGAAACACAGCAATAAGCTGGTTGCAGCACCACATTATAGATATAGAGAAATAATAATGATGTCACCTTGAGATTCAAAGATCGTGGAATAGTAATACTCTCCTAGCTCATTTCTCCCAACTGTGATGACCTCTCCGATACTAAATCTTAACAGTCTCAGCATTATTTTTGAATTATTCATGCTAGCCTTTTCCCTCACTACGAAATCAAGGAAAATGAATGCATCGTGCTCTGTCAGCTCCACAGGTATTTTGGTAAAAATGGAAAACGTTATTTGGGATCGCAGAAAGCGGGGTGAAGCAGTACGAGCGGCGTGCTCACCCGAACAGAAACGCACACGTAATCGTCAACAAAAGACGCGTCGGTGGAGACGGAGACGGAGCGCGCGCACGTTCCCATCGATTCCGAATCGATTATTAGCCCGTCGTGGCCGAGCTACGTGGAGGGCGAGAGTTTGATCCAGAGAGCGCTAAATAAAGCTGCATAATGAGAGTAGAGTGTGTCCCGAGTCCACCCCCTTCTCCGCCCCCCCAAATTACGCTAATGAGCAAGTAGCCTCGAGAAATTTGTACTCTCTCTCTCTGGGCCGGTGTTAGCCAATGTGAGACTTAAAGCTTCTGCTTTTGAAAGATCAAATCAGCATGTATTTCTTATTTTAATTCAAATTATGTAGAGCTAGCAGCTTGATAACTCTCCTAGTCCAGCCGGCCTGGAGAACACGGCGAGGGACGGTTTACCGCAGGGATGGGCCTCAGAAAAAGCGCATGTGGGAATAAAATAAAACGCATGTAAATGTAAACTCAGGCAGGTACCCTGATCCATCTGCAGCTCTTGACCTTTAAGTTCATGATGAAAAACAAATGTCAAGCTTTCAGAGGACAGGAGTACCCTCGGCTTTGCGGGGTGGTGTGCGCTGCCTCGCAGACTGTATTAATTTAGTGTGGCATCAATAACCTTGAAATCAAGATTTTGCACTAAAAACCCAGGTTTATGTTTATTCAGAAACCAAAGAGGGGGGAAGCAACTTTATTTAAAGGCGCCGTCAGCGGAGAGTGGGTGGGGGCCGCTCACCACGCCGGATTTGGGGCGCCGTGGCCGGCTGCCATGGCAACAGGCGCTCACGAGGCCCAGGGCCTGGAGATGCCCCTTAAAGAAGCTCTTCGTTTTGCACGTAGTTCTAATCATAGATGTGATTCGCTCCTTGGGCCCGGAGACCACACCCGGAGGAGAAGCATGGCCCGTGGGCCTGTCCCTCGGGGAATGGGACAAAGCGCCCTTTTGTTGTGCGACATGAGCTGTTTCTCATTAGCAAAATGTGGGGTTTTTTCCTGCTAAAGAAAGAAATAGAAAATGCGCCTTCCGTTCAGTGCCCTCTGGACGCCGGCCGGGCCAAGAAGCAGGGGCGGTCCCTGCCCAGGTGGCCACGCCTGTTCTGATCAGAGCACCCGCGGTTCGTCCTCCTACCTGCCTGCGATCAGGTGGACAGGAGGGTGTCGAAGTCACACAGCGTGCTCGGAGCCGGAGGCTGAATGACGTCCGGCACAGGGTTCGTGTGAAGTGTGCTCCGCGGGGTTCCAATTCTCTAGAGCCCAGCGTAAGGGGACAGTTACTGGCGAACTAGCTGTTTGGCCAAAAAAAAGACAGACAAACAAAAAGACAGACCACCAGGCTTCCTTCCCCCTCCCAGCGTCTGGGCAGTCCTAAGTCGGGGAACAGCTAAATGCTCTTCTCGGTGACCGAATTCCCGTCCCACCCAGAGGCCCACTCCAAGGAGAGAGGGAGGGGCTTCTCTTACCTGGAGCTGAAGACGGGGAGTGGCTGGGCGTCTGGCCCATTGCACCCCTGGGCCTGCAGAAGGAGGCGACCTTGGAGATGGGCAGGGGAGAGGGGCCGCTGTCCCCTCACAGTGGCCTGGGGGCAGGATTGCCAGATAAAATGCAGGATGTCCAGGTAATTTTGTATTTTACATAAGCCATACAGATAATATTTGGGACAGATTGATACTAACAATCTTGCCGTTTATCTGAAAGGCCAGTTTAACAGGGTGTCCTGAACTGTTGTTGGCTAACTTCGGCTGTGCTGGGAAGCCACGGCGGCGGGGGGCTGAGGTACGGTGGCTGCAGGGCCTGAGCGCCTTGGCTGTGCCCAGCTGGGAAGGCTATGGGCGAGACTCCTCCCAATTTCTAGTCTCTCTACCCCCAAGTCACCTGGCAAGCGAGCTCCACAGGTGATTCTGCCTCAGGCTGCTCCATGCTGCCTGCCACTTACCCAGCTAGGGAGGGGCGGGGACGCCAGCCAGGGCTGGGTCGGAAGGCCAGCGGGCAGGGGAGGGTGGGAGCAGGTCAGCGTGGCTGGGGGTCAGGAGGGGGCAGAGAGGGGCGTGGATCGAAGCTGGGTAGTCACACAGGAGGTGCTTGAGTGCAAGTTCGAAGGAGTGAAGAAGTGAGCCAGGCTGCTGGGGACCGGCAGGCAGAGGGGCCCGCGGGGGCTGGGGAGTGAGGGAGGAAGGAGGGGGTGTGGTCGGGGGGCCACAGGCAGACGCAGGGTAGGTGCGAGTGGAGGCCGGGTTGGCAGGGGTGCACGGAGAGGGCTTTGAGCACAGGGCAGTTGACAGTGGCCGCAGGCTGCATTTAAAGGTCAGCTCTGACTGACCAGGGGACCAGGGGACACACGATGGTGGAGATGGCAGGAGACGGGCTGGCTCTGGATCTAGCTGAGGCTCAGACGAACGGGTGCAGCTGCCGTAGCGCACGGGGGACAGATGGGAGGACTCGGGAGGACACACTGACACTTGCCCTGGGACTCGCAGCCTGGGGCCGGAGGACCCGTGGACGGTTCCAGACCGCAAGTCGGAATCGAGCTGGCAAACTGTGAGACGCTTTCTGTCCTCACGCTTCCATGGCGATGAAACAGAACTGAGGGAAAAGCGCTGGTTTTCAGACGGCGGGAAGTTGGCAAACGTCGGTGACTGAATTCAGTGCTCACTGCCACATCGCGGTTCCGGTCACGGCCGGCCGTGTTCTAAGAAGTAAAAGAGAGAGAGATCTGGAATCTATGCATTAGCATGCGCTTTCCCCATAGAATTTATTTTTCTTGTCTCGTTTCAATATAATCATTCATCGTGTCGCATGGTCAAGATTTTTACAAAATTTATCTTTTAGTAGCTTCAATGATACAAAAGATCGAAAACTGAACTGCATTCAAGTGTATGAAATTCGACTGTGTTTTGTCGAAAATTTGAATTAAATGTAAAAAATAAATATGTTTACATTATTTTTCAAAACAGTGGTTTCAAGATTTGTTTTGCTTCTAAAACTCAAAATTAGCTGTTAAAATTAAAAATCAGAACACATTTTAATAATTGAAATACACTTAAGTAAAGCTAAAATTTTTATTTAGATTTTGACAGTTAAAATGTGTGGAGTATTTTGATGGAAATGAAACCGTGTGATTCTCCCGGACACGGTTCCTCTAGGTGGCGATGTAAGAAAGGCCGCCTCATGGCACAGAGGCTGCCGTGGGCGCAACTTCGAGACTAGGAACCGCTTAACATCGCAAACCACGGCCTGCATCGGGAACGCCACACTCGTCTGGAAGGACCTCTGGCGTCGCGAATGGAAATAAAGGCAAGGGAGAAACGGGGCGTGGGCGCTCCTGGGAAGGGGACCCCACTGCGCGCACCGCCTGCCTCCCTGCTTCCCAGGGGGGTCTGACCAGTTGGCATGCTTGTCTTTGCTCTCACGGAAGCTTCTCGGTGCTCAGACCTTCCCACACTCGGCAGTGTGAGTCTCCGACATCCGCTGCGCTCCCCAAAAACCTCTCCGGCACTCACGTGATGACTAGGAGAGGCGACAGAGGGTCCTGGGGCCTGAACGGTGTCAGACTTGACAGCCTCGAGAGTGAATATTTGGGGGGCTTCCTGCCCTGCCAGTGACGAGGCCTGGATCACACGTATTCTTGAGAAAATGGCGTGTGCGTGTGTGCGCGCGCGTGTGTGTGTGTGTGTGGACACGCGCGCACACTCAGAGTGAGGAGTCCTCTAGGGAAGGCGCCCTCAGAAGTGTCTCTGGCCAGGTCTACACGCAGTACAACCGGAAGGATGGATCTGTCATCGCCTGAGATGGGGAAGCTGTGGGTGAAGCGGCTGAGGTCGGGCGGGGGGAGATCAGCCATTAGGTTTGACAACTTCGAGTCTGAGATGTCCTTTAGCTAGGCAGAGACAAGTTGGTAGGAAGCTATATGAATGAATCTGGAAGGAGAGAGGGAGGGAGGGGGAGAGAGAGAGGAGAGAAAAGAGTTCCCCAGGCTGGAAATGTGCCTCAGTGCGTCATGAGCATGGAGGTTCTGAAATTTATGCCCTGTGACGGGAAGGGGCCACCAGGGAATGAGTAGACACAGAGACGAGAGTCCAAGGCTGAATCCTGGGGCGTATAACATCCACAGTTGGGGACAACACACATTCGGATGATTGCCATTCACATGAAAAACAGAAATAACGAATGTTGGTGGGGACGTGGAGGAACTGGAACCCTGTGGCTGTTGGTGGCGGCGTAAATGGTGCAGCTGCTGCGGGAAACAGTCTGGCAGTTGCTCGAAAATAAAAAATAGTACCACTTACGACGCGGCAGCCCCACTTCTGGGTATACACCCAAAAGCGCTGAAGGCAGGGACTCGGGGAGCTGTCTCCACACCTGAGTTCATTGCAGCACTATTCACGACAGCCAAAAAGTGGGAACGCCCCGAGTGTCCACCAGGGGACGAAGGAATGAGATGCGGTGAATCCCCGCGACAGAACATCGCCCAGCCTTCTACAGGAAGGAAATGCCCACGACTGTATAACATGGATGAACCTTGAGGACATCGGCTCAGTGAAATCAGCCAGTCACAAAACGACAGAAACCGTGTGATTCCATTCATACGAGGTATTTAGAGGAGCCGAACTCACACAGACGGAAAGCAGAACGGTGGTTGCCGGGGCAGGGGGCTGGGGCGTTGGGGACTGCTGAGTTATTGTTTAATGGGGACAGAGTTTCAGTTTTGCAAGATGAGAAGAATTCTACAGGTGGTGACAGCCGCTTGACAATGTGTCCTTCAAGCCACTGATCTCTACACTTGAAAATCGTTACCATTGTAAAATTGTTTGTTATGTATATTTTACCAAAATTTTAAAAACTTAGAAAAGAGGGAGAGAGATTTAAAAAGAAGACTTGGGGACAAGATGAGAGACCATCGACAGGGGCTGAGAAGCGGGGACCAACGGTGCCCCCTTGTCCCAGGCCAGACTGGTTCCCCAGGCCTTCGGCTCCCTGAGGCGGGACCGTCGCCTGCCCAGCTCGGACAGTCTCAGGGTGCGGCCGCAGTGGGCTGTCACACACCCACAGGGTGCAGGCTCGTCTCGTTGACCGCGCGCCGCTGTCTTTCCTCAGGGTGCTCCCCGACTGCGGCTCCTAGGTCCCTGTCCGCGGCACCCACACCTTCCTTCTTAGTCAATGCACTTGGCGTGACCAGCTCACATTTCTCCCTTCACCCCACCCACTTGTCATTTCAACAGTTGTTGTCCGAATAATTCTAAATTCCATTCCCTTATGCCATCTTAATGTTTCAGAATGGTCACCACCTCCTCGCCAGCCACATGACAGCTGATTTCTTTTTTAAGTAAATGATGAATGAAGGAACGAGCCAGACCACACGTAAGGGAGCGTCTTCTCTCGTGCTCGAGTCCACTTTGACCGTGACCTCGCCCACAGCGAGGGCCCACACTGTAGAAGAAGGGGGTGAGGAAGAACAGGGACAAGAGCGCTGGTCAGCGACACGGGGTCCCCCCTCAGAACAGACTGGAGCAGGGACAAGAGCGCTGGTCAGCGACACGGGGTCCCCCTCAGAACAGACTGGAGCTGGGGCGAGTACTTCTGGGGAGGTTAGTACTCCGTGCCTTCTATTTGGAACTGAGAGAGGTTTACAGATTGACCCCTACAGCCACACTGGTGTCCACCTGACGTTCCGTGACTGTACCTATGTGATGCTGTGCCTCCCACTCCGAGAAACGGTGCATCAGTGAGGAATTGCTTCGGCTGCTGTTAACAGAACAACCCAATTCCACTGGCTTAAACACATGACATACGATATGATATGATACAGTATACGAACAGACAGACACCCAGACGGCTGTCTGTATCCGACTCTCCTACTTCTCCAGGGGTCTGTCCCTTTAGCCTTTTCCAGATGACTCTGTGAACTGTGAGTCATTAGGATGTTTGCAGTGACCAGCTGCTTCTTTTATCTCAAACCCAAATTGCTCTTGAGGCCCTAACCTCACGGGGCGGCCGGAGACGCTTGTCATCATTGATGCGGACTTCACATCACCTCCGAGTCATCGTTAAGATGCAGCGACCTCACCATAGAGCTGGAAGTTGAGCGTGATTTTTAAAATGCGAAAATTCTTGAGATCAAAATAAAAATACTCCACGCATTTCAGTATCTCAGCGGCAGCCCCGATTTTAAGGGAAATGCACGCCTCCTGCAGCTCTCCCAGGGACGTCAGCGAAGACACTGGTGGCATCCGCCCACCCATGAGGACCTCGAAGAAACAGCACAAAGAACTGAGGTTGCGCACAGGGCCTCGGGCTGGGTGGTCTGAGCTACACGTGGCGGAGGAGACAGTTCAAACGGACAACTCATTCATTAATGATGCCTTTAAATATCCATGCGTGGTGCTTAACACTTTGCGTCAATTTGACTGGGCCACAGGTGCCCGGATATTTCGTTAAATATTATTCTGGGTGCATCTCGGACGGCATTTCCGAATGAGACGAACATTCGGAAGACCAAGTAAAGCAGGTCACCTTGCCCACGGTGGCCTCTTCCCAGCCCCTGCAGGCCCAAGCAGGACGAGGGGCAGAGGGACACTCTGCTCTCCGCCCAGCCGTCCTGAAGCTCGGATGTGGGTCCTGCCCTGCCTTAGGACTCAGACTGGAACTTACACCACGAGCTCCTGTGTCCCTGGCTTGCCACCTGCAGCCACCGGGCCTTCTCGGTCTCCATAATCAAAGGAGAAATGCCACATACATACATAAACCTTCTGTTTCTCTGGAGAACCGGGGTGCATGGCATGATCGGTGGGGGGCTGTGTCGTTGGCATCATTGGCCTTAATTCTCCGGGTATCACAACGTATAGAATTCTCACTAAAGAGGCGCATGGATGGCCTCGGTGACCGGGTCCCGGCGTGCTTTAGACTGAAGAGTCGCTGGCACCACCGTCACCGTCCACGCCTGACACGCTCACCGCCCAGGGATTCTGTCCACGTGGTCAAGGTGGTGTCAGGCCGGCAAAGCGAAATCATCACTGTCTGACTTTCAGCTGTGAAATTTTGCAGGGATGTTACGAGTTGCTCGTCTTAGCAACTGCCTGGCTCACGGACTCCTGTGAAGGCGAGAATGGTCTGGAGTTTGTGGGGAGCCGCCGGCAGGTGGATGGCGCAGGCAGGCCGCTGCGGGGGCCGGGGGCGTTCACAGCTGGCGTTCCCCGCTCCCACCTGATTTCCCTTATTTTCAGCCTGACGTCTGTGTTTTAAATAGATTTGCCTGGAGTTTTTGCACATTTACAAAACCTATTTGAAAACTCGACGGTGGGAGAATGGAAATGGTTTTATCTCTGGGGTTGTCCACGGGTTTGGTTTTGTTTTGTTTTTTAAGCAGAGGTGTCTGATTCCACCCTCAGAAAAGAGCCACACTCTTCATGCGAGTTCTTCCTCGACTCGCCCGGTTTCGGGAGAATTTGAGGAGGCCCGAACAGAGGAGCCGGCGCTGGAAAGCGTGGTTCCGTGACACCGCTGGTGGCTTAGAGACGTCTCCCCGAGGAACCCTGTCCCTTAACGGCAGCTTTAACCTCCGCGGGCGCGACCAGCAGCGCGGTGACACAGACACCGGCTCCGGTGACACCCTTCCGCCGCCCGATGCAGCTGTCCCCTCGCAGCCGCAGCCCTGAATTCCAAAACAATTAAAAACATAAAAATGAACGAGGAAGGGCCAGTAGTCGCTGTATTATTATAGCTACTGTATACGTATTTCCCCCGCTACAGATTTAATCAGAAAAAAAGCCTTTTCAAAACACTAGCCGTTCCGTGGGGCCTTTCTCCTGAACGTTTTCCTTGCTCATTGGAATGAGCCGGGCGTTGTCCCTGTCCCCTGCGTTTGGAGAGCCAGTCCTGTCCTAGGAGCGGTACACGAGTGTCCAGCACGCACGGCCATGCCCGTCTGGCCCGGGACCCGTGCCGGCCCCTCTGACAGAGCCCCCCGGCCCTCGTCCCCTGCTCGCCTGCCTCCCCGATGCCTGTGGCGGCGCTTCGAGCACCCCACTGCATTCTAGACCGATTCCCCCGCTCTCAGTCCCAGCCCCGCGACCCTCTGCTCTATTTTGGGTCCCAACTGCCTAGGAACGTCTGGGACTCCCCGGCCCCTGAGTGTCCCTGTTCCGTCACACCATTCTCACGGGGTTTTTCCTTCATCTGTTTGTGTTTATCCACCCCATTAAGTTTACTAAGCCCCTCCTCCGCATCGGCCGTTGTTCTAGTCCCGAGGACACGTGGGCGCACAAGTCCCAATCCTGCTCTCCCAGAGGACATAGTCCCATCCCGTCCAGGGCGATGGCTTTGTCCGGAGCCCTGAGTCCTTTGGGGGTGTCGGGAGGTCGATTTGTAGGGCGAGTGTAAGACAGGCTTCTCATGCCACCAAAACACTCTGAGAAATTTAATTATTTAAAGGTTATTTTTGGCCCCATAACAGACGCAAGTGGAAGTCTCAGAGCTTGGCTCAAAGGGAGCCACAGCTCGTCAGTTCCAACCACTGGACACAGACCTCAGGGACGCCCGAAGACGCTGGGTGCAGCCGTTGGCCCTGGGTGGGGCGGGGACACCCCTGGAGAACCTGGCATTGGTTGCTAATTAAAAAAATTTTTAATCTCACTTTACTTACTGCGCAAGGATCATTTTGCTTAAGAAGCAGATAAAAACGCGGACACGTGGGCACTTCGTGAACGCGCGGTCACTCAACCGCATCACCGTACGTGCCAATTATCTTCCGGCTCTACGTTATTAAAAGTTTAGGGATAAAATTAAAAAAAAAAAAATTTAAAATAAACTCCCAAACGTTCCATTTCCAAAATGAGATGTATATGTTTTATGTTGGTAAATGTGGACTGTACAGCGTTTATTAGATCGTCTCGGTTTCTGGGGACATCGTTGAGAAGCCCTGCGTTTGCCGAAGCCCCGCGTTCCAACGCCCTGGTGGGCCGAGGGGCCCTCACCTTTCTCCATAGTCCCCCCTCTCTCGTCTTTGTGTCGATTCGTCATCCAACGTGGTGGGACGGACACCCAGAGCCCATCTCGATCATTCTCTGGGTATTTCCGCCTCCCTCCAAGTTCCCGCTTTTTCTCCTGCACCCCGTGATGTCGCCTTGCAAAATTCTAAGCAGCTTCTCACTCTGCCTTCTAATGCTGAGCAGGGGTGCTTTGGTTTTACCGGCAAGACCAGTCCTAGAGAACGGTTAATGACGTCGGCTTACTGGTGTCATTTTTGAAACCTTTTCTGCTACTGGGAATCTTCGAGGTAGAACTACGAAAGTGCACACACGGACCTTTTCTCAATAAGCTGCAGAACTGGAACCGGCTTTTTAAGGAGTGCTTTCTGGTAGTTATCTTTAAGGAGTTAATTTCTTAAGGGAGGGCATGCATGAGAGAGTGAGCAAGAGAGAGAGAGAGCGAGAGAGAGAGAGAGAGAGAGAGAGAAATAAGAGAAATAGATTTCTAATTTTTCAGGTGACAAACAACTTAAAAGGAGGAAAACGGATAATTTAATAAACACATTTTGGCACAAATTAAACCACACGTGCTCGGTTCTGGCAAAGGCAGCCCTCCTCTGGTTAGGAGCAGAGGCATTTTCTTTTGGAAGATTGGATTATTTTTGAATTCCACTTATTATACTAAATTGAATGCCATATTATGAAATCCATTTCAACTTTTATGGACATCCCTGCCTCCTCCAGGGGCTTCTTTAGGCGTTTGGTTTATTGGGGAAGAGTCATTTATTCCCTGCAAGGATGCCCACGGTGCTGGCACGTTACAGCAAAGAAAATAAGCCACGAAATTCAAGTTCTTATTGCCGAATAGCATCAGCTTACATGATTTTCTTAAAATAATGGGAAAATGTTAGAATATGACATCCTGGGGAAGGATAGAAGATCCTTGCATATCTAATCAAAATGTTATCATCCCAGAAACATATTCATAATATGACCTTTGTCAGCTGCTTCATAGCGGAGAAATCCTTTCAAAAAGGCAAAAGTTTCCGACGAAGCATCGTAGGCTGGAGGAAATTCACGGGGAAGAAATTGCATTTTCAACGAGAGCGCCCCAGACGGGCAGAGGCCGCGCTGGGGACTCCGCCAGGCCCCTCCTGCCGTTGTCTTAAACTGCCGAAGTTTGACTCCTTTTGGATTTTCAAAGATACTTTCATCGACGGTTTTGTAAATGACAGCCTATCTAATTCCTCGGCTTTCGAGCACTGAGCGGAGCGCAGCGCAGGAAGCCTGGAGAATTCCTCCTGAAGCGATTCCTCCAAAAAGCAATCTGGAGGAGAGGTGCCAGGCTGTTGACACAAGGAATAGAAATGGAAATTCTCGCGCAGGCTCCCAGACCCCCTCCTTCCACCCTCGGCACAGCCGGATGCTTGCTGATCGGTGCAGTATATCTCGATGCCGGTCTCCCATTTCAGAAATGTTCCGACATTATCTATTTGGGAGTTTGAAAAATAGCAGAAAACTCCGAACACATCTGAGCGCGCACTTCCATCCAGCAATCACAGCGCCCATTTCCAGCGATGCAAGATGCGGCCTTGAACCTAATTCCGGCAGCTTCATTTCTAAGTCGATGGGAATCTGAAAATCTTTTTGTGGCTAACGAGGTTAGCGGAGCCCGGCTCCTTCCTTCCCGAACAATCCCCCATGCCTGTTATCGGCCCTCCCTGGTGCTTTGCGAGCAGAGGGCTGTGGCTGTAGAATATGTATGAAGGAACACATAATCAGGGAAAATGAGTGAGGAAAAAAACTTTCAGAGAGCAGAACTGGAAGGAAATGAAACAATGAGGCTTTGAAAAATGCAGCATGATACGGATTGAACCATTAAAAACGACTGCACGTCTCTGAAAGGGAGCGGAAATAAAACGGCTGGAATTTGTTTACTTCTGAAAAGATTCAGGCTCCGTTCACAAACGGCCAAGCACATTGAATCAAAAGTGACCTTTCTCATTACTGTCACCGAGAGATTCTATTAATCTAGGAGTCCGTTTACTCTGGAATCAACCCACGGACTCCGTAGTACGGGGTGACCAGAAAAGCTGCAAGACTAATTATTCCAAAAGCACCTTTACTTTCGTAGCTAGGCTTTTTCCAATTTCTCGTTATCACACGAGCGTGGGTAGATGCCAAAGCGAACGCTCAGATACAATTTCTAGCTTGTTAATAATCAAGTTACATTTTTCCAATCATCGACATTCTCGAGCTCTGCAAATGAAAATCAGATTTGCAAGATGCACCACACTCGGGGACATCAGGCCTGCCTTCCCCTCCTCAGACCGAGAAAGACAAGTTTTTAATCAGCAGTCAACTCTGCCGTCTTTGGAGTTGGTTTAAACTAAGTCAGCGATTCCGATTCTTTTATTTGAAGAACAAATAGCAGGATAAAATTCCTAAGCCCTAGAAATACACCATCATAACTTGCCACCAAAAGATTTTAAATTCCTCAATTCAAAAACGCTAACACAGTCTTTTCTCTGTCTCTCTCTTCCTCTCTCCTTCCCCTCCCTCCCACCCTCCTCTCTCTCCTCTTTCCTTCTTCTTTCCCTTTCCCTAATCCTACCTTCTGAGGAACTGGGAATATTCTGAGAAGTAGTGATCCTTGGGGATCAGTAACTGCACACGAGTAAGCCCCGGCCCCGCCATCTCGTCGCGGAGCAGCCGTGTGCGAGTTGACCTCTCTCGTCTCGCTTTCCCCTCTATAAAATGGGCGTAACGACACTCGTCTCGCAAAGCTGGGAGCGCTTAAAAGGATGACATACGGAAAGACAGGTGGCGCAGGGTCTGGGGACAGTTGTACTGCTCGAGAGTCTTGGTTACAAGTGACAGAAACGCAACTCGAACTTGTTTATTCCAACAAAAGAATTCACTGTCATACGGAAATGAGAAGGCCAGGGGTGGCTTCCTTCATACCTGGCTCGATCCAGGGGCGTGGTGGTGGGCTCGGGTCCCTTCGCTCTGTCTCCGTGGGCTCTCCTGGCAAAGGTAGCCAAGGCGGCCCCGGAGCCACCGGTCCCTGTTGGTGCCCCAGCAGGAAATCACGAACATCTACTCAGGCAAGATCCTGACAGGTTCATGAATGACAGGTGGGTGATCTGTCACATACGGTGGAGGCAGTGGAGCTTGTGGGAGAGCCCCACGATCGTCCCCGAGGCTCAGTAAATGCAGTGCTCATTCTCCTGCTGCTTCTACACGTCGAGGACGCAGTAAACCGGGGCATGAACGACTCCGGCACCCACTGCTGTGTGACCTTGGTAAGGCACTGAACCACTCTGTTTCTTCCTTTACAAGACTGTGATGATACCGTCACCTACCTTACACAGGTGCTGTGAGGATCCCAACAGGTGATACGCATCAGGCCCCCGGCCCAGGGCCTGCCAGTTAATAAGCTACTGATCATTTTCAGTGGTCAGAAACAGCCAGGTCAACTGGCAAAGGCCACCCCACAAAGCCCCTCCCTGGGGAGGGACCACACTCGACCTTCACCACTCTCCACCTCCCCGGCCGGGAATGAGAATTCTGTCCTGTCCTTGTCCAGCGGCCTCCTGGACCAAGCAGGCCTTGGTCTCCAGTGACTGTTGGTGGGACAGACGGAGGGACCTCTCCCAGATCCTCACAGAGGCATTCCTGCCTCCCGGGATTAAACTGAGCGATCTCGCGCTAACGGACAATGGGACGATCGCACAGATGGCCACCGCAGCATCGTTGCCACCAATTTTGCCGCTCATGTGCTTTCCACTGTTCCCATTTTTGCCTCGTGTTATTTTAAATCAATGGCTCAGGGCACTAGGGCGAGACTGAAAAGTCCCCTCAGAGGGGACACGACCACTGTTCTTTCCAGATTGATGTTTTGGAGGCCGAGGCAGAGCACTTGGCATGGCTGGTTTTCCCATCTTAATTCTCATTTGTAGCTTCCCAGGTGGAGTGAAGGAGGACCAATCACAGCCTCAGCATCAAAATCCCCCAGTCTCCTGCCTTCATTTCCAACTCTCTGAAAACCAGGCTCTTCTGACTCCTTCCAGAAGGTGGAGGTGGCGGGGACACCCACTTCCTCCTGGCGCCCTGGCGCACCCTCCCCAGCACTTCACACCACTTAAAAGACTCTGCCCCAACTGCCAACGGTGTGTTAGCAACAAAGCCCTTCCCGAAAATGGATCAGAAACACTTTGTAATGAGTGTAGGAGCCGCTTTCAAAAAGGCCAGCATCCGACCAAACGCCGGTCCTGAGTGACACCCGCTCCCCACAAGCGTCTGTGCGGAGCCCTCTCAGCTCATCTACCCAAACACACACACACGCCGGAAGGTGGGCTCTTACTCACCTGTTTACGTGGATTATGCACATCTCTGGAGATCCAGCTCTCTAAAGTCACCGCGTTTTAGAAGGAAGAGCTATCTGTGTAAGATTCGGGATGGTCTTTGTCCGTCCTGGACGACTGAACCCATGTGCACAAGTAGCGCGGTCTCCACCCGAGCCGGCCCTGCTTGTTTTGTCTCTCAGGCCTTCCCCTGCTTCGTCCCTGCGGCCCCGGCAGGTATCCCGGCTGCCACCAGCTCTGCTCCACGTGGGGCCGCCAGAGCATCCGGCTCGCGGGGCATGGGAAAGGGGCTAGTTGAAGGGATCCTCGCTGCATCCCCACGGGCCCCGGTGCATCTCCCAGGGACGCTCACTGTTCCAGACTGCAAACCCCGCTTCCTTACCCGTCTACTCCACGCCGATGTGAGTGTCATGGGGACTGTGACAAGTCCCATTTAATGCGGCATCTCTAGCCCCTGCACCAACCCGGCCAGCATAAGCAGGGCCCAGCAAAAGTCTTCTGAGTGAAGGGGGGTCCAGGTATCCTCACGGCACCCAGGGGCTCCCAGGAGGAGGGGTGCTTATGTCTTTGTAGGCATGCAAGAGCTAAGCATGCACCACTCCCCGCGGATGGCGGCACCTCCCTCATTTCTCCACCCAGCACCCTTCCCCTCGCCCCGTCCCTCTCGCCCCGTCCCCTTCCCCTCACCCTGTCCCTCTCGCCCTGAGGGTGGGGCCCGAAGCCCTTCCTTCCCCCCCTCTCCCTTACTCACTTGCGGAGGACACTCCTGCCTGCAAATGCACCGCTGTGGCTCCAGCTACGCTGAGAGCTAGTGTGACCGGAGAGCCCAGCCTCAGTCCTGGCCGCCAGCTCCCTCCTCCAGACCCCTCTGGGCCCCCCACTCAGGTCCAAGGTGCCGACTCTGGCCGGCTCTGGGCTCCAACCTTTCCCGGATCATGGGGCTGAGAAAATCATTTGTGCTGCTGGGCGAGCTCGCCGCTGGAGAAAAGACGCCATCCACCATCCGGAAAGACGCCGAGAGGGGCGCGCTCCCTGCCATGCTTCCTTGTCACCGACCCTTGCACGTCCGTGCACGTTTGTCCCGAGCGTGGGGCTTTCACACCACACCAGGTTTCGTGTGATCCCCGTAAAATGCCCTCTTTTCCCCAGAGGCGGGGCGGGGGATTAAGTTTGGCTGTTAGAGACAGCTTGCTGTAAGGGGTCTCTCTGTCACAGAAGCGGCTTGGAACGGAGGCTTCCTAAATGCATTTCTTGGGTTGCAAATCACTGGAAGCGATCGCGCGTCGTGCTCATTTGTTTAACCCGAAAGGCACCCGTTTGGACATTTAAAAAAGCGATGCAAATTGACGTTGTCCCCAGAGCCCAAGGGGAGCCGGCTGATCTCAAGGCCACGTGCGGGGCCGTGGAGGCCTCGGCGTGAAGATGGGCGTGCGTCCCTGTGGTTCTCCGCCCCTTCCGTAAAGCGCCGTCCATGGGAACCTGCGTCGGGAGAAGACCCCGGTACGACGTATCAACCGGAAGATGGGGAACCCCGGAGGAACCTCGGCCACGTGGTGCGACGCCGTCATCCCGCAGACGGAGAAGTCGGGGGGCGTGGCTTGCACAGCGCGAAGCCGGCGGCCGCAGTCCCGCGGCGTGGCCGCGCGCTCCTTGCACACCCAGCCAGCTCTCCCATGGGGCACCGTGCTTGTGTCCCTTTAACAACAGGAGGTGCACGTGGGGGAGGGTGTGGTGTGATGGGACGAGCATGGGGGACCTCAGAAAATGATGAGTTTTTGAAAATTATCGCCAAGCAGGGGAGAACCTGCCAGCAGGTGCTGGGAGTGTGGATTTCAGTCCCACTCACTGGAGAGTCCGAGGTAGCGCACTTCACTCTCAGCCTTCGGCGGGGCCGTCCCTGGCTCCTGACCTTGGAGCCCCCCCTCACCGTGCAGGCCCCTGCCGCATCCCGCGACCTCCCCAGCAAGGGCGACTGCGTCCTGCCAGCAGAGCCAGGTCCACGCAGCTCCCCTGAAGGGCACACCCTTTTCTCCTTTATCCACCCTCCCCAACGCCACATAATCCGCAGAAAGGGGCGCTGGATCACCATCCTGGCCTTTCTTTCCTGGGGTGGGAATCAGAGATGCTAACACTAGCTAGTCTCTTTTTACTAATAGCTTAGGAGTTCATATTAAAGTACAGCTCAGATAAAAAGAAAAGTAGGATTTATGCGTTAATTGTGAAACTACGTAGCAACATATACGTCAGGGGACCGGCAGACATCCGGATTCAATTTCAGTGTTATTTTCCCTTTTCTGTTCTGTCAGGCCCCCGGTTCTGGTTGGGGCCCAGCAGTAACAGACTACAGGACAGGTGTATTGCTGTCCTTGATGTTCACTACCCCTATATGCACGCCCTACACAGAGTAGATTATTGTAAAAACCTTTTACAGATGATGAAATTAAGGATTAGGGTAGATAAAAGTTTCCGAAATTTCACAGTGAGGTAATACAAAAGACTGGAACAAACAGCAAAGGTGTTTTTTTCTCTTCTGCCACTTTACCTTCAAAGCTATGGCTGTCCGGAGCCGTGCTGAGGGAATTCTGAGCTGTGTCCCGGCTACTGGAGAAGAAGGGCCTCGATTTGATCACCACTGCGTTCCCAGTACTCACTTAGTTCATTTTCCATCTACACCTACTCCAAACATGTCTCAACCAAGGTACGGCCTGGGGTGGGGGTGAGGGGCCGAGAGGACCCGCAATGCAGCCTTTTGAGAGTTGCTGGGGCTCATCACAAAACACTGCTGAGGTCCTCTGAACAAGGTTTTATTACTGATGCTCATGCATTGGATCAGGTGAGTCATGAATACCAAGGTGTGGCTTTGGGCCAAATCCCAACAGAGGAGTTGTACACGATCGGGAAGACGAAGATTTCCTTCCTACTAAGGACACAGAACCTAGGAGGCCCATGGCGTGGCAGCTTCGGGCATGCAGACCTGGGACGGGCCCCCTGAAATTGCCAAAGGGCGTGTGAACACCCAGAAGCCTCAGGAGATGACACTCCCAGGTCATCAGGCCGATCGAGTTGGATACAGGAGTCTGTCTTCTTTCCCAAGGCTGCCATAAAAAGTACTACAAGCTGGGGGGCTGGAAACAACATGCATTGGGGGTCCCACTTCTGGGAGGCAGAAGTCTGGAGTGCAGGTGTCGGCAGGACCACGCTCCCTCGGAAGGCTCTGGGCAAGGATGGGTTGCCGGCCTCTCCTCCAGCTGCTGGCGGTCCCGGGTGTTCCCTGGCCTGTAGATGCATCCCTCCCATCTTCATCCTCAGTGGGGCTCTCCCTGTCTTCACATGTCCTTCTGTTTATGACACCAGTCACACCGGATTAGGGCCTGCCCTCATGATCTTTTAACTTGTTGCCTCCTATCTCTACATAAGGTCACATCCTGAGTACTGGGGATTGATTCCAGCACATCTTTTTGGGGGAGGGGGACACAATTAAACCCTTAAGAATGTCTGCATAACACCAAACAGTGCCTGGCACCCATGTACTCACTGAGTAACAACCGAGACTGGGCGTGGCTGCCAGGGCCCGGTAGCTGCGGTGCGTCCTGGTCTTGGTGACCAAGAAGCACCTGAGGGGCCCTGGACGGCCGTTGCCTGCCACTGGCACTAGGTGCTGACCCAGGGCCATTCGCTCACGCATGGCATCCGAACGGTGCCCAGCTGAGCCCGCAGGCCCTGCTCAGCGCGCGGCAACCCTGGAGTGGGCACCAGGAACACGTTTACTGGGCGCACCCGCCGCCTGCCCTCGAGACCCGTCCACGCCTCCACATCTCTCCCGAGGGGCTGACATTTGGTAAACTGAGGCACAGAGCCCGAGAGCCAGGCTGGGAGGGCGCGGCCCGGCTTGTACCCTCCAGAAGAGCCTGCGGAGGCAGGATCCCAGGACCGACGCGAGGAAGCCAGAGCACGCGGACAGCGTGGCAGGGCCCGGGCCGCAGCCCAGGCCGGAGTCTGCGCAGAGGGATCGGTCCGGGCGCCGCCGCACTGGGCATGCTCCGACTGCGGCCCGCGCTCAGGGCGGGGAGGAGGAGCCGCGCTCGGCCTCGCCCCGCCCCGCCGCATTCTAGGCTCCGCCCCCGCGCGCGGCCCAGCTTTCCGCCCGCCAGGCCCCGCCCCGCTCCAGGCTCCGCCCCCCACCTCGGTGCGGCCCCGCCCCCGCGTTCCCGGACTCCGCGCGCCTCGGCCGCGCTTCCGTCAGGGCCAGGCCCCGCCCCAAACCCTCGCCCCGCCCCCGCGCCCCGGACGTGCCCGGGACATGTTCCTGCGCCGAGTTCCGCGCTCCCCACCCCCTCTGCTCCTCTGAGCTCAGCTGCGCGCGGTCGGCGCCTTGGGCGACGCGGTGAGTGTGTGGGTTGCCCCCCTCTTGCCAAAGTTCAGGGCTCTCCCTGGGGAGAGCGGGTGTCTGGAGCCTGTGGGACAGTTCAGCCCCAGGTGGTCCCGCGGCCGCCCTCCTCTCAATGTCGTGGAGCCCGCACCCAGCCACCCTCCCACTCCGCACGGGCCCCAGGTGTGTCCATTTACGCCCAGGTGTGCCCACTTGCAACCTGCCTACCTACACGCCGGCAGTTCCTGGACCAAGTTGCACTGCAGGGACAGTGGGCTGGTGTGGGGACATGGCTTGCGCGCGCCCCACCTCCAAGTGGACACCACCTTCAAAGTTATCACTGCCCACCCTCTCACCTCACTGCTGACCAGCGCCCAGCATCCTCTGCTCAGCCTGCAGTTCCCAGAAAGCTTCCAGAAGCCCCTACTCCGGCCCTTCCTTGCAGCAAGCCTTCAGCACACTCCTTGTGCAGAATCCCACTTCTCCTTCTTGCTTAGGCAGATGAGGAGGAGGCCGGGTTTCAGGGTTCCTCACGTTCCTGGCTGGTGTTTGTATACACTGCCCTCTGATTGCCTCCGTGGACACTTGGGGTAAACAGGTAGAGTTTCACAGCCATTTGCACCTGGCCCGGCAGTTCCCAAGTCCTGATGACACCGGGGAGCAGGTCCAAACCACATACCCTACCTCCCGGGGTTCATCGCTTTCTGAACCCCAGATGTGTTGCTCTCAGTGCTGAGCTCAGCACTGGGCTTTCCGTCCTGCAAGCACATTATGAGCACAACGTTGCTTGGTTGGAGGGATGGTCATCAGATGAAGGGAGGTTGCTTTGTCCACAGAGGGTCACAGGTGTTACAGGCAGACGGTGAAGCCGTTGGACACGACAAACTGAGGACTGACCTGGTCATTTCCAGGTGAGGCCACACGGCCCCGCAGCCAGGGCCTCCCCTTCGCCCCCCTGCCTCACACCAGCGGGTTAGGAGATGCTTTTGTTGCTTTTATGAATCCTTAGTGGATAAAACACCCAGGGAGGTGAAAAGGACACCGAACGGAAAGCTGTCACCCGGTGGGCGTAAAACGTTTTGAGGAAAACGGTGTACATCCGGCCCCGCGCTAGTAGTTCATGCAGGGTTGGCTCAGGCACGTGACCGGGGAAGGCGGTCACGCGAAGCCCACACTCGCTAAGGCCCGGATTCTGCAAATGGCAGAGAAGGGCGGCCTGGGCCTGGGCGGGTTCCCGTGCTTCCTGGGCACTCGTCGTGGGCGAGACTGCGTCTGTGGCAGTCTGGGGGCTGGGTGCGCCAGGCCTCGTTTAAAAAGGTCTGTCTTCCAAGAGCTAGATTCGGCGGTTAGGCTGTTTTCAGAGGCTCCCCAGCGCAGAGCCCACGCTCGGCATGGCTGCTCTGCTCACCCACTCGCTCCGCGGCCGAGAGGCTCAGGCGTCCTGTGCTCTCTCTTTCCGTCCTGCTCGCCTATCGGTCGAGCCTCACCTGGGCCTTGTCTGCCACTCAGGCCTCTGTCCCCGTGGCCCCTGTCCCCGTGGCCCCTGTCCCCGTGGCTGTGCTGCCACGGGGCAGGACGGGAGGCGGGGCCTGTGGAGGAACGCGTCTCTTCCTCTCAGGAACCCAAACAGCTTACTCTTCTTAGTGATTTTTAATCAAATAAACTCACAGAATTGTCTTTATTTTTCTTATTTCGCAGAGGACACTGGACGGCAGTGGTTCCTAAGCGACTGTTCTGGTCCAGTTCCCTTTCGTGGCCATCGGCCCCTTCAGTTGACGCTCTGCTCTCCTTGGTAGAAAAAAGGAAGCAGAACGGGATTTTCTGAACTGCTTTTCCCGTGGTCACCGGTCAACATCACCGTCAGGTTCGTGTTCACTCTGACCCGCCCGGCGCCCTTGCCGCAGTGGAGAGTTGTCTTCTGGGTCCACTTCCTGTCGTGTCTGGGCCCCCGGTGCGGGCGGTGGGCCCCTGTCTCTGGAAGGCCCCGAGCGCGTTGGGCTGCTGGACCCCCTCCGTTCCCTGGGGGTCAGCCTCTCCTTCCGCTGCTTCCTGAAAGCTTGGCTCTTATCACAGAATGTTATTTACAAACGACGTGAAGACTTTAAAATCAGACACATAAAACCAGTGTTAGCATCGGGCGGGAGTGGGCTGCGTACCAGCTTCTCACGTGCACTGTGACAAGTGAGCTAGCCGACGCCCATTCTTGATTTGAAGCGAGCGCCTGTGATTTGTCTGGGGGCGGGAGGGCCTTGGGAGCGAGGGCTTGTTTTCCCTTGGCCGCGGTCAGGTTCCCCATTCTGTTAGCCCCGGAGGCCTGCCTTGGGTGCAGGTAGGTGGATGTTCGAGACCCAGTGTCGTAGACAGAATCCTGCAGGGCGTGTGTTCTGTGGCCTTCGGGTGACTACCACACATCTGCCGGTCAGTGGAGGGAAGTTGTTTAGTGTTCTTTGATTCAGAACCATTAGAAATAGTGAAGCTTACACAGGAGGGCTACAGGGCTCGGGGCAAAGCATGCGATGGGTATGTGAAGTCCAGTGAGTAACTCGCTTGTTTTATAGTTGCAAGAATGTACTGCCTAGGGAGAGGGATACATCGTTTCTGTGACCTTTTGTAACCCCCGAAGGAATCGGAGTGCTCTTGGCAGGTGTAGCTCACGTGTACACCTGCCCCAGACAGTGTCTTTCCACGGTGCCCAGAACCCCTGGCAGTTCAGCTGGCCTGCGGCAGCCCTCCCCTACCCACCCCCTGCCCCCGCCTGAGAGAAGTCCGCTCCGAGGGCCCTGACAGCAGCGACAGAGCAGCGGTGTCCTTGGCCACGTGTTGAACACTGAGACTTGTTTTTGATAGCACAAGCGATTTTCAGTTAGATTGGGGCTCAGCAGAGAAGTGAGGGGATCCCCTCGTGTCCCCTTCCCTCCCACCTGGAGTAAACTCATTCAGCTTGTGATGCAGCTGCAGTAAAACCAGTTAGAAATTCCACAAACGTGTTTTCTTACAGTTGTTAAATTTGTTGTGTGTGTGTGTGTGTGTGTGTGTGTAGCCACGAAAGGAACTGTCACAATCTGAACACCTTGCACGCTCACTCCGCTGCTTCAGAAGTTTCCTGGTTAGTTTCCTTCCCGTGGCACTCGTAAGTCAGCAGAGTATGCCGCCCGAGCTCCAGTGCCCATCCCCAGAAGCCTGGGGGTGACCCTGAGTGCACCGTCCGCCAGCGGCCCCGCTGGTGAAAGCAGGCACTTGGTAAATCTATTTGTTTTTATTATAAACATCCATCTGCGGGTCGCAAGGATGCATTTATGGACATTTTTCTGCAGGCACAGCGCTGGTGGCAGTTTTTACTGACAAATTGAGTCATATGGATAGTAGTTTAGAAAACTCTTACCTTATTGACAGATCAGGCAATTCCAGGTCCGGACATTCAGAGGAATCTAGATGGGTGAGAAGAGGGAATTGAGTCTCAGGGTGAAAAACAGGATGGGATGTTTAAATGTCAAAATTTAATAAGTAAATGGTAGTTATTTATCATTTTTTACAAAACTTTCAGCTACAGTTTACTCCCTGATCAAAAGGACTAGAAGTAGGGACCACGCACGTCACCTTCGGTTTCTGCCCCTCTTTGGTGGCCTCTCCTGGGATGCGGGACCCGTCGCTGTCCTCAGGATCCATGAACAGTGCCGGACAGTGTCCCAGCCCTGCTGGTGTCGATTACCAGGGGTGCTGCTCAAAGACGCGGATTATTGCCAGACCTGCTGGAGCAGAACCTGGGGACCCGCATCTTTGCGAGCTCCCCAGGGGACCCTCCTGGGTGGGCACCTCTGGGGACGTCTTCAGTGTGGCTGTGAAGCGGCGCTGTCCGGCCTGGACCAGCTCCGAGTGTCCCTTCTCGGCCACCTCTGCCCGTGGATCTGTGTGTGGTTTCGTGACTCCTTGGGGACACGGGGAGTTCTTCGGATGGCAGACCTGACGTGTTGTCACAGCGTTATGGTTTTGGGTCTTGTGGTCGTGACAGGAGATGCGGATGTTAGGGAAACCGTGGCGTGAGCTTTTCGAGCAGACGTTCAGGGCGGCCGGCCGCGCCCCGTTCCTCCTGCTGCCTTCTCCGCCTCGTGGGGGGAAGCATTTCCGTGGTCTCGGGCGAGAGGTGACTTGCAGGTACGCCGCTGAGGACATTTCTGTGGAACCGAATCGAGTTTTCATTGGGTGAGTGCCCGAGCTGTGAGGTCGGGATCAGCGGGAGGGGTCCCGGGATGTTGGGCGACTTGGGGAGCTGCCCGCAGCTGCCGCGTCTGTTGGGTGCTGGTGACCGCACGGTCCCTCTGCCTGGACGTGCGTGAGCGCGGGGCATAGAAAAAGAATGCTTTCTGAAGTGTGGGCACTGCCTGGTAGAAATGTCGATTTGGAGCCATCACCGTGTCCATCATCATGTACGATCATCGTGGGATCGTAACTGGGGAGGGCTAGGGGCAGCTAGAACCCCGCTCCTCTCCAGCCCGAGCGGGAGCCCGGTTCCCGGCACAGCCAGCATCCTTGTCTTACGGGTTTGCCCGTCCCCAGCTCTCACTTGGGGCGATGTGCCCAGGGCCAGGCGTGCAGGCCTGGGAACAGGTCTGCTCCATTCTGCACACGGCTCCCCTAGTTACTGTCAAGGACCTTGAGTAAAGTCACTTAGCCCCTCTGAGCCTTGGTTTCTCCAGAAGCAGGGAAACGACACTGCCATTCCTAAAGCTGTCATGGGCTGCCGGGAGGGGACCACGCGAGGGGCTCGCGCCGGGCTTGGCAGGCCACCAGCCCTGTGCGGTAGCGACGGCTGACGCCGTTAGCTCCAAGTCACGGGGCATTTCGTGGAGGCGGAACTGGAGGTGGGTCTCGGCCGCAGCGCCCCACCGCTCCACCGCCCCGTCTGTGGTTCTGGACGGTCACCGACCGTCAGTCTGGGCATGGTGTAGCTCAGGGCTAATGTGCTATGTTTCTAGAACTCCTTTCGTCTCTGAGCAGGTGGTCTGCTCTGCTGGCTGTTTGTGTTTTCATAGTGGACATTATTGAGAGCTGCGGGAGCGGCCGGTCCCAAGGTGCTCCCCGATCAGGTGGCAGTGTTTTGGGTGTTCCGGTGAGCCAGGCCGACAGCAAGCTGGTGCCGTGTGGGCTGGGAGCCGGCGGGCAGCCTTAGCATCCGAGTTCCCGGCCGGCGCCCCCGGTCCCTGACAGCCCCGAGTCACTGTCTCCGGAAGGCTTGACGTTAATCGTCCGTTAAATTGAAAGACCTTCCTGAAGGAGCAGACGTGGAATCTGGCACTGTGGCAGTGGCCAGGAACCAGCAGTGACCCCAGAATATGACAGCATTCTCCCATGTGCGACGGCTCGTACCGCAGAGTGAGGGGTCACGTGGTCTGTTAGGGAGGCTTTGTCAAAACTAGAGACTCTGCAGTCATTTGTGTGTGGGGTGCGGGAGTGGCCTCATTTGGGGGTTTCTCTTTACCTCCATATCATGGTTCAGCCTGGTAGAGCTGCTCAGGTTCCAGAAGACTCTGGCCGCCGCCGGTACGGGTGCTGCCGCCGCCAGCGTTTGTCAAAGGCTCACTGTGCCAGGGGCTTTCGTACCCTCTGGCAGCATCTTCGTTTTGCAGGTGCGGAGCCTGGCTCTGGGGTGGCGAGTGACTTGCACGGGCACACGGGGACCGGAGCGGGGCTTTTAACCGCTCACTGTGCCGCACCGCTCTGTGGTGGTGAAGCAGGAAACTGTTAAGTCCTTTTCGGGGCGAGGTGCGGCAATAATGGGCACATGCCTGTGCTTTCAGGTGTGTTTGATGAGCAGCATGGCGACCAAGCAGCATCCTCAGTATTGCGGGAGAAACAGCGCACCCACGTCTGTCTCTGCTGGGGGGCACCTGGCAGTTCGGTTGGCTTTGGGGTGGGATGTGTGGGGGCTGGAGAGGACGCCCAAAGTTGGAGTCATGCTGAGGGAACGCGGTTCCTGAGCCTGTGGCCTAGAGCCCGGGTGAGGGGGGGACAGCATCAGCGCTCCCTACAGGAGGAGCCTCTGGGTGAGGTGGGCAGGGGACGGGGGTGAGGGGTGGTGAGGATAGCGGTGAGCAGCCGACATCAGGAGAATCCTGTCACCAGCGGGTGTCAGATGCAGTGAAGGGACAGTGTGCGCTGCCGTGGGGTCGGCCCCTGGAGGCTGTGTGGGGGAGCGCTGTGCGGCTGAGCCTGGCTGAGCCAGGACAGTGCGGTCGTGGGCGACGACTGGGTTTAGAATCACTTTCTTCATGGGTGGCAGGTTGCGGGGGGGCGGCACGTTCAGTGCGTGAGCTGTTGACTCAGGGACAGACACTGGGCAGGGAGCCTCGAGTCTCAGTATCCTGGGCTCATCACATAGTTGGAACAGTGGCCACAGTGACGGGCCACGTGCGGGTGGGGTCACGTGGGTCGTGTCCTCAATGGCTCCCAGCCGGGGTCGTACGCGCGCTGCGGCCGCTCCTGTGAGTGAGGTGCCCGTGCCCAGGCGAAGAAGAGAATGACGTGTTTCCAGAAGTTACCGAGTTTAGCCGCTGTCCCAGGAAAAGCCCAGGTGAGCTGTTCTTATCGTGCGGAAGAATTTGTTTCTGTCACCTTTGTGTTATCATCGGATTAAGCTGTCCAGTCAGATGGATGCGGGTGCGTTCGGGGCGTGCTGCTGGTTGCCACGTTGGTCACTTGCCCCGGGCCATTGTCTGCAGGCGAGCCGGGTCCTGGGGTCCTGGGAGCAGGCGCCGGTGGCAGTGAGGCCCGCCCCCCGGAGGGAGGCCGTGCGGGCTGCTTCCGTCACGGCGATCGTGAAGTTGCTGTAAGAACTTTCAGAACGAATACGCAGCTTCGAAAGTTAGGAAAATAATCTGAAAACTCAACATCATCCACGCGTTGGCCTCAGTCCACCAGCGTTGCGGGCTCCCAGGGGCCCTGCGTCCTGTCTGTCACTGTCACCACACCCAGCCGTCTCCTGCATGCGGACTTCCAGTACTAAGGCACAGAGGTGTCCGGGCGGCTGGATGGTGGGTCACCCAGACCCTCCAACTGCGGGACCTCCGTGACACCCTTGTTGTCTCTGTGCCACCAGCTCGAATCCACGTGGGACCTGACCAGAATTGGTAGTTTAGTGTTTCTCTTTGTCCTACAAAAGTATGAGCTTTTTGTAATCTGCTCTGTGAGAGATCATTCGTTTTAACTTAAAACTCTACAAATAATAAAGAATGTAGTTTATGAACAAAGTATGGGCTTTGAAGACTTCCTCTTAGCTTTTTAAAAAATTTGCTTATTTTTGCCATGAGTGTGATTAGGACATTTCCCAGACCCTCGGTTATTTCCCTCTGGACAGAGGTCACGTTGCTGCTCTCACAGCATCCTCTGCACTGACTGTCACCCCAGAAAGGCCTCCAAAGGTTACGGTTCTCATTTCCTCCATGATTTTTCTCTTCTGTGTATTGAGGTTTTTTGCTAAGAAACCGTCTTTGGGCCTGAGGTGCTTTTACTTCCAGCCCCTGAGTAAAACGGTAGATTCTAGAAGGTTAGTTAAATAAACATTCTTTTGTATTGGGCAGAAATAGTGTTTCCAGTGGTTCTGGTGATGGGAGCAGCGACTCGGTGGGCGTCAGGTGTGCCTCAGCTCCCTGCAGAGACGCCCAGGTACTCCGGAGCCCAGCCTGCAGCTCACTCCTGCTCGAACTGCTTGTGGCTGCCGTGACTGCCCTGCACTGGCCTGTGCGTCACTCAGAGCAGCAGGACGCTGGCCCCAGGCTTCCCGGACTTTGCCTCGTCTGCAGGTTGGACATCTGGAGCCCAGGCAAGTGCTGGCACGTTCTCCGCACTGGCCTGGCCACCTCTCCGCCTTGAGCCCGCCCCTTCATGTCCGCCGAAGCACACGTGGGCTCCGGATTGAGATGGGGACCCTCACACCTCATGTCCCTGAACCGCCACCACCAACAGGGCCCCTTGTCCCTGAACCGCCACCACCGACAGGGCCCCTTGGCCCCCGGCGGCCTCAGTTGCCCCTGCCTCGCCCGTCCTTGTGGGCTCCCTGCCTCGTCCCTGAGGGTGCCGGGGAAGCCTCCTGGCGATACCTGGACCCCACTCCATTAGCAGTGAACCCTGGCGCAGGGAGGTGGCCCCAGGTGGAGTGAGCCTGTGAGACTGACTCCTCCGGACCCTGCTTTCAGCCCAGCAGCTGCCCACACACGTTCTGGCACCTTCTCTGGCGGCATTGGTGCTTCACTCTAAGTGTGAGTGGGCAGAGGCCCGGGGCCTTCCCAGGTCCCGGCCCTGTCCCTGGCCCTCCGGCCCCGTCCCTGGCCCTCCGGCCCAGTCCACACAGCAGTGCGCTCCCGGTCACTCTGGCTCTTCCCTGTGTCTCGGCTCTTCCAGAGGCCTCTGGAGCCCAGAACGTCCCCTTCCCATGGGGCCCAGCACACTCCCACGTAGGGCTCCGCTTTGCTTGCACGTCTTCAGCTCTGGAATCTGTGACAAGCCCTCGAGCCTGGCGTGGGGCCTGCACTCGGCAGACGGGCTGCTGTGGACTCGGATGACGCCCACGAGCCTCATGTTGAAGCTCTGAACCCCAGGTGACTTGGAGATGGGGCCTTGAGGAGGTGACTCAGACGAACTGAGGTCAGGAAGACGGGGCCGTGGTCCAGGAGCATCGGTGGCCTTAGAAGAAGAGGAAGAGAAGGATTTCTCTCCGCCACGTGAGGACACAGGGAGAAGGCGGCTGCCTGCCAACCAGGAAGAGGGGCCTCCCCGGAACCCAAATGAGCGGGAACCTTCATCCTGGACTTGCAGCCTCCAGGATGTGAGAAGACACACGTCTCTTTCCGCAGCCCAAGGTGACGACGATGAGATGAAGCACAGACTGCAGTTGTTTGAAAAACCCAGACTCACGACAGGTGTGTGTGCAAAGCTGGAATTTGGGGACGAGGCTACGCCATGACCCGCAGTGCTCGGAAGTCACGTCAGGCTGTGTCAGGTTCAGCTCCCAGCATCCCAGACAGTCTGGGTGTGTATGGGAGTGACAGGTAACGGTGAGTGGAAACCCGAGGCGTCAGCAGGGACCACAGCGGGTGCAGAAAGGGGGCGTGGCAGGCCAGACGGGGACAGCAAAGAGCTAAGGGTGCGGGGGGACGTGTTCTGGCGAGCCGTCCGGCCCTGATCTTCTCATCGGAGAGGAAGGGCGGGGACGAGCGCCGTGCTGGAGGGTCGGGGGCGGGTTTGTTCAGCTCGAGGATGTTGGGGAGCCAGCCTAGACTTGCCTGGGGTGTTTTGGTGGTTGGCTTTTCTCAGATTGGTCCGTTGAATCTCATGCTGCATAGACCGCGGAGCAGGCTCTGGTTCTGCTGGAAGCCAGCTAGAGTCTAAGTACCAGGCTGTCTGCTGCTTTTCATGCTAAGATGTCTCTCTGAGAATTTGGGGGTCACTCTCTGTTGAGTTGGGCACCTAGCGAGACGTTTATCACTGGAAGCGGCCGGCCTGCACGTACATTAGATTGGCGCGCATTACACGGTGGCCGTCAGTGGGGGATGTAAAAACGGCAGGAGGCTGTGATGTTGTCCTCTGCCCAGGCACCGGTCCACGCGTGTGTCCTAGGCCTGCAGAGCGCATCCGATACGTAGGGACCTCTGGGATCACTGCAGAGCACATGCGGCGTGTGACCTTTCACCTCACGGGTCTCGCGGCCTCTGAGCACTGGCCCCCCGTGCTCTGACCGTGCGGGCCCCTTAGGGCCCACTTCGGGCGCCAGCTGTGGCAGCACAGGCCACCGTGGCCAGGGCAGAGGCCGGAGTGCCAGAGCGGGAAGGCGCTGCGGTCCCAGCGAGATGGGTACGTTCGAAATGTGGGTTCGAATTCTCCACTCGACTTGATTTATTTACATATCAGCACAGCCATGTTTGTTGTTTAATTCCATGGGGCGAGTCTCTAAGAATATGATTGACCTCGAGGGCCATCTTATAAAGTAATGGTTAACGATCGATTCTGTGCATCCCTGCCATCAATACGAGGCATGACGGCGCGGTACGTAGCTGGGCTCAGTTCCTGCCGTTTCCTGAACACAGTTCTGTGACGACGGCGGCGTCGGTTTATTCCCCAGATCAGGTCTGATGAATCTGAAGTGTGCGGTGAGTTTTCTGTAATTGTCGTGACACGCAGCGTTCCCTCCACGACTGGCGTTAACGTGGCGAGTGTGGAGACGTCTCCCACCACTAATGGTCGGGCAGGGTGTGGTCATCGATCTTGCTGGGAGGGCGGCCGTGCGCGGACAACCCGGGCCGTTTGAAGTGTATTTTACAAGTGTGCAGTGGGCCTTGGGGATGTTACATTGAAAAACCCAATTGTGCAGTTACCATGGGAACCCAATTAGAATAGATTGCTCGATTCTATTTTTTGTCTTTCATCTTGACCAAAAATCTAACGTATTTTAAACGTTTTCATATGGAATTGTATTTATACGCCGACTCGGCTATACCAAAGGATTCTCTAGTTTTTCTTGTTTCCCACTCTGAGCTGAAGCAGTGGTAGATTCTCTGGCGGAGCTCTGTGAGGGGGTCTCGAGGGGTGGGAGAGCTGGGGGTGGCGGAAAGCATTAAAAAGGATGGGGAAAGGGGCCTTTTCCTAGGATGGCGGCCAGGGCCCCCACGTGCCTCTGGTCATGCTCCAGGTGTCAAGTGGAGACCACAGGTGTGCTCCCTCGTTCTTGCTCGTGTTGGCAGGTGGGGCATTGGGTCCCGGAAGGCCCAGGTTTGGGGGGTGGGGCGGGGCCAGGCCTCAGGACTGCCCCCCACACCTGTGGTCTTCCCGGGGCTTGCTGTCCGAGACTTCGTGCTCTTTGAACTTACCGGGGTTCCAAAGGGCTTATGTCAGTCATACACCCGTGTTCACCATGTTAAATGTAGAGTTAGATGTTGAGAAACATTAAACATTTTAAAAAATTATTAATTCATTTAAGCAACAAACCTATTACATTTTAACATAAATAACACGTTTTTAGTGAAAAGCAACTGTATTTCCCATAAAACAAATTAGTGAGAGGAGTGGTATTGTCCTTTATTTAGACTCTTAAATGAGTGGATTCTCGTGTCGGCTTCTCACAGTGACGATACGTTGTCGTGTTTGGAACACGCCAAGAGAAGCTGGCTGCACACGACGCTGCTGAGGGAGGGCGCTCTAATCGTGTCTGGCAAGCGATGACGGGAATTCGGTGACTGTGCTGGAACTCACCAGCGGTCGTTTCTGGAAGGTTCGTTGCCGCGTGGGTCTGAGCCCTTAGTGAACTTCATGCCCTGCCACGTGACAAGCCCTGGTGCGCTTTGCGCCTGGACCAGCGTGTGCCAGCACAGACCGGCCCTTCGGAACAGGCCGGTCCGCTGGGCTGCACGGGCCTCCCGGATGTGGACACGCGTTAATACAGTGTCAGAGCAGCGTCTGCTGACATCACCTTTCTCCTTAGAAACACCTTAGAGCCGGGAGCCTGTCACGCCGTGGTGCTGGTGCAGATTTTCCAACGTTCAGATCGTCACCGAAGCCTCTCACTGTGACATTAGCAACGAACCCTGTCCGCTGTGCTGCTCGCAGTGACAGGCTCACTTTATCTTTCAGAGTGACCATAGGTCCTTAGCCATTCATGCAAGTAAGCTTTTGTTCCGTGCACAAGTCGCCGGTTCATCCCAGATCTCAGCAGCCACCGCGTGCTTCCCTCCAGACGGGCACCGTCCTCGACCCCCTGTGCTGAGCTCCCACCTGGGCGCAGTGTCAGGAAGGTGCTCGGGCCTGACCGCGTCATCAGGACACCCCCCCCAGGGAAGCCGGCCTCCCTCCCGGCCCTGCGCAGGGCTCAGGGCGGGGAAGGGGTGGTGGTGCCACTGTGGTTTTTGGCAGTCTGACCCAGCCTCGCCTTCGCATACTGCACTCTGACCGCTAAGCATGGCGACAGCTGTGGCTCCCCGACCAGGCCGAGGGGCTGGTGGCCTGAATCGTCCTCGCCGATTTTCACGTGCTGAGCCGGGTCTACATTCTGGGTGTTGTCGGAATCTGCGTGTTGACACTTCCGAGGATTTGTGTCTGTCCGTGAGGGCCATCCACCTGTGGCTTCCGTCTTGGGAGGTGTCTTTCCGGGTTGGTGTCAGGGCAGCCCAGGACTCGCGGGGCGTGGCCTCTCGTCCGGGTGGTGTGTGTGGTGTTAGTGTCGTTTCTTTGCTGTGGACAGGGTTTCCCCGTGAAGCAAGTGTGGCGTGGCAGTTCCCGTGGGAATGGCTCACTACACGTTCACTTCCTGCGGTTCATGGGGTGTCATTCGAGTCATTTACTTCATCCTGAGTTACTTTTCGGTAATTTGTGTGTTCCAAGGACTGGCCTTTTCATCTAAGTTGTTGAATTTATTCCGTCAAGTTATTTTACTATTCTTTTATCATCCTTTTAATATCGGTAGGATTTTAAGTCATGCCCTGTCATTCCTGATATTGATATTTTGCGTTCTCTCTCTTTTTCCCTAATTGGTCCAGTTAGAGGTTTATTTATTTATTTTCAAAGAACCAACTTTTGTTATAATTGATTTTCTGTCTTTTCTCGTGTTGATTTCTGCTCTTCATCATTCCCTCTCTCTGATCACCTGAGGTGAGTCTCTCCCTTTGGTGGCGTGTTGGGTGGCAGCTGGGCGGCTCCCGCTGAGCCCTTCACCCCACCCGTGTCCACAGGCGGCGCTGGGCGCCCTGTGCCCGCCTCGGACACGCCTCGGGTGGCAGTGTGGTGCCCTCGTCTTGCTCGTCCAGGGTGGGCTCCCGTTTCCCTGTGGTTTCTTTGTCGCCTGGGTTCCTGAGACGTATTTAATGTCATCTGCAAACGTTTGGGGATTGTCCTGACATCTCGCTGTCACTCATCTCTAGTTTAGCTACCTTGTGGTCAGTGGACATACGTTTCAGGGTTTCAAGCCTTCTGAATTTGTTGAGAGCTGTTTTATTGTCCGGAATGTGACCTGTCCTGGTGAACGTGTGCACTTGAAACACGTGCGTGTCCTGTGGCTGGGTGGAGTCCCTTCAGAAGGTCAGTTGGGTGGGTTTCGATAGGGTGGCTGGAGTCGCTGTCCCCTTCCTGCATTTCTGTGTGGTGTCCTGCACACGACCAGGAGAGCCATGTGGGAGTCTCCGGCCCTAACTGGGGGTCGGTCTGCTCCCCTTTCCTTCCCGGTTCTCACTCAGCTCTTTCATTAGGCGCGTGTGCATTTCGACCTCCGTGTGCTCTCGGTGACTGAACCCCTCTGCCCTTAGGAAGCAGCCTGCCTTACGCTGAGTCCTTCTTTGGAACACCTTGTTTGATGTTGAGATAACCGCTGCAGCCTTCTTTCCATTAGTATTTCTCTAGTAACTGTCTTCCCATTCTTTTCCATTCTGCCTATCTTGTCATTAAATTTAGCGTGTGTTTCTTGCAGACATACATTTGGGTCTCTTGCTTTTTGAAAATCTTATCCGATAACGTCTTTAAATGCTGAAGTATGAAGACCATGTACGTGTTATGTAATTTCCAGTCTGGAGGTTGACGTGGACCATCTCGCTCATTCCTATTTGTTCCATTCGTTCTTCCCGCCCCCCCCAACCCCCTGCCCTTCCCTGCCTTCTTGCGGATTATTTGAATGTTTCAAATGACTTCAGTTTTATCCACACTTTTGGCTTATTAGCTGTCTTTCCTCTCCGTTTTAGTGGTTGCTGCAGGGAATACAGTGTGCTCGTGTAGCTTATCGTGACGATGTCTGCGTTCCCATGACACCCAGCATCGCATGTGATGGAAGGACCGTCCAGCAGCATGACTTTCGTCCCTCTCATCCCATTGTTTGTTGTATTTAATACATTTTATTTCTGCGCGTGTTATAAACTACAAAACACATGGCTGTTATTTTTGCTTTAGGCAGCCAGTTATATTTTAGAGATTAAAAATAGGGAAATCGGCTTTATATTTACTTGCATATTTACCGTTTCTGTGGTCTCCATTCCTTTGTGTAAACTCGAGTTTCTACCTGGCGTCATTTTTCTTACTCCTCAGGAAATTGCACGAATGTTTCTCAACGGCAGGTCTGCTAGTACACGAAATGTCTTACTTTTTTTTTTTTTCTTAAAAAAAAACAAAAAACAACTTTGACTTTCATTCTTGAGAGATACTTTGCTGCTTATCGAATTCTAGATTGACCTTTTTTTTCTTTTCGTGCTTTAAGTATGTCGTCCTGTCATGGACCGCCTTGCATGGTTTCCGGTGATCAGTCTGCTGTCACCCTTCATTTCGCTCCTCTGCTGGTGATCTACACCTCCCCCCGCCTTAGAAGTGTCTACTGCTTTTTCTTTATTACTTGTTTTCAGCAACTTGATTATGATTTGCCTTGGTTTAGTTCTCTTTATGTTTCTTCTGCTTTGGTTTCTTTGAGTTTCTGGCATCTGAGTATAGAATTTTCATCATATTTGAAGAAATGGTAGCTATTTAAATAGTTATTATTTCTTCAGCTATTTTTGTGCCTTATTTTTCTGGGATTCCAATTGCGTGTGTGTTAGACCACTTAATAGTGTCCCACAGCTTACTATGTTCATTGTCTTCAGTCTTTTTTTCTCTTTCTTTCTTTGCCCGGGTAGTTACATCTTCATTGTTACGTCGTCATTGTCACTTATGTTTTGCCTTCTGCTGTTATCTGTTAATCATACCAAGTGTATATCATTTTAGATACTCTGTTTTGCATTTAAGTTCCATTTAGGTCTTTTCTATATCTTCCGTTTCTCTTATCACGTTCATGTTTTCTTCTCTTTTTGAACATGTGGGACTTATTTATAGCACCTACTTTAACCTGGGTAGACTAGCTCCAGAGCCTGTGACCTTTAGTGTGTAGATTTTGTGACAGCTGCTTTGGCTGCCAGAAGACTGTTCTGTTTCTTTTCTGATTCTTGGCTGTATTTAGGTAGTTATGGTTGCCAGAGAACCAGTACTAAGAGAGGAAATTAAATATGCCAGGGAACCTAGGCTATTGATAGCTTATATCAGTGCAAATGAAGTCTGTCCTTGAGTGTCCAGGCAGCCATGGTGAAAAGGGAAATAGGAGCTACCGAGCACTCGTCGTGGAATTAGTAGGTGAAAATTATTCTGGAGAGAAAATCCATTTCTTTTGTTCTGTCGTTTCAAGTAAGGGATTGTAAGCAATTTAATGTTGCCTTTTTTTATTTTAAACAAATGCAAGAATGTTTTTTGTGTGACTTTTTTCTGTTTTATTGTGGATCCCCTATAGAGGCCAAGGGTACGTGTTGTTTAGGGAACTGTCCTGGAGCAGCGGGTGGTCTTCCGTAATTCAGGTGGAGGGATGGGGGGCAGGTCTACTCGGGCAGAGGTTGTGTCACCCCGGAGTTTGGTGGAGCCAGAGGGCAAGCATTTGGGGAGTGTGCAGTAGGCTGCCAGTGGCTGTCAGCTGTTTCTGTTTCTGCTCTGCTGGTTGCCGTGCCCTCTGCCCTCTGGGATGAGGCTGCTGGGAGAGGGTAGGACCGGGATTGTGAGCTCCTGGCGTGGCTGTTCCTCGTGGGATGCTGAGCAAAGTACATCAGCTCTCTGCGCCTCCAGCACCCCTGCCAAGCCCCTCTGCCGCCCGTCACCAAGGTTCTCAGTCCTCCTGATGGCCCTGCCTCCCGGGCTCTGGCACCGCCATCTTCCCGTTGTCCCAGCACCTGTCGGTGGGAGCAGCCAAATCCTGAGTTGGCTTCTCCTTCCCCGTTGGCTTCTCAACTCTCCATTCCCCGTGCGCCAGCCCGATTCCTGTGCCTAAAGGGCCGTCAGCGTTTTCTGCTTACCTGAAATCCAGGTCGGCACCGGGACAGGCACACAGGTGAGCCCCAGGTCGCAGGTGTTTGGTGAAGTTGGTAGAAACAAGCTGACTTTGTTAAGAAAGTTACGGGACTTTATTTAAGGAGGACCATTCCAACGGCGTGGAGAGGACCAGGGCTGGGGACGCGGGGAGTCGAGGGCCTCCGGAATTGAGGTTATTTTTCTCCCGTCATCGCTGCGGTTTTAAACGCGTGGCCTCACTGGCAGTGCACTCTGCGGCGGGCTGTCAGTTGACATTGTCCTGCTGTCACCGATGGGGCCGGACAGAAGGGCGTCCCCTCCCTGCCGGTCCCCCCTACCCCGCAGCCACCGCCTCGGGCAGCCCAGCCCTCACCAGGTACACGGTGCCGTGAGGCGACGCTGGCCTAAGTCCTGTGTGGACGGTGCGGCTTGCCTGGGAGAACCCAGATCCCTTCGGCGATGCCATGTCCCCGGAAAGGGGGAGATGCACTAACTCAGCAGTCCCCAACCTTTGTGGCACGAGACCGGTGCTCCTACGAGTAGCTAACGCCCGATGATCCGAGGCGGAGCTGAGGCGGTGATGCCGGCGCTGGGGAGCGGCTGCGGATACAGATGGAGCTTCGTTCCCTCGCTGCTGCTCACTTGCTGTGCGGCCCGGTTCCTAATGGGCCCCGGACCAGTACTAGTCCGCGGCCCCGGGGTTGGGGACCCTTGCTAACTTACAAGGTTTTGGTTCATACATTTTTACACACACACACATATACACACATATGCAGTACACACAATTGGAATTGCTTTCCAATCGCTCATGATCGCTTTAAGTTCTGGAAGTTTCTCTTAGCATAATGGTCAGCCTCTGGTAGAAGTATTCATCGCTGTTTCCCATTCATCAGAAGAACATTCCAATCTCTGTGCTTTCTTTCTTTTTTTTTTTTTTTGCTTTTTTGAACTTGTTTGATGCATACTGGAGAATATACAAGATATGTATTAGATACATAAAGACGATCAGGGCCCCTGTCAGCTCACCACCGGTTCAAGAATTCCACGTCACAATCTCGTGGGTCTCGTGAGTGAATTTCCTTCCCACCCCGCCCGGCCCGCACTGGCCCAGCCCGGGTTCCCAGTGTCTGGATGTTCCGTGCATCATCCTCCGGCCTTCGAGCTGCGTGCAGTTTACCATCCATCTACTCCCCAGCGAGACCTCGTGTGTGGCTCATTCGGACCGTGCAGAAGGGCTGACCCATGCCCGAGTGTCTGAGGCTCGTTTCCCTCCTTCGCGTTTCTGAATTTCTGTCCCAGGCTCGTCGTTGGCACATCCTAGCATTTCCTCGAATGGCTGTGCCATTCTCGTCTATGCACGTCTCTCCTGTCACTGGGCACTTGAATTGCTCCAGGCTCCTGGCCGTCACCCACTGCAGCTATGACCTTCATACACGCTGCTCACACTGCACGTTTATAACGGTTTCTCCTCGGTGTACGCTCGAGGGTACAGTTACTGCACTGTCAGCGTTCGGTGCTACAAGACAATAGTGTTTTGTAAAAATGGTGGAAGCAGATTGGACTCTTAGCAGTTGGAGCTTACCTTTACCAAAACTTGGCATTTACTTAATAGTTAACCTACTGGTAGCAAATAGTATCTCCTTGTGACTTTACCTTACATTTACCTGATGCCTCGTGAGTTTGGGCATCTTTTCATATTGCCATTCTTGAGTCTTCTTCTGCAAAATGCCCGTTCGTACCCGTACCGTTTTTGCCCGTATTTCTGTTGGGTTGCCTTTTTCTTGTTGATTTATATCATCAGCATTTTACATGTTCTGGGCCCTAATCCTTTCCAAGTCACATGGGCCACAACAACCGTCTGCCAGCTCATGGCTTTCTCGTTTTCCTCGCAGTACCTTTGGATGGACAGGAGCTATGACTTCATACAGTTGACGCATTTGAATTGATGATTTTCTACCTTTTCAGTTCTGTACTAGTTACCACAGCCGCCGGCCGCCTCTGTACGGGGCGGGTCAGCCCTTACCTCGTGGTCGTTCATACACGTCAGATTCGTAGGAAAAGCTTCGGTGTCTCGGTGGAGGCGCCTGGATCTGTAGGCACACGTGGCGAGGTGGACACCACCCCGGTGTGAGCCTCAGGAGTGTGCCCTGTCGACATTCGCTTGGGTCTTCAGTCTCGCCCGGGTGTCGCCAGCTCTTTGACAAAGAGCCTGCCCGTCTTTCGTGACGTCTCCCCCAGGACCTTACTCATATTTTCCATTTTTATTGCTTTTATAAGTGGTATCTTTTTTCAGGATGAGGTTTTTCTTTACAATCGGTATATAGAAATGCTATTCATTTTTGTGCACTCATCTTATATCCAGTTTCCTTGCTAAATTCTCTTTTTAATTTTGGTGTGCTCTGTATGTACTTTGAGTTATGTGTGGACGATAGCATCAACTACGAATGAGAGCTTTGTTCTACTCCGTTAATTGTTTGCTGCTTTTACTTGCCACGTTGTGCTAGCTAGGACCGACGCCATGTCAGGTAAGGGTATGGTGATAATACCGTGTTACTTGTTTTAAAGAGAAAGCTGCTAATTTTTCACCATCAGAAATAATGCTCGCTGCAGGCTTTTGGTAGAAAGGAGGTTTCCTTGTCTTCTGGTTGTCAGGGAAAACTTAAAGTCATGAATGGGCTTTGCATTTTAATAAATTATTTTTCTGTACCAGTTGAAATGATTCTGTGATTCCTAGCCCCCATGTCTGTTAGTGTAGATAGTTACTTTTATAGACTTTTTAACGTTAAATCGCTTTTGCATTCTGGGTTGAACCTTACTTGGTGACCGAGCGTCATCTTTTAAACACCTGTTGGACTAGCCTTACTAATTTTTTAAGGTTTTTCAACTATGTCTATGAATGAGACTGGCCTTTTTTTTTTTTTCGTTTCTTATAGTGTCCTTGTCCTTGGGTTGCAAAGATAAACTGGCCTCGTAGGATGATTGAGCATTCTCTATTTTCTCTTCTCTGGAAGAATTTAGATTAATCTTTTCTTTGAAAATTTGGTCGATTTTGCCCATGTAACCGGGTGTTTGTGGGAACTAGTAATTTAACTGCTTTTATAGTTATAAGATTATTTTTTAGTTCATTAAGTTAATTACATTAAGCCAGGTGTTCAAGTTTTTGAAATGGAAAGTTGTTCATAGCGTTCGCATGTTTTAAACCTGCGCTTACGCTCTGTTTTCATTCCTTGCATATTTTTACTTTCTCTGCATTTAACTTGTCTGTCCCGGGAGACAAGTGCCTGTTTTTGTCATCCTTAGGACCCAGATTTTGACTGTGATCTTGTCTGTCGTGTCTTAGATTTATAGCTCTGTGGGTTGATGTGTCATTTGTTTTGAAAAATTCTCAACTCGTTTCTCCCTATATTGCTCTTCCTCACCCCCCCTCCCTTCCTTGCGGGATTGAATTAGGGGGGGAGGGCAGTCCTGTCGGCAGTGTCCCTCAGAGCTATAATGCTCTTGTTTCTTTCTAGTCTCTTCTCTTTCTGTGCCCCAGTTTTGATGTTTCCTGTTGTTCTATCTGCTAGGTCACAAATCCTGTTTTCTGCCCTGTCTAGTCTCCTATTAATCTTACCCAGTGAGCTCTGATTTTCAGATTTTCAGAACTAGGATGTTCATTTCATTTTTTAATGTGTATTTCAATTCTGTATTTAAAATTCTCCGCTGTCTCGTTTTGTCTTTCTTATTTTTAAACAAATCTTAGTTATTTTAAATTTCTTGTCTGCTAATGCCAGCATCTTGATTGCTCACTCTTTTGCTTGTATTTTTGTATTTTCCTCCTTTTGGTGTGGTGCACACACGCACACATGCGTGCGCAAAAACGCACACACACACGACCGTTTTTGCACATTAGTCATCAGTTTATTTGCCCCTGACCTTTTATTGTCAGTGCGTATTGTTTCTGAGGTTCCCGCCAACGTTCCCCCAACGGTGGCCCGTGTCCCTCCCCAGCAGCCCATGTCCTTCCCCGTTGTCCTTCCCTGGCGGTGTAACCTGTGTTGGGCCTTTGGGGCAATGTCATATCTGTGGCTCCGTCCTAACGAGTGGATGAAATCCGTGCTCACGGGTGTTTAATGTGGTCTGAGCACTAGGCAGGGCCGGGGAGGCTTCCGGGGTCTCCTGAGGTCAGGGCCACGGCTCGTCGCTTTGGCCCCGGTAGTGTTATGGTCACTTATTCGTGTTGTCACTCGAGGCATCATCCCCTGCTGTTCGTCGGGTGCTCCTGGTGGGCGTGTTTCAGGAGACACACGTGTCTGCCTTCGAGCTGGCCAGACGGGACCCTGACCGTGGAGAGTGATGCTCGGGGACCACAGGCTTTCCTTGTGGCTGGGCTCCTGCCTCATCAGTGACGTCAACTCGTCACCTCCTGGGCCTCTGTTTCCCTCGTGCGCATGGCGGCGGGGTGGGTGAGCACGGCGATGAGAGAAACCTGTATCTGTGCTGTCCACTGTGGTAACTGCCGGTCCCAGGTGACTGCGTGGCAGTTGGAAGGTGACTGGTGATACTTAGGGGCTGAATTCTTCATTTCATCACGTCCTAAGTAATTGAAAGAAGTAGCCCACGTGGCTCACAGCCACGGTGCTGGACAGCGCGGGCCCGGGCGGGCCGCCTGTTTGCGTAGTGGCCTTCAGAGGCCATTCGGACCCTGCCGTTCGGTGTCCCGCGCTCACCTGTCTCTCTGCATCCGCATCTCCTTCGTGCACAGACGCACCCTCCCGTCCCCGTCTGTGCTGTTTCATGTGGCGTCACCTCCGTGTGGGAGGAACTTGCCTGACCAGAGCGTGCGCAACATGAAGCGCACCAAGTCAGAGCAGAGAGCCGGCTGGAGATCAGCCTGTGACGTGAAACCACTCAGGTAAACTGGGGCATTGTGACACTGTGCCCGGGGCCTTGTCAGCTTTCCTTCAACCAGGTTTTGGGTTTTTGTCAAAATTAACAATTTAAGTTTATAGTTCAGTTTTTTTTTGTTACAAGTAACTGCTGTTTGTAAATGAGAATAATTTCTCTTTGGATTTATGGTACGAATAATGTGCTCGAGAGTCACAGACCTCTGACCCCTTGGGTCTGGGCACGATAGACGTGGGGTCTGACGCCGGTCCCGGGCAGGGTATCCCTGCGCATCTTAAAAGAGCTGCTCTGCGAAACTGGGTTAGGTGATTTTAGAAACTGTGAACAGTCACTTGGTAGTTAGGTGTTTGGGTTTATCTGTGGAAGTGCACTGCTCATTAAAGCTTGGTGCGTTTTACCCCGTGGATCCGAAGCTTTTATGGGCCCAGTGATCAGATTCTTCCTCTGCGTTTGGCTCACCGATTGTGACTCATCCCAGGTGATAGGTGACCCACCGAACGTCCAAATTCCTGTTTGCTTGTAGGGAAAGAAAATCCTCACCTCTTTTGATCGGGGCCACTCCAGCCTTGTGCGACCGTTCAGTATGGCCCTGAACTTACCCTGCCTCACATCTTCCCTGGGGGGCGGGGGTCTGCCTGGGCCTTATCTCTTCACACAGGGCAGCTTCCGTCTTTCTAGGCGGAGCCATGTGTGTAGTTAGAATGACAAGAGGGCCTCCTGGGGCGCAGGCTCCTGCAGAAACGGCCCTGCATCTGGTCACAGAGGATGTCGTGGCGTTCCTAAGGCCTCTGCAGGACAGTTCGGGTCTTCCCGTGTCCAGCAGGATGATGCTGGAAGACAAGTGCTGCTCCGTGAGTTCCTGCAGCTCTGCATGGCGGGGACAGCACCGGCAGCCCCCCCTCGCAGGTGGCGGCTGACGAGGGGGTGCGGGTGGCTTGTGCTGGCCGCTTGCAATCTCACTTTTAATTTGATTTTCACCCTTTTTAAGAAAATGGATCATTTCTTTGGGATCAGACAGGAAGCTCTTTTATAAATACTTCAGGAAATACAAGTGTCTAGACTTTCCGTTGTCACTAAATTTTCCTGCAGCCATCCCCACCAAGAGCCACCATCCGCACCACAGACTTTCTGTTTGCTTTCTTGGTATCCGAAAACAATACGTACGTTTTAAAATTTATGGAAGTCGAGAGAATGGCCAGTGAGGAGAGATACTACTTTTAGAACGAGATTAATACATGGGCTCAAGGGACATAACATTTTAGTAAAATCGGAATTGTATAGTTATCCTGGCTGCGCCTTCGACCTCTCGCTTCCTTATAAAAATGTCTAAATAAAATATTGGTGGCCGTCGCTGGCCGTTATTCTCGTCTTCCTCACGTGGCCTGACCTGGAACCCACTCAGGTTTTGGAGTCTGGGCCACGTGTCCTGTTCGTGTCACGGCAGCCTGTGCAGCGCGGTGTAAGCATGACACATGGTGCTCGCCCTCTCCACAGTTTCTGGAAAAAAAACACAGGGAGAACATCCCCCAAAGCAGAGTTTCGTCCTGGTCTAAATAAACTCACACGCGGTCTGCGCTTTTCCTCCTCTTACTGCGCGTTGATGCAGCGGGCTTGATGCTGTGCTGCTGCTGCTGCTGCTGCTTTTGGTTTTTTTGGCAGGACAGGCCTGTTGGAGGAGACGCTGTGAGCAGGTATTCTGAATGGTTCCTCAGCTGGAGAGCTCGCTGCTGGTCTGATTTATAATGTGATAGAAAGCTGCTGGCCACCTGACACTAATCTTGATTTATGACCCATCTAACCTTTTTATCTCCCAGCCACGGCGCAACCCCATCCCCAGAGCCCGTGTCTGTGCCAGCGTGGTTCCGAGGCGGGCGTGGCATCGTGGTCCCTCTCAGGATGTCCACGCACGGTGTCAGCACCGATGGGGCCATGGCGCCCTGCAGGGTCCTCCGCCCGGCGCCGCGTCCGCGTTGCCCGCGCGGCACCTTCGCAGTCCGGACAGCGCTGCGTGCACACAGCCCGGGGCGCTGGGTCGGTTTTTCCCACTGTTTATTTCCATACGTTCAGACTCGCAGCAGTGGCCGCACTCCCGCTCTCGTGTTGCCTGCGGGTGACGTCTCGCCCTGCATGGTCACCGCAGGCGTCCGCGTGGCGCCACACCACAGACCTTGGCCGGACCTCCCCGCCGTCCGCACCCCCGCTCTGTACCGCTGTCCGGGCCGGGACCCCACGTTCGCATCCAGTCATCTGGGACCTGGACGCTTGAGCAGCTCTGGCCGGTCACCCATGGTGTCCTTGTGGGCTCTGTGCTGCTGGGTCGTCTCGCGGTTGCGCGGAGCCCCACACGCGGCGAGACGCGCACAGAGCCCTGAGCCGTCTCGGGGTGGCCCATCCTGGGGACGGCACGTCTGCGCCAGTCACCGGTGATGCCGGTGGCCGTTGGTTAGGGGGCCCTATCACGGGTCCCCAGGCACGCCGCCGCCCCCGCCGTGACTCGCAGGTCCCTGGGAGGCCGGGAGAGGCTCGCGGCCTCGCGGCTCAGGCTTCCAGGCGCATCAGGGCGTCGTCGCGCCCACGTCGTTAGGCACACGTCGTCGCTGCGCGGCGTGCCCTGCGTCGTGCGCGCCCACGTTGTCGCTGCGCGGCGTGCCCCGCGGCGTGCGCCCCACCCCCCCCACCCCCCGTCGCGCGAGTAGGCGTGGCCTGCAGGGCGAGCCGCCCCTGCCGGTTTGGGCGGTGAGTTCCCCGCAGCGCTCGCGAGCTGAGCCCGGTTTCGACATCTCGCGCTTTGTCGCCTCCCGCACGCGGGCGCGCCTGGCGGTGGCTCCTGGGCCCCGGGACTCGCCCGCCGCCCCTAGCGCGCCTCGCTGTCCGGCCCCGCAGTGGAGCCCGAGCTCATGGCGGACGGGACGTCCCCTCCCAGCATCAGCCACATCTCCAGCGACCTGGTTCCTTCTCCCGGAATATGGCCACGAGAGACGCCGGCCTGGGCCCCAGCCGCTGCGGCTCCTGGCGCTGTCAGTGGACAGGCCGAGCCGAGGGGGCCCGTGTGCCTGCGCCAACCCACATGCGCGCGTCACAGCGCCTGTGTCCGTCCTCCGCGTGTCGGCGCACACACCGCGTGTCGGCTCGGCAGGCTTCACCCCGCCCCGTCCTTCCCTCCCCCGCAGCGCCCCCGGGACGGTGACAGGCCCGGCTCTGGCCGCAGCCGCCACACTCGCCCGCCTGTGGCGCGGTCACCTGTGCGGGCGGGCGGCAGGCACAGTCGTTGGTGGAGGAAGGAGCCGCCTGTGCTGCCCGGCGGACAGGAGCGTCCTCTTCACTGTCCGCATGAGCCCGCTCAGGAACGCAGGGCTGACGCCGGGAATGGACAGAAAATGGAATAGTTTTGTTTCAAAACAGGTGGAACGGCTAATGAGCTTATTTCTCAGACATCCAGATGTCGCTCCTGGAGAAGAAAGAGAACAGCGAGGGTCCACGGACGTCACGCCGTGAGCGCGGCGATTTCCTTTCTCGGCCTTCTTGCTAATTTAGGTTTTTGCTGTTGTCGTCGTTCACCCATTTTATTTTAATTCTCGGTCTTGGTTGAAATGGCACTTTTTACCTACATATGATTTGCTAAGATTCTCTTCGTTGTAAACAGAGATCCTGAAAATTTGTTCGGCGGCCCTGAAACCCTTTGCAAGGCCTGGCTGCGCTAACATCTGAGGGGGCACACACTGTCCGTCCGGTTTTAAAGGATTGCATGTCTTCATGGGGCCCGTGTTCGGTGGCACCTTATACCTGACTCATATTTCATGGACTTTGTCCTGGAGTGGGGTTTGGAGGTGGCAAAAGACTGTGACACTTAGCCGGCAGAAATACAAACGGGTCACTCAGTGTTCGTCGGATAAAGGCTGAAGGCGGCCGGGCACCGTTGTGAAGTGTCTGGATGGTGTTCTCGGGGGCCAGGAGCATTGACATGCCTGCGCGTGGCCCGCCGCGCTCCTGCTGTGGCTGTCGGGCGGGCATGTGTCCTCGCACACCACGAGATGGAAGCAGCCCACGTGGGCATGGGGCCCGCATGGCGGCTCCTCCACAGAGTGGCCTGGACCCCAGTGGGGGTTGGTGGCCTTTGTTACTGCAGGACAGCTGGGCCTCTGCTGACCAGCGCAGAGTGTGATGTGTCTGCCTCATAGACCGTCGTGAGTCTGGCAGAAGTGTAGGCTTTGAAGTATGTTGAATTTGACCTTGAATACCCACCTGCCACTTACGTGCTGTGCCCTTGGGCTGGTTACTTAACCTCTCAATCTGTTTTCTCATCTACAAGTAATTTGCTCTACTTGAGGTTTGCTGGATCGAGTAAATGAGCTGATGCATGCGAAGCCCCTGGCCCAGTGCCAGGCATAGGCAGCTAATAAGTTTTGTCCCTACCACCTAGACCTTTCCGTAGTCCGTTGGCATGAGGTCACCTGCACAGAGGTGCAGAGGCGTTCTTTCTCTGGGAATACATACTTGCTTTTTGACAAAAAGGGAATCAGTGGTCACGTGGTTATTTGGCTTTGACTCGTAGGAACAAGCCAAACAAAGCATGGGTGACATGTGCCCGAGGTGCGGCCGGGGTCTGAGGCGGTTCCTCCCGTGTGGAGGTACGTGAGGGGGCTCGGGCCAGCTGCCTTTCTGATGGCCTCGTGACTTTTATCTACACCTCCCGTCACCTGTAATTAGGGAAAACGGTTGTGAGGACTCAAGGATTTCTGCCTTTCTTTTTGTCCTTCAAATCAAGGTGCAGTCCTTGTTTACACAATAAACTCGCAGAGACGAGGACCAGCGAGACGGAGGGACACTCGTGTGCAGCACCATGGACCTGGCAGGGACAGCGGGCTTGGGAGCAGCCGAACCCAGACAGCACTGAAATGCACGTAGCCTAGACATGCACTTCTCCCCACGGCCCTACTCCGCGTTTCCTTTATATTTAAGACTGAGCTGACGACTGAATGTAGATGTTTAGAGTCACTGTGAAAGCCACACTGTTAATGGGCAGGGACCGCATCTTGTGGTTCACGGTGAGGGCGGGTAATGGTTTTGCCCACGCCGCTCGGAATTTTTCCTTTTTCTATTATCCTCCGGCTTCTGGTCTTCAGGTGTGTCGCTATTTCAGTCTTAGGAAGGATGATGGATGACGCCGGAAAGTTTCTTCGGAGGCACTTGTGATATTGTGCAATGCACTTGGGGTCAGCTGCACTTGACTGGTGCATGATTTATCCTACGTCCCTGCCACTTCCCGAGATGAAGCTGCTGTTTTATCAAAACTGCCAGCAACTGTGATTTAGAATTTATAAACCTCCATTTTCAAATAATTGTTCTGATTACTTTCTGCCTTGGCAATAAAATGATAAAGGTAATTGCAACACAAATGTGAGATAGCACCAAAATACAATAAAATTAACCTGAATTAGCTCGGCTTGTCGATGAGAAGTATTTATGAAATGTAGTGTTGCAATAAGGGAGGGCGATATTATAGCTGCAAGGTGAGTTATTGCCTTAATGTAATACTGTTTGAAATTTAAAAAAGAGACTGTTTCTGTTGAGGGTGATTGTGCTTTTGAAATTAAGTTGAAGCGATTCTTATAATTGGCACCAATAATGCATTCTGAAGGTAATATCTGTTATCGTGTTACGCCTGCTCGCCCTGCCTTTTATTTAGTGTTCCTGGCTTCAGCTTTTCGATACTCAGGTAGCAGCCAGCGCGGAATCCTCACGGGCGGGGGGCTGGGTGCTGAGTTCTCCTTCAGTGCTGCCCTTGTCTGAATGGTAGCGTTTAGGAAGCATTCGAGGAAATCATTTAGCTGTCAAAGGTAACTATTATCGTTAATTTTTTAAAAAATGTTTAGAGGAAATTCTTATGTGTCTTGTTTCCGACCAGTGCCTGTGGACAGGAATGTCCTCTGTCGCCTGGTGGCCGTCAGCACGGTCAGACCCAGTGCCTGTCTCTATAACCTTCCTTTCACAGTCGTAACGTGAAATTCATGGAAAATGTGTCTCATGTGCTGTGTAGAAACTCGAAGGCCGATGTAGAGGAAAGGCCGGCATCCCTGACAGACTCGCGTGTGCCCAGGACGGAAGCGTTTGTGCGGGAAGACAGCGAGCGGGTGTGGGAGCCGCAGACGGACACGGACGGCCTGGCGGGTGGCAGCCCACCATGCGACAGCGCGGCCGTGAGGGCTGCGGCCGGTCCGCAGGGGTGCCAGCTCTCTGTCACGTTCCCAGGCACACAGGTCCATCCTGCCCGTGAGTGGCGGGGGCATTGCGTCCCTGGAGACCGCCCTGCGTGGAGCTCCGCGTTGGGTTCGGACCGTGTTCAGAACAGGTGCAGGGCGGCTGAGAGCGTCACGGGCGGCGGCGTGACTCTTGTTCAGACCGCTCTGCGTGGGAGTAGCCTCTGCAGTCGTCACAGCAGACGCCTCCCCACATCCCTGCTGAGGGCAGCCGGAGAGGACGTGGTCCCCACATCAGGTCAGGACGCTCCTGGCACACTCCCGGCCAGGGGCCCGCAGGGACCGGTCTCCGGCCAGGGCGGGGCCGGTGGGATGGCCGCAGCCTGCAGGTTAATCTGAGCATCCGCGGGGCACTGCGCCCTCACGTTGTCATCGACGCATGGGTCCCCAGTACTCACGCTGTCTCAAGGCCTCAGCGAGCCCCTCCATGGCCTCGCCTACCTCCGCTGTCGCCTGACTGTCCGGCCGTCCACTCGGAGGTTCCGGAACCGCGTGCTGGGAGCCGCTCCGTCCTGCGTGTGTGCGCACGCCCACCTCCCACTGGTGACACCTCGTCATCGGCCCTCTGAGCTCCCGCCCACCCCTCACGCTGCACAGAGACCCCCCTGGGCCTTGAGCTGGGCGTCGCGTTCTCCAAACAGGTTCTCTGGGTCCGTCTTAGGGCGACGAGATGCTTAAGGAGTGGGGCCAGCCTCATCTCTGCCGCTGGCGGCTGCGCGTCCTCGCACACGTCACGTACGACCCTAGCAGCCTCCGTCTCCCCCTCTGCGATGGGGTGACCCGACCTCAGTGCTTGCAGCGTTACGGTAGGGAGCTGAGCAGGAAGGGCCGTGAGGCCTGGGGAGACCTTGCGTGCCACGCTCTGAAGTGTCCCCATGCGGCATCACTGCAGGTCACCTGGCGCCAGCCCTCCCAGGGCCAGCGTCGCTGTGCCCAGTCTGCACTGGCCGCGTCCCTGGGAGCAGGCTGCTGAAGGACGGTGTGCGGGCTCGTGTCACTGTGCTCCTAGGCACGGATGTGACACCTCTCCGTCTGACAGCACAGATGCAGGACGGTGGGTGATGGGGTGGCCTGGAGGCCTGGTGGGCCTGTCCGAATGAAGCCCAGACAGACAGCTCCACGTGGATGGAGAGGGCCACCTCCTGAGAGCAGCCCAGGTCACTGTGGCGCCCACGCCAGGGCCTGGCTTGAAAATGACCTCCGTGGGGGTCTCAGCTGGGACGCTGCTGGGTGGAGACCCAGAACTCCAGCAGTGACCTTCCTGGTGCCTGCGGAGCCCTGCGCTCCGGCCGGGGTGGGGAGGCCGGGCGTGTGTGTGACCCGAGCTATGGGAAGGTCACTCGCAGGGGCTCCGTGAGCACCCAGAGTGCCGTGGCTTCGGGCCCCTCTCACTTGTCCGGGCTCACTCTGCCACTGTGTCGTGCTCGCGAGCGTTGGGCTGCATTACTTGCGTGTGAGGCGGAGACCCTCTCTGGCCCCCGCAGTCAGCAAGGATTTGCTCTCGGACATCTTACCGTTGAAGCCTCAGCCGCCAGGGACAGCCTGGAGCTTCTCTCCTTATTCCGTGGCAGGTTTCAGGGCTTGAATCAGAGAGAAAACGTGACGAAACCACTGGGTTCAAGGTGGTGTGCCAAGCACCTGGCAGGGAGGGGCGCGTCCTGTCCTCCGAGGTCTCCGGGCCTGGGGAGCCTGCTGCCCCCTCACCTGCTTGGCCTCTGACCTGGGACACACAGGAGCCTCGCTCGGTCACCGTGGCTTCCCAGGGACTGATGGCCGGAGGGAGAGGGGTTAGGGTGTGACCTGAAAACTCCCTCCCAGGGTCTCCCCAGGGCCTCACCCCCCTTCAGCACACCTCCCTTCGAGGAGTGCCTTGTGGGGACCGGCGACCTTGGGTGTGACAAGGAAGCGTCATGCATGGTTTGCCCTACAGGGTCTGATGGGGATGGTTGTACCAAGAGAGCCCGTGCCAGGGGCCTCGGAGGAAGGGGACAAAGGTAGCGTGAGGTCTGCGGAGCCGGAAGGGGCGTGCGTGAGCGCAGGTGACCTCCACAGCAAGCGCGTGTTGCTGGGTTCAGGAGTCCCCAGGTTTCACGCGCTCGAGGTCGCCTGTGTCTTAGCCAGTGCTGACCTCTCCACATACGTGAGGCTCAGTTAATTTGGGAAAATTAAATGTACATCTTAGGCCAGATGGCTCACCTGACTGAAAGAAGCAAAGGTGATATTTTTTGTCATGAAGAAGCTTTGCAGATGTTGCTAATTATTTCAGAGAACTCATCAGTACACTGAACTTTAGAGAAGTCAAAGGATTTGGGCAGTTCTTTCAAGAAAGCAGCTCCGAGGGGCTCTGGCTTGTGGAGGCAGCTGTGTAACTCCCAGGGGAAGCCAAGATCCTTGTCCATCATTTGGCTTTACAAGGGTTCTGTTTGCTCTTTCCTTTTAGGTTGAAATTTTTGCTTTTCCTATATGAGATGTTTATTATTGCTACCCAGAAGTGTCTGGAATATATATTGCTTTAAGCCGAGGGATAAAGCTTACTCTCGTGACGGTTTAATTTTTATTGCATTCCCAGAGTGTGCGGGCTGCCGCTCGGAGGGGACGCGTGGCGGTTCCTGCCCCCCGAGACCACACTCAGAGTCACGTCTCCCGCACGAGTCGCATCCCAGGAAGGTTACACACCCACGGTCCCCGCTCACCGCGCTGCCGCTTTCTGTTTGCCTGGCACGTTAATATTTCTCTGTACTCTCCGTGATTTCTGTAGAAAAAGTTGCGTTTTACCACACAAAATATTTTATAGTAATAGTAGGTAATTATTTTAGTTCCAGGTTGTTTAAAATTGATAGAATGACTAAATCTTCAGCTAAAATTCTACTATAGAGTAATTTAGAGAGGCTATAATTGCCATGTTATGTTTTCCAATTTATCCATAGGTGACTTTAGAAAAGTAATTCTACTCTGCCAGACAATTTATTTCTCTATTGTCTATTTAGCTTTTCCCTGGTTATATGTGATTCTGGGATATAAAGTTGCTTGGCTCATTGAAACCTGTACATGTAATATTTAAAAATTTTTTAAATCTAAATTTTAAGTATCAAAAAGCTTCTCCTGTCGACCAGCCTCTGATAAAAGCGTGACACTAAATTGCTCCGGAGCCAGCAGGGAAGAGGAGGAAGAGCAGAGGGTCTGGGTGCGCCCCAGGCCGGATCCCCGTTCCCAGGGGCCGCGGGGGCCGCGCTCGGAGCCCACATGGAGGCGCAGGTGCAGAGGCGCCCGCCCGCCAGCTCCCTCAGCACACGGCACTGGCCCAGGGCGCCCGCCACTGTCTCCTCCGAAGGGCGCCAGGAGGTGCCAGGTGCGGGTCTGCTAAGGAAAGGGGCTCGATCGCCACAAAAGTGATTCTTCTGAGAATGTTTATTGGCTGTTTCACGGAGACTGAAGTATGATACAGTTGCCAAAAACAAGTGGTTTTGTAGGGAACCGCGTGTCTTGGGGACAACACTGGCGCCGAAGCATGAGACTGGGCAGAATACGGGAAAGTGTGACCCAGGTTCCACGTCCCTCTCCGTGGCGCCCCGCTCGGCAGTGTGAAGAGACACCCTTGCAGCCAGAGCCCTCTGCCAGGCGTTGGGGTGGCTTTGGGAAGGGGGCGCAGGGCGGGGTGCCGTGGCGGGGCTGAGATGCAGCAGCATCGTGCTGGTGGTGGCAGCCCAGTGAGGGCCCTTCAGAGCAGCGTTCGGACCGGCGAGGAAGGCACTGGAGGTGACATGTGATAGTCGGACGTGGCTGCCAGGCCGCTTCTTTCATAAATCACAGGCTCACGGGTTATTTTGGGCGGTGCAGTGACTTTATCGCTCTGTATCAGCTGTGGGCCGAGGAAGAGTTTTTAGGAGGTTTACAGAAATGTACGTGTCTATAAAAATACCAAATGTGTAAGAAGCACATGCGGGCATCAGCACAGGGAAGAAAGGCAGGGAACTGAGTAGCTGCAGTTGCAGTAAGCGGTCCACGCCTTCTGTGGGACTGTCCCCACAGGCCGTGCGTGCGGCAGGGGGACCCTGTGGCCAGCGCCACGACAAGCCCAAACCCACGGCTGCGAGAAGCTCGAGCGTCTGGCCGGACGGTTTGTTTAACGGGCCACGCCCACCGGCTGCCCGAGATTCAGTGAGCTGGTGACCTTGGGGATAGTCGGGGCTTAGGGGGCTGGCACCTCCTGTTCACAGGGCAGCAGACTCCTGGGTGGTTAACTCAGGCTCAGAGCCCCCGAGATGGCACTGCACGCGGTCGAACCTGTGCCGAACGCCCGTAGCTCCAGCGCCTTGGGCCGCCCGCTCCTGCCCAGCCCGAGGCCCCCAGGGAGTGCGCTGTCTTGGGGCATGTGCCTCCCCAAGGCCGTCTCTCCTGTCCTCCGTCTGGCCATTGTCTTCCCAGGTCGGGCGGGGGCTTAGAGCTCGGTCCTGGGTGTGTGGCAGGCGAGAAAGGACGGCGAATCCAGTTCGCAGCGTGTCTGCTCCACAGACCCGGTGGGCTAGGACTCAGGGAGGCGCAGGGGCCAAGGCCAGCTCTGCCCCCCCCGGACCTACAGGAGAGGCACAGCCAGCTGTCGCTCTGGTCCCCACGTTGTCGCCCACTGGCGCTGTCCTTTCCTCAGCCGTCACAGCTCACGTTTGGGCTGCCTGTCGTAAAGCGCACTTAGTGTTCGCTCTCGACCAGCTTGGTTTTGGTTTTAACATCCTCTTTAGCCTGTCCTGAAACACCCCAGTGAAGACAGGATTTTGATGTGATTTTGTTTTATTTTTTTACGTTAATTTAGTCCATGATGGATAAACTCGTACCTGAACTGACCCACCCATCGCTTGGCCAGCACCCCAGAGCCCCGCGACCCCGTGCTTTTGCTCAGACGCCTCCGTGCTCTGGGAAGGTCACCCTGTGTCCGTGAGCGGCGGGTGTGCAGGGCCCTCGTGAGCAGAGAGGCGGAATCGCGGGCAGACACGAGTCGGTACCGGACCAGGTTTGGGTTGGGGAGGGCCAAAACATCGTTGGGGTGTAGTCTGTACCACTCAGCGTCCTGCACATAGGAAGCATATTTGACTTGGTAGCGTTTATAACTTGGGGGAGAGGACATGCAGAAATCAGAGCCCTTCCACGTTGGCGGGAATGTCGTGTGGTCAGCCGCTGTGGAAAACGGTGTGGTGGCTCCCTGTGCGGCGGCAGTGCCAGGGCCAGGCGTGCACCCAGAAGCGGTCCGTCCATACCAGCGGGAAAGACAGCGCCTGGACCTGCTCAAGGATGTCGTCGAACGGGGTGGTGACATCCAGGGCGGTATGAGGACACTCGTCAGTGCTCCATGAGGAAGGGTGGGTGTTGTCCGCCCTCTGGGCAGATGCTCCTGTTCCAGACTCTGTCCATCTGTCCTTTCCGCCACAGTCAACGTGTTCTGAACCCCCGGGGGAGCCCTGTAGGAATGGGGAAAAGGGCAGTGTCTTCACAAAAGCTTGTTTAAGGTATTTCATGTTAGTTTGCTCACTAGCGGGTTAGGTTCTTAGAGTTTAAAGGAGTAATTAATTGTGAAAGCCACTTCGTTCTGTGACAGTCTGGGTGTTCTGACTCAAGTTACCTTTGAAATGAACGTCATAGATCCATGAAATTTTCATCTGTGCATGTTGTTGAAGAATTCATTTTGCTGTAATTTAGATAAAACGTGCCAGCTGAATTTGTAGTAACGTTCTCAAAGTTTTACATTTTTGGTTTTGAAATACACTGTAGGGGTTTCTTTGTGGAAGCAGGACAGTGGGAGGTGATAACATCAATCAGGTATTTGAATGAAGACGGGGTGTAGCTTACATATGATTTTGTAATAATCCCGATTTCCAAGGAAAAATATTTGCACAATACTTAGTCATTGTGTCATTTGTAGATAAATTGATTACGAGCTGGTCTTTGTTTTTTATTGAAACATAGATTCTGTGTATAAACGTGGATTTTATGTATATCTTCTCCACATATATAACAAGTGTTTCAAATCAAATAACTTGAGCAGAAATGATTCTTCTATATTAAACATTAAATTCTCATTTAAGCCACGGATATTCCTCCTGGGTTAATCCGACGCCTTCACCCTGCCGTGCGCACAGTCAGAGGTCCCCGTGCCGGGCCAGCCTCATCCTTGGGCTCTGACCAGCTCTTGCAGCGTGTGGCACAGAACTCTGGAGCCCTCCCAGTTCCTGGGTGCTCGGCTCCTGCAGTGGCGGGGACGGGGAGCAGGGCACAGCTCAGCACCACAGGAGCAAAGGAGAGTCAGGGTCTGTGCTGACTGAACCGCCTGCAGCTGTGACGCGGCCTGCTGTCGATTCTGAGAGGACACGTGTACAGGGCAGCCGTGTGGCCACGCTGCTTCTTCACCCTGGCACTGGGGCCCCAGGGCAGGAGGCAAAGGGGGTCCAGGCACTCACAGCCCACCACTGCAGAGACTTGTTGCAGAGGGGGATGGAGGGCCTGAGCTGCGGTCACCCGGGGTGTTGTCCCACCCTCTACAGCTCCAGGGGCTGAGACTAGGGCATGGGGGCACTTCCCAGAGCAAAGTAGGACAGAGTCCCTTCTGGTAAGCTCTGCCCACTGCCTGGGGTGGGGCGGGACCCAGCCTGTTACCTGACACCTCCAGGCAAGGCAAGCCTTACGTTGGCCAGTCAGGGGACAGTTGGTCTTCGATGTCGACTGCAGTTCCCAGAGAGGGTCACATGCGTGGGCGAGAGAGCAGCGCTGGTTGGGGGGGCGGCGGGGCGTTGCACCCACTCAATGCGCTGTGCCCCTGAGTCCAGCCTCAGTTGGGGGTCCTACATCTGCTCAGCATGGTGTGTCCTTGAGTCTGGCCTCAGGGGGTTCTGTGACCACTCAGCGTGGTGTGTCCCTGAGTCCGGCCTCAGGCCAGAGTCTGAGACCGTGACGTCCCGTGCCGCGTGTAGCGGTGTAGCCTGCGGGGACAAGGGCCAGCGCGGGAGTGGGCCCGTGCAGGCGAGGGCGGCTGTGCCTTGTGGGGCATCTCTCCCAGAGGCAGAGCAGCCCGCGCTGACCAGAGGGCTCATGGAGAGGCGGCTTCGGGGGTCTCCATTTGAATATCTCTGCTTATCGCCCGGACACCTGTAGCCCCGGAGGCAGAGCCATAGCCGGAAGGACAGTTTCCTCTCCTTTCAGGCCCTGAGGGGCGGTCCTCGGGGGCAGAGTCTCTCCTGAGCTTCCCGGCTCCATGTCGGTTCCGAGCTTAAACCACAGCTCCGTTGGTTGTTTAAAGGCCTGAGTGGCCCTCCTTCCCTCTCGCCATTTGCACAGCCCCTGGAAAGCTCCGCGGGTGGCCCACCTGCTCTGCCAGGATACGCTGGGCCACCGTCTCGCCAGCACTGGGGCCAGCTCCACCGTTGGGAGTGTTCCCACAGGGAGCATGTGCCCCACCGAGCCAATGTCATGGGGATTCTTACAGCAGCCCCGAGCGGACTGGACGGAGTTAGTAGGCGGTGGACACACCTGTGTCCCGATGTCCCCCGGCCTCACTGTGGGCGGAGTGCGTTGACGTGGCTGGCTCGTCCTCCCTCCCCCAGACATGGCATTTCCAGAAGTTGGACGGGACTAACCCAGAGCTGTGTGACGAGCGGATGAGACCGGGGACCGGCGTGTCACCAGAAGCAGAAACGCAATCACGTAGCAAATTGTTCTCCATCCCAGGAGTGGTCAGGGGCCCCTCCCAGCTGGAACTTCATCAGGTGACTTGTAATAAAACACTTGAGTCATGAGAAGCAGCCAGGGAAACCAAGCGCCCTTCCCTACATAGCGTGTTTTGGACTCGGGCCTCGTGCTTCTTGCTCGTAACGGAAGTGAAGAAGCGACTTCCATGGTACTTACTCGATGCCTTGCCTTTTGGAAACTCAGCCAGATTTTCCCTGCCATTTTGTTGGGTCACTGGCACTGTACCCACGTAGCAGAACGGGAAGTGGGCTGTCAGTGCAAGCCCTTCCGGATTCATGGAGCATCAGAGCGTGGGGCAGTGGCTGGTTGGCGACGTGGAGTCACACCCCGAGGGGCTTCAGTGACAACACATCCGTCCATTCACTGCCCAGCAGGTGGGTGTCCTCACCTGCAACTGACTGTCGTGGTGGGAGCCGTGGCCCCGACTGTCCTGTGTGAGCACGTCTGCTTGTGGTAAAGGCAGCACCGCCCGGGACCTCGGACGCGATCTCGTGCCCGGCACCCAGCGGGGACATTCCCTGGTCTCTGCGTCTCTCCCGTCCGGACACCGAGGGGCAGCTCCTGCGAGGGGCAGCTCCTGAGTGGACTGGCGAGCATGGGCTGCTGTCCTTGGCGCTGCTTCGGCAGGTGGGCGGGGCCCCGCTGCTCCGTGCCAGCAGTGGGGGCGGGGCTGCTACGAGGAACCGTGTCCCTGGGACCTTGGAAAGCCAGAAGCCGGCGGGGAGGGTCTGGGGTGCCTGCCGTGGATTTGCTCCTGTCTGCCCAGCGCCCCCCGCCCTGGCGTCTCTGCCTTGCCTCCGACTGACCCCCGGGGGCTGGGCCTGGGGCTGGGGCGGTGTTCGCCACCCTTTCGCCTTTCAGCGGCCAGCGCCCTGGTCACCGTGTCGCTTTCAGTCGGCGCGAGGGAGGCGCAGCGGCGGACCTGGCGCGCATGCGCAGACGGGCGTCCGGCCCCCGCAGGGCGGGCTCGCGTTGACCTTGGCCGGAGGCCCCGCTCGCATCGGCCTGCGCAGTGACGCTGTGACCGAGGGGAGGGGGTCCAGGATGCCGGAGGCCGCCCGACGCCCCGGCTTCTCTCTCCAGGCCGGATGCTCCTTCCCACTGGCCCCCAGGGGAAGCGTGTCCCCGAGTGTGAGGGCAGCGCCGCGGCCCGGAGCTGTCGCTGAGTGGGCGTCTCTCTTTGGGTCTCCCACAGAAGTTTCCTCCAGTTTCCTGATAAGATGGGTTGCTGCTTTGTCACCCGCAATGAGGAGGGCCCTGTCCAGAAGCTGCTCGGGCGGGTGGCGCGTGATTCTGGCACACTCGTGCCTGCCATTTTCGGCGACATGGACGCCTCTGTGGGCTCCGGCCCTGATCCTCCCACTGGAGGGAGCACCCGTCTCCATCCTGCGGCCCAGGCAGGTGTCCTGTGCCCGCTCGCCACAGTCACGGGGCGTGACACGCCCCTCGGACGCTGCCCTCGGCCTGTGGCGCTGCTGCAGGAGGGTGTGTCAGGGCCCCGGCTCCCTGTGCTCACCGCGGGGGACACAAATCAGATCCTGCTGCGGGGTCACCGTGTTCCTCTGGCGGCGTTTCAGTTTCCTTGTTAGTGGGTGAAATATGTGACAACATTTTATACATTTTCAAGCAGCAAACAGGCACGGAAGAAGGCCAGATGATGTCTGTGCTTCCTGGCTTCTGTCAGGCGAGGTCCAGCGCCCGGTCCAGGGTTGCTTCATTGCTTCTCTGCGTGTGGTCTTTCTACGGAGGGCCCCCCGCCCCCCGCCCTTCATCCTATCGCTGGCCGTAGACGCCCCATCTGAGGCCCTGCTGATTGGCAGGTCACTTGAAGAGTCAGAACGAGGAGGATGATGTCATTTTTCTCTGAGCCCCGGACTGCTATAAATTATGTTTTAACTGTTGTAATTAAGACTTTGAGACTAGTAAGCTGTCTTCGAGGGGAAGGACCTGTCCCTTTCTGCAGAGAAATGATTAATTCTTCGAGGGTATGGTTTTGAAGAATTTACTGTAAGGTAAAAGACTCGTGTTCCATTCTTGCATTTGTCAGTATTTAATCAGACGGGAAGTGCACTTTTGGTCTGGAATCTTGGCTTCAGCTGCAGAATTAGGCTGAATTATTGTTTAAAGAGTAAAAGGTATAGAATCATATGCTCAAGGTATCAGGCCACTGACAGGTTCCGGGCAGCACGGAGCTAACTTGGAGCATCGCGTCTCCTGCCTCGCATCAGTCCTGCAGCAGCAGCGCGCGTTTCCGTGGCAGCTTGGCCTTGGGACGGCGTCTGTCCCTCCGCGAGCCTCGTGCCTTCAAGGCCCCACTCGTCGCTGGCTGCCGGAGCATGTCCGGAACATAAGGCGCCTCCATCGCAGACACCCAGTCGTAAATCATGAGCCACGCCGCGCCCCTCACGTGAGGATCCTTCATGGTGCAGCGTGGGGAAACTTACCCTGTTTGGGGGCGAGGCGGCCTGGTCCTGGCCCTCGGCACTGACCGGACACGGTCCTGGCCCTCCCCACCTGGGCTCCGTGCTTCGGAAGCTCCGGCGGTGTCTGTGAGCGTCGGGTTCCTGCTCTCAAGGACAAAGGGCTGGGCGCCTGGGGGTCAGCGTGGCCTTGGGTTGTTCTCCGTGGGCAGGGAGAAGGCGCAGGCGGCACAGAACTGGGGACGCCGGGTACCCCTGTGCCCGCCCTGCAGCGGGGTGGCAGACTTCCTAGGGCAGGCCGGGCGGTGAGTAGCCCAGGCTTTGCGGGTGCTGGGTCTGGTCACGGGTGCTCGCGGAAGCCGCCACAGATGGCGGGTGAGCCTGGCTGCGTCCCAGTGAGACCGAATCCACGGACTCTGACATCTGCCTTTCGTGTCATTTCCACTTTATTTTTTTGACTTTCTCAACCATTTAAAAATGTAAAAACCACTCTGAGCCCATTGGCTGTACCAAGATCCCCATGGTAAGCTGGACTTGCCCTGCACCCCCAACTCTTGATCATGGCCAGGTAGGTGACCAGGTGCCCCTGCTCCTCACCCCAGGTGTCCCTGGGGAGGCCACACCGCCCCAATGGACTGCCATAGATTTCTGCATCACACACACCCGTGCGTGGCCTGACGTGGCCTCGGAGGTAGTGCATGTGTCACCTGTGGCCACGTCTCTGCCGCAGCCTGCAATACCTGAGAAGAAGGTGTGACAGGACCCTGGGGCCTCACCACCGGGGCCAGAGGGAGACGGAGCCGCGGGCGCCCTGCAGCCAAAGCCACGATGCCTCCCACGCTCTGTCACGAGGTGCCCGGCTCTGAGGCTTAAAGCCACTTCTGTCCCCACCCATCCTCGCATCTCCCTTGGGGCACCTGGTACCTGTCCTGGCTCAGGTTCCCACGGCCCTGCTGGCCTCTGGCTCGTAGAATTGGCTAGTAGGACTGGCGCAGGGGTACAGTGACCCTGTGACTCACTGGTCCCCTGGCCCAGGGCTGGCCACAGCTCTAGCTGGTGTGGAGGGGGCCGGTGTGCAGCCCCCGCCCTCCGTGACCAGAGGCCGCAGCGTGCAGACGGGCGACGTGGGCAGGCCCGGGGACTCGGCCGAGTCGGGGCGCTCTGCTGCCTCCCAGGCTGCTCAGCTGTGTGTCGCTGCGGGGTTCTCGTCCGCCTGGCGCTGCGCACGCCTCCCGGAGGTGTGGCCTCGCTCACGCTTGCAGCCCGGTGTCCTCACCCTCTGAGGACCTGGTCCTTCGGCTGGCACAGTGACACGTTTGTTTTTAAAGACCCGTTTTTCTCTTTACTAAGTGCTCAAGCCTGCTATTTCAGTGACTTGTCAAAAAGGGAGTGAGGCGAAGTAGCCTGAACAGTCAGTGCCATGAGCAGAGCTTGTCCTCCTCGTCCCTCGGAGCGGGCCGTGGGGCCAGGCCCTTCAGCTTCTGGGGCTCTGGGGGCCCGGCAGGTGGGTGTCTATCGGAAGTCACCTCCTGTACCTCTGCAACGTCCCCATTTCATCCCCATTTCCATATAAAAATGTTTTCCCCACAAAATTAGCGAAGACGCCCAGCGTTCCGCCCGCTCCCTGGGGTGGCTCCGTGAGTGCCCTGGCGCCAGCGCACGCCGCTTCCCGGAGGGGTCTGCAGTGGCATGTCAGCAGGAGAGCTCCGATGGGGCATCACAAATAAATGGCGACAGTTAAATGAACTTCCAGAGACCTGCGGCTGTACCGCGTGGCGCTCTGACCCACAGCCCCGGTTCGGCCAGGTGCAGAGGACGCGCCGAAGCTTCCGGAGTCGACATGCGAGCAGAGTCACCGCCTGGAAGTGCCCGGCGTCCCAGATGCCTGGAGCGGTTCGTTAAGCCGTGCAGACGGGCGCTCCGTGCTTCCTCGGGCGTGGTCGGCCTCACGCACGCAGCGGTCTGCGCCCTAACTGCGCCCTGCTCCTGCGTGACGGCAGCTTCGAACCCGCGTTTGAGCTTCAGCGGAAAAGCAGTTACGTCCTGCTCCACTTGTGTTTAGTTTCAAAAGACGAACAAAAATGAAGAGTTGGGAAAAAGCCGAATCTTATTTTAAGCTCAGTGTTTAAATGGAGACAGCGCTTGTTTTCATCCAGAAACGGTGTTTGCGAGACGCCCGAACACATGGCCTTGGACGTCCTCGCACACCCCGCTCTGCTGCAGGCCTTCGCACGCCTGTTTGCTCACACGCCGCACGGGGCGCAGTGTCCCCGTGGCTCGTGGACGCCGAGCACCTCCACGAGGCACGCGTGAGCTCGGTGCAGCCGGGGCCCCTCCTCGCCTGGGCCGATCTCCGGGGCTCTGTTGTTATGGGGACTCCTGCAGCCAAGCGCCACTGACCAGGAAGGTGCCGGGCCACCTCCAGTGACAGCGAGGAAACTCGCCAGTTCCTCCTTCCAGCCTGTCCCTGGCATTTCCGCGTGGGACACGGACGGTGGGAGTGGTTGGAAGCGAGGGAGGAGGACAGCTGCGGAGAGGGCTCGGCGGGGTCGGCTTTGCGCCGGCCAGAAGATCGACGGGGGAAGGGACACGGCGCGTGCCTGGGTGTCTTGCTGCAGATTCAGTGGGAACCCAGCCCCTGGCTCCAGCTGTGGAATTCGGAGCATTAAATGCCGTTCACGTTAAAAGGGAAACGAAATGAAATTTACTTCAGGTTCTCAGGTCTCCAAATAAGCGTGGAAAATCCATTTTTTTCTGCCACCAATTAATGTCAGCCGCTCTTGTAGCTGTAGGTGGATGCCATGCAGTGGCACAGGGAGCTGGCCCGTGGGCTGTGTGGGGCTGCCAGGCCATGGATGGCTGGGCGCGAGCTCCGTGAGCGTCAGGGAGGGAAGCGTGGCCCGTGATGTCCCCGTGGGAGCCAGGTGAGCAGCTGGCACTGCAGCCCAGCTCTGCCCGAGGTGCTGGGCGGTGAGGGGGTGCTGGCTCCACAGGGTCGCGAGGCCCAGTCACTGCTGTTGGCACGTGGTCCAGAAGTGGCCTGTCAGGCCTCCAGAGGCCCTGTGGTCCTTGTGAAAGGAACTTACATGTACATTGATTTCTCAGAGTAAACTTTCATTCTGGAATGATGTCGGGCGAGCTGCAAAGGCAGCTCTGGGCCGCCGCCCCGCAGGGGACTGTCGCCTCCTCCCAGCCTCTGGCACCGCAGCCGGTGCCCAAGGCACCACGCACGAGCATCCGGTACGCTCGTTGCTGACCACCCATTCCCGGTGTCCCTCTGCTCCTGTGCCGGCCCAGCTCTTCATCCGTCCTCGGTGGGTCCTCTCCTCACCGGCTCCCAGCCTCCGCTCCCACCCACGTGGCAGCTGCCACAGGGAGCTTCTGACAAGGAGAACCTGGCGGATTCTCCTCCGTTTAAAGCTTGAGATTCCCAGGGGAAAAGCCAGACCTGACACCGGCCTACCAGGCTGTGTGGCCGGCCCTTGGCCACGTGTCCCCCACACACCTCTCTGGGCACCCCGGGCCACATCGCCTGCCTATCTGGTCCCTGCTGTGTGCACCTCCCCCGGCCAGGCCCGCGTCCTGCTGCGTGAGGGACGGAGTGGGACACGAGTGTGTGCAGCCTCAAATCCCCTTCCTGGCAGGGTCGATAGAAAATTATGTTAAAATTGCCATTTTTTTTTTTTTTTGGCAAAGTAGCAGTCAGTCGTCGCTGGTGCATTATTTCTGACCAGCAGTGGTCCTGCTAACAGGCTCACACCCCAGAGGCGCTGGCGGAAGTCCGGCCGGGCCGTGTCCGGGAGGGGCTGTGGGAACCAGGCCTTCGTCGTGGGGGGCGGTGCCAGCGAGTCCCCTCGTTTGAGGAAACTGAAGTGCAGTGTGATTTCGATTCTGTTTAACCGATACGGAAGTCTGGGCGCTCACCCCTCAGACGTCACGTCCCTAAGCGGTCAGCTGATAGGACGTGGCTGGGAATGACAGGCACTGCTCTCAGATTTGGACTGGTCAGCGTCCCGGTTAGGGACTGGTGGCTTTGTGGGGTCCGGCGTGATGTGGATGGTAGACTCAGGTGTCCTGTGGCTTCCAGCGGCCGCGCAGGTCTGCAGAGGGACGAGGGGTGCAGACGGCAGACCTCGGAGGGGGCACCGGCTGACCTGCGACAGGGCCACGTGCTGGGCAGGGACGGCACACGGCTCGGTGGTGGCAGCCGGGCTGCAGAGTCCTTCTGCTCAGTTCAGAAGTGCAGGTGGGGTGTACGGGGCGTCACCTGGGGAGAGGTGGCCATTCCAGCTCGAGCCACGCCCAGCCTGGCTCCTGCCCTTCCCCGCTATGGTCCGGCCTGTGGCCAGACCCTGGCCGCTGGGACGAGGCTTAGTTGCGTGCAAGATTCTCCTCCCCCGTGGGGGGATCCGACAGGTAGGCCCTGGTGACCCTGCGTCTGCACCACCTTCTCAGCCCGACCCTCGACCTGCCGGACCCCCCGCCGCTCGCCCGGCTCTGGGCATCGGGGCGAGGTGGGGCTGTGCCCTGCGGAGGGTGAGGGTCTTTTCCTGCTCACGGCTCCCCCGTGTCTCCCAGGTAGCCCCACAGAGCAGCCGGCGAGGCTGCCGGAGTCAATGTTCTTGTTACTCCCACTTTGCCGATGAGAGAAGCGCGGCCCGGGAAGGGGGTGGGCATCTCACGTTCGACCCTCCTCCTGGCCGGGGTGCGTGCCAGCCTGCTTTCCGTACCAGTGCTGGACCCGTATCCTCCGTCGGGGGCTGACGTGGGCAGAGCCCTCCTCTCCTGGCAGCTGTCCCTGTCCCCTGCCACTCGGCACGGGCGTGCGCTGACTTGGCCCCCGAGCCAGCTCTGGGCTCCAGCCTGGGCCTTGAATCAGAGGTGAGTGACAGGGTGGCCGGGCCACGGGGAATCGACGGCGACTCTCGCGCCCCGTTTCCAGGGCAGCGGTGGCAGCAGCGCCAGCTGACGCCCGCAGTCCCTGGCTGTCCCCACAGACGTTTCCTGAGGCTTTCGGTCTTGGCCGGGGCTGGACCCTGCCCAGCCTGGGTTCCTGCAGCTTCCGGAGCCCGCCTCTGCAGCCCCCCAGAAGTCCCGTGAGTTACGGAGCGGCCTCTCAGTAAATGGCTTTGTGCTTCAATTAGCTGGTGCCAGCGTCTGAGGCTCGCCGTTAGGAGCCAGCCCGAGATGGGGGCTGGGGCATGTCATGCTCCACATCTGAGGCCCGAGCCCGCTCCGCTGACAGCCTCCGGCCTGATGGCCCCGTGCTCCCAGGAAGGGCCAGGTCATGGGGACATGTTTGCAAAGCTATGTAAACAAACGGAAGCTGGTTTTGCTGCAGGGCCGCCCCAAGCCGTAACACGCTGACGTGCAGGGCGGGGTCCCCAGGAGGGGCAGCAGGTCCAGGCTGCTCGCCCTGCCCCCAGCACCTGGGAACGTGCTTTGGAGCACATGGTGCTGGGCCCTGGGCCTGCATGGTGGACGCACTGCTCACCAGCTGAACACACGTGTGTGGTGCGCTGCCTTCAGGGGGCCCCTCACTCACAGCAGAACCCCCACCCCTACCAGCAGCTCAGAGGGCTGGAAAGTGTCCCCAGGTGTGGAGGGTGGGGGCAGCAGTTGATTTTGGCGCCGGGAACTGAGCTAGGGCCCCAGGGGGCTGCGAGGAGGTGTGGCCGCCTGCTCTGCAGAGTGATCAGATTCTGATGCTGCTGGGTAAGATTTTAGGGAGGAGCAGGCAGAGCCTTCTGGTGCCAGGATCCAAGACCAAGGCCACTTGGTTGCAAAGTAGATTGCAGCAGGTGTAACCGTCCCTAAGTCCCTCCCGGGTGCCTGGTCCTCACACACGTTCCTGCTGCTCCCGTGCCGATCCTGTGACTCAGGGCAAGCAGTGTGGCCGAGTTTAGGTGACCTCAGCGTGCCGGGCTGTGCGTGGGATTCCCGCCCCCACGTAGTGGTGGTGGGGCAGAGACCCTCTCTGTAGCTTGTCTGTGTCCCTCGGGCTGTGGGCTCCCTGGGAGGTGACTTGTCAGGGGGTCTCTTACGTCAGGTGGATATGTGAGGACCCCAGCAAGCTTGTGTGCACGCGAGGGGTCTGGGCAGGAGTCCAGGTCAGACCATCCACGTGCACAGGGAAGGGGGGTTCAGGATGGACTCTTGTGGTTTGGGGGACATGGCTTGACCTCAAGATGCAAGGTCACCTGACCCCGCGTGGTGTTAGGAGCAGGTCACCTGACCTCGCGTGGTGTTAGGAGCAGGTCACCTGACTCTGTGTGGTATTAGGAGCAGGCAGGGGCGGAGGAGGGACGAGCATGTGGACAACGGGCTGGGCGGAGGTTTCACAGCACAGTGGGCAGTCGGGCGACGTGACGCACCCTGGACAGGCAGGGAGAGGACAGTCCAGCTGAGAGGATGGTAGGGTCAAAGCTGGGACTCAAAGCCACACGGAATGAAAGGGCACCAAGGACTCTGGTGCTGGGCGGGCGGGGCCCCGAAGGTCCGTGTTTCAGGGTCATGCCATCCCTGTCACAGCCGGCCAGCTCCACCCTGGGGCGTGCGGGCAGCCGCAGCCCGTGTGCAAACGGGAGCCTGGCTGCTCCCAAGGAAACTACAAAGCAGGTGACGGGCGGGGTTTAGCCTGGAGCTGCTGACTGCAGCTGCGGCCTCTGCCCTCGTTACCCGTTGGCTTGGTGTTCAGGCGAGAAGGGCCCAGGTGAGGAGCACGCCCGAGACGCCCTCCCACGTGCCACGCGGCCGCGGGGTGGGCGGCGTGGAAGTGAGCGCTGTGCACGAGACCCGGGCCTGTGCACGCACAGGTGTGTGAAGGGGCTGGTGGGGCTGGGGCGAGGGGCGGGGGCCGGGCCGGATGGCAGGCCCTCACGCAAATGCTCCATGCAGGAGGGAGTCGACGCCGGGGACGGCTTTGGACAGGTCCTTCGAGGTTCCTCCAGGGCAAAGACGTCCGGCTTCTGAGCCAGGGAGCCGTCCGGCTTCCGGTCCGGTGCTCACGGGCGGGCCCACTGGCGAGGCGTCAGCTGTGCCGGTTTATCCTTGTGATTGCGGCCGGAGCTGGGCTGCTGGGAAACGCTGATATATAAGATCACGGGCAGGAGACGCCGCCTTGGGCCTGTGTGCAGAAGTCGTGGGAAGAGGCCGCAGGCACGTTTGGCTCAGGAGGTCCGTCAGTCACTCCCCCCGCCTCTGTCAGGGGGGCCAGCTCACCCGACCCCCACCATGCTTCTCACTGCTCTTAGCACAACTCTTCTTTTAGGCCTTTGTTATGTTGACCGAAACTAGCGTCTGTCAGTTCACGTGGAGGCTCCAGCTCAGGGTGTCGTCGTGTCTCTGGAGGTGAGTGAGGCACGTGCGCTTCCCCGCCCGCCCGCTCACACGCGGCCGGGCACAGTGCCGGGCAGGCTCCGTTTCTGCAGCCCGTTTCTTACGGGCTTTGTTTTCAAACAAACTTTGTTCAAAATACCGTGTTTCGGTTGCAGTTCCCGTGACCGAGCGACTTGCTGGCGAGCGCGTCGTATCAGCGAAGCCGGGGCCGCTTCGCGCTGGGTGCCGTGCGGGTGCGGAGCTGTGGAGCTGCGGAGCTTCGGCCTCCGGCGCGTTTCACAGACAAACGAGGACGCGGCGGGTGGGGGGGGCAGGAAGCGAAGGACAGTGCCACCGCTCGGCCCTTCCAGGCGGACAGCTGGTTTTCTTTCTTCCCAGTAACTTGTGAAAATGACATTTTAGGATCAGATTCCCAAAATGGGGAGGAACTGTGAAGAGGTTTTACGTCTTGAATGACTGGCGCTTCTGTTGTGCTTTACGGGAAACCTAGTCTGCGGCCACGTCCCCCTGCACAAGCCCGCTGCCAACTGAGCTCGGAAGCTAAGCAGGGTCGGGCCTGGTTAGTGCTTGGATGGGAGGCCACCAGGTGCTGTAGGCGTAAATAAAAAATAAAAGAAACTCAGCTCTTTCACGTATGCTTACTTCGAAAATTGTTTTCTTAGGTGCTCAGGAGAATGGAGAAGGCCTGTGACTTGATGTTCAAGAGGGTCACCAGCCCTTTGGGGACGCTCGAGGTCTCTGGCTGTCGGCAAGGAGTGCATGGGATTAGGCTGCTCGGCAAGAAGACCCCGGACACTGAGTAAGTGACCGTGTGTGACACATCTGTGGCGGGGGGTCGGAGCAGCAGAGGGGGTAACAGGTTCCTGCTGTGCTCCACGGGTCACGGGTAGCACAGAGCCACGTGCCACCAATCCCAGAAACGAGCGTCTCGCGACAGCGCCGTGAGTGTCCTCGTCGGGCACCTGGGCTCGTTGCCCGAGGCCGTCCACCTCCAGTTGGGCGGGGGACGTAGCCGTTGCGCAGCGGCTCCCGGGCGCTTGGTTACCGTGTGCGTTTGCGGAGCGGCTGCTGGGTCAGGACCCCTGGACGCGCGGGCTCCGGGAGGTGCTGCCCGAGCTCGCCCTTCAAACCGGGCGCAGCCTCCCCAGTCAGCCCGCCAGGTGAGTTTCATCCTGAAGTCCCAGAGTCGCCTCACGGGGTGGGTGGGTGCCCCCCGTCCCTCAGGCGCTGGCAGTCGGGGCGTGCGCACCCCCTTTCCCGCACGACGCGCGGTGTGCGTTTCCAGGGCACGTTCCTCTCGTGAACCATCCCTGCTGCGTCTCTCTGGTTGCAAAGGCATAAAGAACGGAAGTTCTCCCTAACCTTCTCTTCCTCCGCTCACTGATGGTGAGGCCTTGTGTTAAAATGCAGCTCTTGTTGTTTCTGACAAAGGCAGAAACCGCCCAATCGGTGTTTCTTAACTGGCTAATAATCACAATGCCAAGAACGGAGAGAATAATAAGAAACATAAACGTCGATTTTTAACGGGCCCCCGTCAGAAACGGCGTGGCGAGTGCAGGTGCCGTAATAAATACGTCTTCACGTCGGCTGTTGAGGTTTCTCCTGGGGAGCTGTGTGCTACAAGCAACAGCCTTAAGACAGAGTGAGCAAACCTTTGAGCGATGCGAACACGCTTCTCCAGCCCCACGAGAAGCGTCCGGCCGGAGCGTTCAGAGAGCCACAGGTGTCAGGTCATTTATAAGGAAAAACGTTTTGTCTTTTAGCATGTTCAGCTGCACAATAAGTCACAGAAATTGTGTTGAAATTTTTTTTTTTTGGTTTAAAAAACACTTTCAGGCGAATTTGGGGAAGAAAATCAGCATTGTAGGAGATGCTGAGTTAAATCTTTGTTACGGGTCTGAGTCCCGAATGACGACGGGGCCTCGTCCTGAGCAGCTACTTCGGGTGCTTTGTGAGTCAGGTTAGCATCGCCTCAGCCGTGACAGCCTCCAAGTGATGGCTGCAGTGAGCTGCAGCTGGTGGCCCTCAGGAAGCATGTCGGGGAGCGGCGAGGAAGCCGTGGGGGCGGGCGCTGGGGGCCGGAAGGTCCCTGGAGCCTCGGCCACCTCCCAGCTTTCCTCTCCATCTGCAGGCCGCGGTCCTCGTCCTGGGGCTTCAGGCCAAGCCTCCGGGGACCGAGCTGCCACGCTCACATTCCAGGCAGCAGATAAAGGAAAGGCCACCTCGCTTCCCGGAAGGAGCAGCTAACATGTCATTGTCCAGGACACTCGCACGTGGCCACACCTCCCCAGAAGCATGCTGGGTTGTCATGTATGGGCTGAAATTAGGGTTCCGTGCGTAAGGGGGAGCTGGGAAATGGATTCGGGGGGTACCCAACAGTCACTATTATACATACCTACCCGTGTGGTTGATTTTGGGAAAGGACATTTGAAAAGTAGAGAACAGCGTAAAAATTAGCTGTGTAGGAGAAAAGCACGTCCGCGGCTGTCTGACCTTTAGCCCTTCGTCTTCTCTGCTGTCACCGCACTGGCGAGACCCTCCGGCGTGCTCTCCAGCAGCCCTGACGGGGACCTCCTGCCCTTCCTCCAGTCTGTCACCAGACTGATAGGACCTTTGGGTGTCATGGGTGTCCTCAGGCTGAGACTGATTCCTCAGACGGTTGCGTTTTGTCAAATGGTTTTATTTTTTAAATGTGCCGAAGTCAACTAGGGTTTCGAGTGAGTCTTGAAGTGCTGAACTATAGCCCTCATTTCAGGATGAAACTTCTATCGATTTCAGTTTGCTGTTTTGTTTAGAATTTCGGCGTTTAAGTTCACGGGGGATGTTAGTCTGTCGTTTTCTCTGCGATGCCTTCGGGTTTCGGCATTCGGATCATTCTGCCTGCGTGAGGTACTGTTCCCTCTCTGTTTTTTTTTTTGAAGGTGATGTGGGGTGAGTAGGGCTTCCTGGAGCTGTGGATAGATTCCCCTCTGACACCCTCTGGGTCGGCGTGTCTGTCGACGGGCTTCTGCTTGGGAGCCTTTGTCATGGGCTCAGGTGCTGCCTTCGTCCACCTGGAGGGGGGCATCCCTGCCCCCCGACTCGGCTCATGCACGGAGGGCCACTCACGTCCTCCAAGGTGACATCCCCTCGCTCTGCTGCCAGCGGGCGGTGGCGAGGGCGCTGTGAGCAGAGCACCCCGGTGGCCCTGAGCCTGTTCCCCGCTCCTCGGTGCCCGGTGTCCTGGGGTCTCGGTCGTCCGGAAGCCGTGCCGCGCTCTGCCGTGGGGGGCGGGGAGTTGGAAGTTGGCCCCCGAGCCCGTCTTTGTGCGACGCCTGCCCCCACGTTGGCCCATTGGCCGCACGTGTGGTTCCGTGCCACAGCCATCGGGTTCACGTTACCCACCTTCCGTAAACGTGTGTGTGTGGGGGGGGTGCGTGTGTGTGCGCGTGTGCGCGTGCGTGCGCGTGCGTGGAGCGGGGCGGGTGGACATCGGCCAGGAAGTGGCGTAACAGTCGCTTCCATAACTTCCTGCCGATGTCGTATCTCCATCGACAGCTGTCAGTCATGTCGGAGGCGCCGGCGGCACGTGAGGGCTGGGCTGGGTGCCCCCCGGTCGTCCGCGGGCTCTGAAGCTTTGACCTTGTTAGCCCTGCAGGGTCTGCAGAGTTGACAAGGGCCATGGACTGGGCTTATTTTGCTGACGGTATTTTGGGACTTGCTTAGGTTTCCACGAAGGTGATTATCGTATTTGATCACTTGAGAAAATGAACTGTGCAGCCCGGGGCTGACGTGACGTTTCAGTGGGGTTTTGGATCTAGGGTGCTGGTGAGGACGGCGTGTCCTGCATCTTTCATTAATTACTTACCTTTGTTTCTCATTCTCCCCTTGTAAAACCTTCTTAAGAAAAGACGGCAATGTAATGCCAGGAAGGCGTGCGTGCATCAACCAAACTAAGCCGTTGTAAAACTGGATTGTGAAAACTTTTCAGTTGCGTGCTGGCCGCTTTCCACTCCACGAGGACGTGTGGCTGGGGCTGGCGGCTCGCTCAGTGCTGGCGTTCCGCCTCCTGGGGTCTTGCGGGCCCCCGTCCCAGGTGTGTGGTGGGGGAGGTAGGTGAGGCCTTACCCTCCTTGAGGCCTTGGGCGGCCGGCTGGCTGAGGGGCGTTCCAGGAGCACGTGGTGCTGTGTGTGGGGATCTCGGAGCGGGATGGGGAGTCCGGGGGCGCGGGGTGCTGCGTGCGGGGCCGGCAAGGTCACCCATGCAGCGTTGGAGGCCACTGCTCCTGGACGTCAGGAGCCGGGAGAGGGACGTGGCGAGCTGTCCAGCCGGCTCGGGCTGTGGGACTGCCATCACGTGACAGCTGTAGCCTCTGTGCTGCCCTGGGCTTGGGCAGGGGAGGGACGCACCCCGGATGCCCTCCGTCGGCGGGCGGTCTGCGCCCCCACCGCAGGGTGCGGCTGTGACCCCAGGGTGCCACATCCATGGCACAGGGAAATGCGAAGCATCCGGCCGGGAAGGGCCGCAGTGCAGGGCTGCGGCCTCTGTGTCCCCGGCACCCAAGTCCCTTCAGGAACCTGCCCCACGGGTCGCCGCTCACCGGGACCAGGCGCAGCGCGTTCGGCTACTGGACGGTGTTTAAGTGTCGCTGGGGTTTAGAGAGTATTTTCTGGACCCATCTAAGGAAAAGCAACGTAAAAGTTCCGTTTGTCAGCGTCATTACTGTGTCGCAGGGCGGCAGAGCTCGCGGACCCCCCTGCCATGTCCGCGGGTCAGAGGTAGCTGCTCATGTAACCCCGAGTCTGCCAGCTGCCTCTGAATGGCAGCTAAAGCATGTGGGTTCAGACTGTGACCCAAAGTGTCAGGAAGTTCCCCACACTCGGCCCTGCGCCCTGCCGGCCAGCGCAGGTGAAGCCTCCAGGCAGCGCAGGCCCCGCGGCTCCTTCCTGCCCCCCCCACCCCCCCCTCCAGCTCCCTCCTGGCTCGGGGCGCGGCCGCTGCTCCCCCATGAGCAACGTCGAAACCTTAGCGGGTGAAGCGGACGCCCTCCCTGTGAGCGCTGTGGAGCAGAATCTGGGGGGTCAGGGCGGGGGTGGGGAATTATTGGGCTGAGGACGTGGCGGGGAGCGGTCCCCCAGCATCTCAGCCGGAGTTTTCTGCCAGCGTGTTCAGACAAGCTACGAGCGGAACACAAACTGTTCTGGAAGGATTCCGTTCAAGGAAAACCACGTGTAAGGTTCGGCCCGTGGCAGCAGGGAAACACAGCTGTGGGGCGTGCTGGCCGTTCACTTTATTTCTCACACAGAAGGACGTCCTTGTGTGTAGTGCGCGTGTGCACACGTGTTACAAGTGCATTCTAGACGCGTCTGTCCTGCGTCCTTCCACTAAGAGCACACGCTTCCGAAGGGGGAGAGCTTGCTTGTTCTCCTGAACTGTTATAGATGCCCGAAAAGCAGCCTTCCAAAAATAGTCGTCTGTCTTTGAGAATCAGCTGGGGAAGCACTAGCTTTCTGACCCGTTTTAGCCAGTTTGGGGCTCCGCTAGGAGTGCGATGTCACGGGGCTGCTTTGGTCAGAAGGAGCCGGCCACTTATTTCCTTCAAAGTTTCTGGCGTGTTTAAATCTTCTCTAGTAAACAAAACTTTTATTGGAAACGATGGCCCGAGACTGAAGCCCCTCATTTCTGCTGGTTCTGGGTCCCACTGCAGCTCGCGGGCAGCCGAGGGGCCGTGCGGGGCGCCCGGGCTGGGGCGAAGGGCAGAGGCGTCCGTCCTCCTTCCCGCCCTCAGGAGGTGGGGGGCGGGGACGGGCTTCCACGTCCAGAAGGGAGTCTGGGGGGGCACGGGTGGCGGCACTCTGGGAACTTAGACCTCAAGCCGCAGGTGGCCGTAGGGAAGTGTCCAGCACCTCCGGGGCCCTCCTGTCCCCAGCTTTCGTGCTGCCCATCTGCCTTCCCCTGGTTCTGGGGTCTCTCTGTCTGTCTCGGCTTCCATCGGTTTGCATTCGGCCATGAGCTACTTTTCAAGGGCTCGGAGGAATGCTGACATTGGATCGGCCAGCTCGGGGTCCCATGGCAAGGGGTAAGTAACCGCGTGATACCGCCTTGTTCTTTTGCCCGAGTTTTCAAGAGCTCTCCAGATTTTTATTACCCCAAGATCCATATGCCATAGACATATTACCGTCAACTGTAAATTGCCTTCTGGAGACGAAATCAACAAATAACTTTATAGTTGCATTTTTAGCCTTAATATCTGAGGGCCAAAAGCATGTTCAGGATTTATGGAGTTCCTGAATTTAAAATATAAGCAATAAAGTTTTCTTAAGGGGGGTCTCCATCTGCATCTGTTATTACAAAACCCTTAGTTACTTTCGCATGTGACATACTAGGTTTTTACTTTCTGACAAATTATGTCTAAGGAAATTAGTTTGCTTGCATGAAAAGTTATGTGTTTGCAAACTTGAGCAGCTTTGCTGACGGAGCAGCCTAGAGATGAACTGTCAGCATGACTTCGGTGGGGCAGGAAGAATCTGGGCCGCGGGGGAGGCCGGCGGGGGCCCCGCTCCTCGGGGTCCTGCCCTCCCGCCCGAGGCGTCACGGGGTCATGCGGACTGACAACTACAGTGGGAACTCTTCGAAACCCATTCTCGGTTATTTACCCACACGGCGGCACAGCCGTGACCGAGAGGCCGTCGTTCGGTCGGTGTGAGCCGGGCCCGGCTGGCTGCGCATTTCACGGGACGGCTGCCCCTCGCAGGATGGACCGGCGCCGCCCTGACCCAGCCCACCCTTCTTCCGTGGCAAAGTCGACGAAACAAAACTTACCGTTTTGGCTGCTTCTGAGTGTACGGCTCAGTGGCGTTAAGTGTACTCACCGCCACACACCCAGCTGTGCCATCTTCCCACACTGAGACCCGTGCTCATTAAACAAGTCCTCTGGCCACTCTGAGCCCAGCCCCTGCCACCCCCTGGCACCCAGCCTGGGTGGATTCCGCCCAGCCCGGAAGAGTGAGGGGCCCGGACCCTCCTGCACGTGGCAGCAGCAGGTGGGCCCCAGGCACCTTTTTCCTCGGGCAGTGCCCACGCCCTGCCCCTCCCCGGAGCACGGGGCCACAGAGCCAGTGTGGGCAGGTTTTGCTCTCAGGTGAGAAAAAACTTTGAAGAAGTGGCGAGTTCTATACACGTGGGGGAGGTCTCGGCGCTAAAAGCCCCAGCACGTGGGAGCTGAACCAGGGGCAGACGCTGAGGAACAGCCGTTTTTAACTTGGAGTTAGAAGGAGGCTGGTTGGTCACTTAGCTTTATGCATGTAGTCACTGCCATCTTGATGTCGTGTGACCGTTCCAGAGAAAGAGGAGGGTCAGCGGGCAGGTGGGGCGGGGCACAGACGCCGCCTGCAGGGAGAGCAGCAGGCCCGGGGGGTGCGGACGGCAGGGGGCCCTGCTGCTCCCTCCTGAGCCCAGTCCGGCAGTTCCAGGCAGGTGCGGCTCGCTCTGGCCCTTTCCGTGGGGTTTTTGCATAGCTTCGAGGGCTGCCGCTGCACGCTGCTATCTCCCCAGAGTTCTCTGAGGTGTCCACCTGTAACGCTCGTCCCTCTCCTGTCTGTGTGATGGACCGCGAGCGGGCGCGGTGATGAAAACCGCCAGGTCGGACGGCGCCAGGAGATCTTGAGCCGCCTACGCCTAACGCTGTAGAGAAGCCGCAGGAGCCGGCACGCGGCCCGGCCTGGGAGGGGGACTCAGGCCAGTCCTTCAGACAGGCCTGCCCCGGAGCACGGCACAGGCTCCCTCCTGCGTGGCCCGGGCTGGGAGTCAGGCTTTACGGAGTGGATGGTCCAGTTCTGTCTGGGGAAAACGGGGAGAAGTGTTTACAGGCGTGAAGCCAGGATAGGAACCGAAAGACTTTTACCCCGTTTTCTGAGTCAGAACGTAATTGTTTTAACTAGACTGACCCATTCAAAGGGTCATCTTGAGAGTAAGGTGGCAGGTGGACAGCGGGCCACAGGCCACGGATCAGGATGGTGGGCACGGGGCGGGCGCTTCTCTCTCCCCAGATGCCCCAGGAGCGGTGGACCCCCTCTGCAGGAGGCGGGGCTGGCCACGTGACTTGCTGTGGCCTTGAGCTGCTGGCGCAGTTAGACATGGGATTTCAGTGGGCTTCCTGAAGAGGACAAGCCCAGGCAGTCTTCTGCTCCAAGGAAGGTGGCACTGCAGGCCCGCGCACCCCAGGAGCTGGGGGCCCGGCCCGGCCCCCCGCCTGCATCACGCATGACTCTGGGACCAGGCGTTGTGGAAGCCCCTGGGGTCCCAGGCATGGTGCGTGCAGCCCATAGTGTCCCGTGCCCATGGGTCTCAGTGGTCATTCTCGAGGGGTGGGCCGTGCCTATCCCGTCACTGCAGGGGACGTCACCGAGGGGGCGTCCTTCCACGGTTTCTGTCGGGGAGGGCGTGGGGTGGGCGAAGAGAACAGAGGCCCGGGCCCGCGCTTCCGGCAGCCTGCTGACGACGGCCTGTGGGCTGTGCGTGCGTCGTCCGCTGCGCCTTCGGCCGGATCGGCTGCTCGTCCGCGGGAGCTTGCGGTGACTGCGCGGGGCGGGTGGGGCCAGGCGGCGCGTGTCTGTGCCTGCATCCGGCGAGCAGGCCGAGCTGCATGGACAGCTCGGTGCGCGCGCCTGGTTCCTCGGGGGGCATTGCACCCACTGTGAGGGGACTCTTGCCGGTGGTCATTCCTGGCGTTTCGGGGCCACTGGACGAAGGCGACAGGCTTTCTGGTGACATGCATTGAAGGACCAAGGTGCAGGTGCCCAAATCGAAAGGCCCGGAAGTGACACACTCAGAACCCTTCCCGGAAGGCGAGTCTCTGGTGTCACGTTGTAGAGCCGTTTAGCGTTCCCCCCAGCTTCTCTATTAATGTATGTAAAAATATTGAAAGCCCTCGTATGTTACATTAAAAACTATGTCAGCTGCTCAGCTTTTTTCTATTTATTAAAACTTTTCAAGCAGCAAAAACATTTTACTTGTTAATGAGGGAAAGTGGGAAAATTAATGACATCGAGCCCGGATCCACCAAGACGTCTCCTTAACCACGCACAGCGGCTCTCTGCCGCTGCACGCAGTTTAATTTCCGTGATGGGGTTCAGTAAGCAAATGCAAATCGACTTAGTGATTTGCATCAGTAGATCATTTCTCAGTTTAATATCCTCTGATATTTTGGGTCAAGGACTCTTTGGGAGACTGTACAATTTCTAGAGCTAAACTTATTAATACTAGTAATAATACGTTACGTTCAAGTGAATTGAGATAAATGTCATTTCCCAAAGTCACATTTGCACATTGTCTGTTCGCTGTGGAGAAAGGCGATGCTCCCTCGTGCAGGGGACTGCCGTGCCAGTCCCCTGGCCGCGTGGCTGCGGGCTGGCGTCGCTCGTCCGGCGGGAGCTCGGTGCCCAGCGCTGGGAGAGCGGGGGCCGCCTTATCCTGTCCGCCCCGTGCGTGGGGACCTGGCCGTGTGGCACACGGCACGTCTCTGTCAAGTGAGTTCAGCACAGGAAGGCGGGGAATCAACTTCAGCACGCTTCCCCGCGTCCGGTCCGCAGCCGCCCGGTGCCAGCATGCCGGGGGGGCGCGAGCCCGTGCTCGGGGAGACGGAAGCGTGGGTGGACGGTCACTGAGGTCCAGAATGGCAGGGCAGTACGGAAGAGGGACGGGGACGCTGTGGAATCGGCCGGCGAGCGTTTGGCGGGGCGGGGGCCCCGTCGGCCTGTCCCAGAGGCCAGCGCCCGCCCTTCTGCCCACGTCCCGCTTAGAAAGGCCGACGCCTCACTCAGCCTCGCTGCTGTGGGGCCCCGGGGACGGTCCTGTCCTCCCTCGTAGACGGGAAGCGTGAAGACCCCCTCGGCCCCGGGGCACAGTCATGGGGGGGTGAGGCCATCCCATGACCACGAGGGGAGGAGGCTGGAGCCGAAAGTCAGTTTGCTGTCAGCAGGAGTGATGGGAAGGGCCAGGTCCCTGATGGCACAGCCGCTGGTGACCTTCCCCAGAGCACCGGGGACCCGACGGCACCCGCGTCACGCGTGCCGCAGCAGCCTGCGGGTGGCGAGCTCGTGACGTTTCCGTCCGTGTCTCTGTGACTCTCAGGCTCGTTTCAGCAAAGATAAAAATGCGAGGAAGTAAAAGTCACTCGACTCTATTACCCGGAAATAAGGTGTTGACATTGTAGTATAATTCTTTCTGGAGTCTTTATCGGAGTGTGCAAACCGCTTCCGTATTTATAAATCTACCCTCACGTCGTGAGCGCCCAGGCCGAGCACTCTCTAAGGCCTGCGGCGCATGGCCGTGCCGTGACGCCGCGTCCCCGTTTGCTGTCCTCCGTGAGCACCTGCGCGCTCCGTGACCGCTCCCTAACCAGCCTCCTGCCGTCTGCCTCCAGCCTTTGCCCCCGACGCCCGTTCTCTGCTGTGGAGTCATTTCTGGAAGCAGACGTGACCGTGCGATGCCCTCGGGGATGACAGGTGTGGTGACTGCCTCGCTTCCTAACTCTGGTCCGGCCGTGCCGGTAGCTACTTCAGACGTCCTTTTAAAGTCAGCGAGTGCCGGATTCGGGGGTCGGAGTGGCAGTGCCCTCACGAAAAGGGACGTGGTTACGGAGGTTGGGGCGAGACGCAGTGTGAAATTCAGGGGTGCATTTTAGCCAGTCGCAGGGTGTGGCACTGTGTACCCAGGCCCGGTCACTCCCTGGCGCTTACTCTCTAGAGCGGTCAGCGGGCCTGCGGTTCGGGGAGCCCCGCGGTGGGCGGAGCCTTCTCCCGTGGCGGCCCCCGGGTCCGCTCGGCCTTCCTCTGAAGCAGCAGCGATCTGTTAAAGTGTTGGCTTCCACGGAGCCGTTCATGCTCTTCAGTGTCCAGAGTCCACATTTGTTGTGACCGTGTTGGACGGTGACGGGTTGGCAGGATTTTGTCACCGCTGGTGCTGAGCTGCTGTGTCTTGTCTCTGCCAGCTGCTGGGTCTCACTGAGCACGTGCGCGGGCTGAACTGCGTCCCATAAAATTCACACGTTGAAGCCTGAACCGCCAGCCCCTCGGAACGTGACTGCGTTTGGAGAGGGGGCCGCGCCGGAGGCCTTAGGTTGAATCCAGGTCGTAGGGTGGGCCCTGATCTGCTGTGACTGGGAGGTCAGGGCACAGACAGGCCCAGAGGGCAGAGCCCGCGAGGACACAGGGAGGGGGCGGCCTTCCGGAAGCCGCGGAGCGAGGCCTCTGGAGGAGCCCGCCTTGCGCAGATTCGCGGCCCCGAAGCCCGGTTTGCGGCCCTTCGCTGCGGGGGCCCCAGGGGGCTGTCATCGCGCAGTGAGCTTCCTTCCCCTGCGCTGCAGAATCCCGCGGCTGCTGAGGGCGAGCCTCCTGGCCAGTTCCGCCCCTGGACAGCCCCTGGGGGCGCAGTCAGGGCGGGTGACGGCCGAGAGCACAGGGAAGGGTGGGGAACGACCAAGGTGGCAGATAGAGAAGGAGAGCCAAGCTCGAGAAGGCCGCTTTTTTTAGTGACTTTTGAGCGGCGAAGTTGCGGGCCGTGTACAGAAGTTGCCCACACAGCCCCTGCTCGTGCCCACCCAGCCTCCCCCATCGTCGGCATCCCCAGCAGATGGTACGAGGGACCCACAGTGACAGCACCATCACCCCAAGTCCACAGTTTATAGCGCAGCTCACTCTTGGCGAAGGCGTCCACTCTTTAAACAGATCGGATTCAGCAGTGACGAGGGCTGGCCGTGGTGAGTAATGTTCGTCTTGAATGATGCTCACTTTCCCCCAAATCCTTGTGTGCCTTTGCGGACCAGTGGGGCCACCTCTCCTTCATCCGATGGACTGGACGTGCGTCTGAACCAACTCTCCCACGGAAGGAGCCTGGTGACAGAGTCCACAGGCCCCTGCAAAACACGCAGATGGTCGCACCTCCTTAGAAACCACTTTTTCCGAGCGAGGTGTCCTGCTGTCCCTGTCACCTCTGTCCAGCCTGCCTGACCCCGTTAATCCACGGTCCCCAAAGTCGGCAGCAGGGAGAAGCGATCCCTCGGTAACCGCTCACGGAGCCTCGGCCCCGGGTTCCCCGTGGCGTCCAGGCTAACGAGCGGCCGGCGGGCACGGAGCGCAGTCTCCGCGCTCACCCTCACCCCAGCAGCGTCTCGTCCCCAGTGTCCTGGTTAAGCTTCCGGCCTTCCTCTCGGCCGAGCGCGCGGCCGGTCCCCCGCCTGCGTGCCTCCGCGTCTTCCCGCATTGCTTTAGCGTGTTGCTGTGTTGCTGCGTGTGCTGCGTGTGCTCTTTCCTGCCAGACACGAGTCGTAATTCGCCTCTGGAACTGCCCTATATCCCTGAGAACTGCGCACAGACGAACTCGCTAATGAGTTCAGTAAACGTTAAGTAATTAGGTAATTGGTGTCTTAAATGATATAGATTATGCAGAAGTCTTTGAATTTTTATGTAGGTGTTTGCAAAGTGTTTTCGTGATAATTAGGGGCGCTGGTCGTGGTTTTTGATAGGCTAGGAACTCATTATTTTTCCCCGTTGCAGTAATGAGGTAGAGCCCCTGACCCGAAAACTCCGTCTCCAGCACGTTTCCAGGCGTGGAGAAAGTGGGGTGCCTGGTTTGTCACCCCCGCTTCCGAGAAGAACTGGGCTGAGCCAGACGTACTCAAAAAGAGCTCGTATTCGAAAATGCCCATCCACAAATATGAAACTGCGTTTGGAGGTGGCCCGGGGGGCCCTCTTGGCCCAGTGCGGGATGAAGGGCGGGCCTCACGGGCGCGTTTCCCCCGGTCCTGGAAGGTCGTCTGGGCTTCGCCTCGGCACGTATTCCAGAGGGACGCCTCCCGATTCGCCTCCGTCGCCGTGACGCCCCATCTGCATCGGGACAAGGCACAGGGGCCGTCGTCAGTGCGGGAGGGGCCGGCCTGGGCCCTGGTTGTGTCTCCAGGACCCGGCTCGGTCTCCGTGAGGCCCGGGCTCATCCGTCCTTGATAAATGGCCAGACGGAGATGTGGGCCACTGGGGCTGCCAGGCCGCGACGAGATGGAAGGTGGCCTCTGCTCGGAATGCGGTCCTGCCTGTCCTGGGTGCACAGCGAACCCTGAGCATCGGGGCCGTGGTGCCAGCGGGCAGGTGCGTGGGTGCACGGTGAAGAACATCAGTATTTCATGGCTGCCCCCAGGATGAGTGTGTGTCGTGAGTGAGCCGTCTGTGGCCCTGAGCCGCCAGCGGACGAGCCGTCTTCTTGGTCCCTCGGCATCCGGGCGGCTCCCTTCCCGTGTCCCCCCTACGTGGAAGCCGCGTGCGCTCTCCCCGCTGCCCGTCTGAGGCCGGAGGCCGTGAGCTCTGGCTGGGGGCGTCTCTGTGACAACCCGTGCCCCCCGCGACGCCGCCTGCCCGCGCCCGGGGAGCCCCCGCGACGCCGCCTGCCCGCGCCCGGGAGACGCGCCCACGGCGCTCGGCTTTGCTTCTGGTTTTATCGTCTTCGTTTTTGCTCGTCTGCGAAAGTGGCCGATCTGGCGTTTTTCGTGAAATGTGTCAGATCATTTCTGCCATCTGTCTTTCTCCTCCACCTTTCTCATTTCTTCCATTCCCATCGGGCATGCCCTCCTTCCATGCCCTGAGGCGTGACGCTGGCCTCGTCGGCTGGGGCGGCGTGTGCGCCCTTGTAGGGGCGGTGGGGGCAGCCACCGTGGGGGCTCTGGGGAGCCACAGCAGCGGCGTCCGGGCTGCCGGGCCCCTCGGTCAGCCGTGGGGCGACGACCCCGTCTCCTGGCCACGTGCACCCAGCAGCACGCCTCACGAGACAAGGTGCCGGCCACCGCGGGCGCCGTCCTCTGCCTTCCAGTGGTGTCCTGCCTGCTCGGCTGCGTCGTTGACCCTCCATAGGTGAGCGACCTCCTCAGCGGGGTGAGCGAGGCAAAAGGCACGTCGAGTGGACTCGCCGCACGTTTACCTGTGTGCCACAGCCCCGATATTTATTCAGAGTGGTTTTCCTCAAATATTTAATAAGAATTAATAATTGAATGTACTCTCGCCTTCTCACTTCGCCCTGGGGTCCCCTAAGATCTTTGGAGCTAAAACTAGTTTGGGCCCCTGAGGGGTTTATAGAAATTAGATACGTCTGATATGGAAATGGTCGGCCTGGTGAAACAATTGAGTCCTTAAGTAATTTGCTATTCCCATTGATAATTAGGAGAAACCCCTGTTTCGGCTGCATTTCCCAATCTTTTTTTTTTTTTTTTTTTGACTATTTTCGGGGAGAGTTCTGGCATTAGCAGCTAATTTTTTTTCCTGTGATCCCACTGTAAGGTAAGTGGCTTTGGCATATTGTGTTGCCTTGATGGGTTATTAAATTGTCGCTTCTAAAAGATGAATGTGGGTTACAGAGTATATTGTCCCATACATCATTTTAGTCATCAGGAATGTTTAAGAAAACTGAATAAGAGTAAATTCTTTTAAATTTATGATTGGAATTAGCAATTTTATTAGGTCCTTTTTTTAGAAACAGAAACTTCCAAAGTCTCAAAATATACATCTTTGTTCTCTGAAGAGGCCGCACGCTGCCCTTCATCTGTCTTCCAAAAGGGCACAGACGGCGCGGGATGCTCACGCCGCGAGGCTCTGCCTGCCGTCCCCGCGCGGGCTGTGCGGACGCCGACGCCCCAGGATTTACTGTGCAGCGCCTCGGCCATCGTTCCCCTAAGTATTAATTTTAACTCCACTAATAAGAAACTGAACAAAAGTGGAATTATGAGTTCAGTAGTATCCTGTGAAAGGTCAGTTGTTAAAAAGGCAGAGTCTGACATTCTGTGGGAAAGGTGCCTTCGTTAATCACTCCGACCGGCGGCCGCGGGCGCTGCTGACCGGCGGCCTCACCGCACGCAGGGCCAGGGCCCACGTGGTTCCTGTGAAAACAGTTCCGTGCATCTGCAATATCGTTGCACTTTGAAGATGTGTCATTAACATAGAAAATCTTACGAGATTTTGAAAAAGGAAAACCACCTGTTAATTTTGTAGGCCTGTCACCACGTGAGCACGCTAGGACAGTGCTAGCTACGTGACACGTAGCACTGCTGGCTCAGGGTGGCCGTGCACGGCCCAGCGGGTGGAGGGCCGTCTGCGTGTTGGTGTCACCCGGAATGCTGGGAGCTTCTTCAGTCTCTCGTACCCGTGTTCGTGGTGCACGTAGCACGCGCGCTGGCCGCCTGCGAAACCGCTCAGCCTCCCTGCCTCGAGCTCGTCCTGTCCTGTGTGTTACTGCCACAGCGCACCTGCTGTGCACGGGGCTGCGTGGCATCAAACTACCTGGGCATTTGATGCGTCCCGCGAACTCAGGGACAAAGTTCAATGCGAATATGTAAATCGTTAAGCAGGTGACAGGTGACGCATTCATGTCGAACCTCTTTTACTGTGGACTGTTGACGGATTCTTTTCATTCGTCTGTTAAGGGATGGAGTCGTTGCAGCCGAGGTCCTCGCGGGTCCCCGCGGTGTGGCTGTCGTGGGGTCCCAGTGAGGCTCCGAAACGGGAGACCGGCTGGGGACCTCGGTGTCTCCCTCAGAAACTGGTCCTTCGTAGCCACTTTCCTGAAGCCGACTTCTGTAAACAGAACGTTTCTCGCTCTGTCCTGTCAGGCTGTGTCAGAAGGGAGGGGACAGGCCGTGCTCGTCTTGGCACCAGGGAAGCTTCTTGCCGAGGGGGCGCCCTTTGCACATCTGTGGGGCCCAGTGGCGCCTCGTGCACACGTGCGCAGTGTCTCGGCTGTCCCCAGGCCGGGATGCACCCTCCCTGCGTCTTACCTTCCTCGTTCCTCGCTCTGCTGTTCCTCCTCTACCAGGGACAGGTGGGGGCCAGGCCGTTCCATGACGGGGACCGTCCCCAGCGTGGACGCTTTTGGAATTCCCTCCGTCGGCACAGACAGTGACACGGTGGGTGAGGGGGTGGGAGACGGGTCCACTGCGCATGTGGCTATTTTGACCTTGGCCCCACTGCACCCAGCGGGGCCTCTGCAGCGCTAGCCCCACATGAGGGGAGCAGGAGCTGCCTGCACGTCACCCGTCCCGCACCAGCCCCTCGGCTCCGCTCACACTCGCTTTTGCAGGTGAGAAGCAGAGGTCAAGCAGTCCGCCAGAGCCCCACAGCGCCGGGCCGACAGCCTCGTAAGTGCGGGCGTTACACTGTCTTGCGTGCTGTGTGACGGCAGGGCACCGTGGCCTGCGCGGGCACGGAGTCCACGCCAGAGCTGGGACCGTCCACGGGAAGGTCCGCTTCAGTGCCACCAAGGCAGAGCGTCTTAGAGTCCCCAGAAGCCGAAACTGCTGCGTCTGCAATGTGGCAGCTCTGCTTCCTGGTTGTCATAATTTTTGCTTAATGGCTGTTTGTGCTGCGTTGCCCAGGTCCATGGGTTGCTTAACATAAATGATTACATTTGCTTCTGATTAAAAACTTCTCCATTAGGAGTGCAGCGCCCGGACTTGTCAATGATTTGTTGCTGAAGCTTTATACTTCATTAGCCACGTCGCCAACGCCACGTCGCCAACTAAGAGTTGTCTAAGAGTCAGGGACACTTGTAATGAGCTGTGTAATAAGGACCCTCCACCAGAATAGAGACCGCGTCTTCCTGAGCAGCTCAGCATGCAGATAAAGGCCTGGCAGACACGTGGTGACTGCGCCGGGCTGTGGGCTCAGGCAGGGGCGAATGAAGTGTTTTATTGCTGGAGCAAGACTTGTTGTAAAAAATTATATACCATTCATGACCGAAATCCTTCAGAACACGCTGGCACCATTCCCCTCTCAACCTGTAGCTTACGTTTTCAGCATCACACCATTCTCTCGATACGGCGTTGAAAAGCACCCGCTTAACGGTGTTTGGGGGTGCCACTCCGTGCCGTCACCCCGTGGCCCGCTCGCGTCAGCTCTTCGGCATGGGCGTCCTGTGCGCAGCGACACAGTGATTACGTGCTTTATTGTCGGGGCGCCCAGCACAGACAGAACGTCTGCAGTCGCTGCATTAAATGTGACGGGCGTTTTTGTGACCGACGTAAAATCCTGGACGCAGATGCTTCGTGGCCGGGCGGCTGGGTGTGGGCTCGTGCTCCCCCCCGACAGCGTGGGCCGCTTTGTGCCCTCGCTGCCACCGGCCCCCTTGCCCGCGGCGTCCCCCTCCTGGGTTTCAGATGCCCGAAAACGCATCGCTCACCCCGCTCCCCCTCACCACGTGGGCACCGTGTTGACGCACGTCCCCCCCCCACAGGAAGGCAGGGAGCAGGACAGCCGATGCCGAGAGAGACCACGTTCTCGTACTCGTGACTGTGTCGGGACGGGTCCGCTGGTCTCTTCTGTGCGTGGCTCGTAAGTCGCTGTATCACGGGGCGTGTGCGTAGAACATGACGGCCCGTGCACGGTGCAGCTCTGTCTGCAGCCTCAGCCGACCACGGGGGTCTTGGAATGCGCCCCGTGGGGGAGGGGCTGTTGCGTGGGCGGGATTGGGATGGCTCTCCGAACCTGACTTGGCGACGGTGACTCTGGCTGCGGTTGGGAGTAACACTGGACCTGGAGGCTGAGGAGATGGGGCTAGGCCAGTCCTGACTAGCTTGTGACCTTGAACGAGCTGTATAGCTTCTAGGTCTCTGTTCAAGCGAGGCTAACACCAACCCTACCGTATTTGGGGAGGGACACACAGGAACACAGAACACTCAGTCACACAGTGCTTGGTGCACGAAGGTCCTTGGTCACCCCTTGTGCAGACACCTGCGTGGCCACCGCCGTGTGCGGCCAGGTCCCGGATGCAGAGTGGCTCGGCCTCGCGCCACGGCCCTCACCGGCACTGGGCTGGCATTGGTTCCTGCTGGTGTCAGAGGCAGAGTTTCTGGGGCTCCTTGGAGGCCATGGCTCTCGCTGGCCGGGCGTGTGGCCTCAGGCTCCGCCTCCTGTCTGTCTGCACAGTACGCTCTGTGGGTTTCATCTCTCACGTTCGTTGACAAACTCTTCACTATGGTGAGGGACCATCTTTCTGAATCGCGTGTTGTCACGGAGACGTCACGGCAGGGACGTGGCGGGAAGGCGGACCTCGTGCTCACTGCTCGCAGGCCGGGCCGGAGGGCGGACCTGGCCGGTGCTTCCGCCTTCCCTGGGCTGCTGATTTTGGGGGCTCTGTGACACGATTAAATACGTTCAACCTGACGATCACCCCGAACGAGACTGAGTCTTTGATTCGCAAGCCCCCTCTGGTTCTCCCAGGGCCGAGGTTTGATTGTCGTGAGGATGAATCGCCGTGCTGTTGGCGATGGCTGCGTTCGGTGGTTTCAGTGTTGGGTGATTGGGAACTTTGTCTCTGCTTCTGTCCAGCCTGTCGCCGTCTGCATTTGAGGAAGGCCAGAGGCAGAGATGGTGGGCCGGGTGAGTCGAGGCCTTGTAGGGCGCGGCGGGCTGGGGACGGCCGTGCGGGGCAGGTCGAGTGGCAGCTGGCCCCCTCCCCCCGGCACTCCCCCCGCCCCTGCTGCCGCCGCTCGCCGTGTGTGTCCTGCTGCTGGGCAGCGGGCCGCTGGCTCGGTACCGTATTCCTGGGGCGGGGCGGCCGGTTCCAAGCCTCCCGCCGGGGACCACCCTCCCCGCGCCTCTCCCTGCCACACCGTAGGCGTTCACCCACCCGAGGGCTGGCCCGCTCCCCCGCAGACGGAGTGACACGTAGCCCTCCACCACTTCCCCAAGACAACGGGGTGCACGGGGTGCGTGTGCGGGCGTGTGCAGACGCGCGTGCGCGTGCCTGAGGGCGGGGCGCCTGGAAACCTGGCTCCCGTGCGTGGGGGGCCGCCGGCCCACCTGGAGACAATCATCCCCAGCTGGGCGTGGTCTCTGCATTCGTGGAATCTGGAGAGTTGCAGGTGCGTCGAGCTGCTGACAGGTAGAAGATAGTGAAAAGGTAGCGAAAGACGCAGCCGAGCCCGGGAACCGATCTGAGGCCGTGAGCGCCTCATCTGGAGTAACGTGGGGCGGTGTTAGAGGGAGGCGTCGCCGTGGCCCTCGGCCCCCTGCTCAGTGCTGCGACGTACCCGCCGAGTGACGAACGTGCTGCCGTTTGTCCCAGCTGCTCACCTCGTACGTCCGGAACAAAAACCGACGGAAAACGGGTGTAGAATATCGAAATTTAGGACTCGCCGCCCTCGGCTGTGCTTTCTCGTCCCTCAGATGCGGTAGCCGTCTCTGATTGCACGGTGTGTCGCGTGCCACATCCTCGCCCGACCAGCCTGTCCACCTGCGGCCCCGCTCGGGGGCCCCCCCTGCGTGCCATCTCCTCGTGGGCTCGGGTGCAGCCCTCAGGAGTTTGGCGATGATGCTGCAGCAGCTCACGTCGTGGTGTGGGCCATCGAGATGTCCCTTCCCAAAGACCCCGCGTCCCCCAGCACCTGGTACACTTTTGCTAGGGTTCGGGCCCCGGTATATTGAGGTTGGGGGGGCCTGCCTGGGAGGGGTCCCCAGCCTGTGCCCCGATGGGCTGGACTGCAGGTGTGTTGTCACAGATAACACTTCACAGGCCCGCTGTCCCCACAGCCCTGTCCTTCACACTCAGCCTGGCCTGCCTGGCCCCCCGCCCCAGCCCCTGCCCCAGAAGCCAGGCTGCCCATTGGCCAGCTCTCCAGGGCAGGGTGGCCGCAGCACTGTCCCCAGGACCTGCTCGGCCTGCCCTCACACAGGTTGGGGGCTGAGAGCTTGGGAGCCCTGCCTCCTGCTGGGGGTGTGAGGGGGCGGGGCGGGCGTGAATGGCAGCGGTCAGCAAAGGTCAGGTGCAGCGCAGACGCCTCCTCCACCGGGTCCTGGGGCGAGCGTGCTCAGAGCGGTCTCCTGGATCCTGCACATGACCCAAGCATCCTCTGACTGGCCTCGGTGCGTCCAGAGCGCCTGTCCAGTGCCTCGGGCCCCTCCCCTTGTGCTCCCTTTGCCTTCCTGTCAGAGTGACGCCCACCCCATGCCTCCCGCTGCTGCCCAGACCCCTTCTGTGTCTCCCGGTGGCGCCCGCCGGAGCCGCCCGTCAGTGTCCCCGGCTCAGGGCCCGGGGTGGGTGCCACCCAGATGGCTGTGGTCAGCCTGCCTCCCGCATGCCCTGTGCTGTGCGTGTGGCCTGCCCACCTCTGTGTTGGGGTCCCCGAGCCGCCCGCCTCTGATGGCTCATCCGGAGCCCGGCCTCGAGTCACACGGCAGCCACCGTTTCTCGAGGGACGGGACACGAAGCGACAAGAGGAGGCGGCGCTCGGGCCGAGTCTGGAGGAAGCAGGCGCCCCAGCTCCCACGCGTCCCCTCCCAAAGCAGTCAGAGGGGCCATGGCATCTTCCTCCGGGAGTGAGCTGCAGCCACAGCTGTCAGCCCGCGAAGCCTCAGAGTCAGCACCGGGATTTCACTGGGGGCCGGTCGTGGAGGGGCTCTCAGCACAGCACGTGCCTGACCCGGGCTCCTGGGGCAGACAGGCGTCCACGTGGCTTGTGCAGACAGTTTAGGCAAGACGCTCTCCCCAAAGTCCCCGGTGCCAGCCGAGGGGCAGTCCCGTGAGCAGACTCGGGGGAGCAGCTCGGGGCTGCTGTGTTCTCTCGCACACCTCTCACTGAGGTCTGGCGTCTGTCCCGGCACCCCAGGGGCTGGGCCAGCCCGCGCCTCGGTCCGTGGAACGTGGCAGGGGGCGTTGCAGGGTGTTTGAGCCTTGCACCGTCTTCACACTCCGAGGCTGTCGTGTGGGGACGCTGAGCCAGCCCCCCCGTAGGACGGCCGCCTGGCAGGGACAATCACCAGTCGCTGGATGTGGGAGGGAGGGTCCTCGTGGGCCACCCAATCCCAGTTGAGTCGCTGGCTTCCGGCTGCCGCGTGCGTGAGCCCAGGCAGACCGTCCGAGCCGCCAGCTCCGCTCAGGTTGCCAGCTCTCAGACGGGGGAGCTGCCGAACAATCGTGGTTTCAGGTCACTGCGTTTGGGGGCAGGGTGCGCAGCGGTCAGCGACTTGTGTGGGGCCATCACCCCCCCCGCCCCACACCTCCCTCAGCACCTAGGGTTGAGCTCGTGCCTCCCCTCGGTCCCAGCGTCACCCCGAGCTCCACGCACTGGCCGTCCTGCTTCGGCACCTCACGGCCACCACATGTCACTCCGTGTCCTTTTCACCCTGCTCGCTGTAGCCCAGCCCGGGTCTCCTGGGACGCTCTCCTCGCTGCGTCCTGGAACACCTGGTGACCTCGGAGGACCACCGAGAAGCCTCACTAGTAACCGCTGTGCCACGGCGCGGGGCTCCCCAGTCCTGCACTGGCGCCCGTGACGGCCCGATGCCCCCCTCGGGGCTCAGGAGGGCGGGGGCGACTCCTGCCCCTTTCTCCCCTGGCATCCCCAGCCCCGCCCCCAGGGTGACGCGCACACAGGAGGTGCTACATACGTGCACATAACGTAAATATGTTGTGTCACTGACTACACGCAGCCTCGGTCCAGGACGGTGTGGAGGTGGGATGCTGGGGACCTGCGTGTTCATACCCGCGTGTGGCGGGCGAATTCGAGACTGTCAGGTTTGTGGGTAGACGGCGTGGGAACCCCACTGACTTCTTGTCACCTCGGCCAGTCCCGTGTAAGGGTGGCAGGAGCGTTGTGCCACGTGGCAGAGACCTCTGCTCCCTGGTCGGGTGGGTGGCCGAGGCGTGCTGGCATCCGCGGGCCGGATACCAGCAGTGACTTGCTGTAGCAGCTGTAGCTGTGTTGCCAGGGTCTGGGACAGGTAGACCGAATGATAAGTCATCCGTCACCGTCGGTGATCAGGACCAGGGAAGTGCCGTCTCCGAGCCTGGCGGGCGGTGTGTGGCTGTCAACGATGGTGCCCTCGCGTCCCCTTTGCCCGAGTTTGTCAGGAGCCCCCGGCTCGGTGTGGGCCGGTGCCTGCTTTGGGGGTTTCAGTTTTAGGGACCTGGGAAAGAGGAAGCAGAGCTGCTTTGTTCTCTCTTGTCCCTGGAAATAAACAGCTTCCTTTAAGCTTCAGCTGCTGCCGACCTGTGGTCCCCAGCCGCCACCCCCCAGCCTTCATCCAGCCTGTTCGTCACACAGGCCTGTCACCTCTGCCTTTCGTGGCCAGCTGCTTGGGGGCATTCTCTGTTGTCCGCAGAAGAGTTACTGCTCCCAGCCACATCCTGGCCCCCAGCCTGTGTCCCCATCGCGGGCCCGGCAGAGGGGTTCCCTGGGTAGCTAATGGCATTGTTCCCCAAGATGTGTGCCTGCTGGTAAGGAGCTGCGGCTCGGCAAGGGCCACCGAGCATCCCCGAGATCTCGGAGCTCCCCAGGAGCACCACGTCCCTGAGGAGGTTCAGACATTGCGAGAAGCGTGGGGGTGTAGGGCCCCGATAGTGGCCGAGAAGTCCCGACTCCAGCCCGCAGGCAGGCGGCAAGTGGCAGCCTTATTCAAGGAAAAGCATCGGCTGGAGTCTGGGCGCAGTGTCTTAGTGGTAATAAACACGAGCGCAGATTTACTGGGCAGGAGTTTTAACAGTAACACTGTGGAATGTAGGTTATTTTGTGTTCAAGAGCCACATTTATCACAAAAATGATGATATACAAATCACTTCCATATCACAAAATGTTCTTGGTCAAAATTGGCTTGAGGCAAGTGATATCTTCGAGTAAACAGTATATGAAGACCATATCTTAAAATGATAGATCACCTAATTTTGTTCTGACAGAGGTTTGTGCTGCAACAAACATCTGTCATTGAAATACCAATTCAGAGATATGGAAGCCAAATTGTAGAGGTTTTCTCGGATTTGTCACTCCTAACTTGAGACTGCTGCTGGGCCACGCTGTGGCTTTTCCAGGATATTAAGCAGTGTTGCCGTTTAAGGCGCATTAAAACAAAACAAACGGTTGAGAGGAACAGCCGCTCGCTTTAACTGGAGCCCAAGCGTCTGGAGGTGCAGACCTTGGGCTGCGAAGCAGCTCGGGGTGGCAGGTTGGGACGACACCTTCGGCCCCCGTTACCTGCGGTTCTGAGCCCTGGACTTGATCCCTGGAAGGGTGGACCTCGGCACCACAGCCGCCGGGTCCCTTGCAGTCATCTCACTTTTTTCTTTTTTTTCCTGTTTTAAGGACTCTGATTATAATGTAGTTCCCAAGATTCGAAGTCATTTTGGCACTTTCCCGACGGGGAGCAGGTTTACAGAGCAGGACAGTGGTGATGTCACGGGCCTGCGGGTCTTGCTGTTGGTTCCCCCCTTGTCGGGAGGTGTCACTCGGAGCCCTGCACAGGACAGGTGTCCTGGGATTTGAGAGGCAGAGAAGAATCACATTTCCGAAGAATTCACCAGAGAACTTCCACTGTGCTCTCCTCCAGCTTGAAAATTGATCTGGATCCAAAAGTTGATGACGTGATTGCTTAAAAGAACTGCAGAGTATCTGAGATGCTTTGGCAGACATTCAGGAAATTTGCCACTGGTGACCAGTTCTTAGCCTGTTTTAAGAAAAGTCACTTAGAAAGTCTGGGGACCACGAGACCCCAGCAAGCTGATTTCATTGAGCAGCTCCGTGGACAGCCACCCCGGGGGCCATGAGAGGTGACGCGGGGTGGCCCGCTCCCGGCTCTGCCACCGTGGTCACCCCGCCTCCTGACGGAAGCCACCCCGTGGGCCATTTCTCCCCTCAAGCGCTGCCCCCTGGAGCTGCCGCAGCCCCGTCCACGTCTTGTCACGTGCCGTCGATCAGAATCCAGGGTTTCGCCACGTTCTGCCATCGCGGCTTCCGCGGCCCGTGACGATGGCGCGGGGCAGGCCATGCGGTGCCCCAAGCTCATCCATCTGCCTGCGGGGCTCCAGGCCGGGCTGCGGCCCCACGCAGCCCTGCTCCCCAGCAGCCTCAGCGAGTGGCACGTGCTGGCCGCGCGGGGTTCAGGTGCGACTGAGCCCCCTGGCCTGGGTCCCGATGTGGTGGCGGTGATGAGGTGTCGTCAGCATCCCTTAGGTGTCAGAGTGTGCAACTCAGGATCTGCCCGGCAGCTTTCCCTAGTCCGCGGCCTTGCTCAGCGGTTCACGTGGCGACTCGCTCCCCTGTCCACGGTAAAGGCCAGTCTCCCGTGCGGTGACACCACGTCCGAGCGTGGCCATCACCGCTCGCCCGGGTAGCTCCCTCTGGCTGGGGCTGGGGCGGAGCTCGCCCTCCTGTCCTCCCTGGACAGTAGTTGTATGGCCTCTCTGTTGTCGCCCGTGTGCTCGGCCACGTGAGAGCCGTTTTGAGCCAAGAGCTAACCACGTCGGGGGCCTGGCCACTTGGAGACACCCGTGCTTCCTGTCCTGGCGTGCAGCAGGGGACAGGGGCTGGAAAGTGGTCCGGAATGGTTTGGGGTCAGGCCCACGGGAAAGCGTGCTGAGGGCTTTGCACCGGCCAGGGCCACCGTAGGCATGCCAGGGCCCGGCAGGACCGGTTCTCACGGGGACACACGTGTCCTTGTGGAAGTTCCAGCTGCAGTGTGTTTGCACGTGGCAAGTTACGTTTTGCTGTGAAAGGCAGCGGAACGTCCCTTCTGACTTAAGAGCGTCTCTGTGTCAGGAGAGTCCTCTCTCCCCCTGGGGACCTCGGCCCTGCTGGCCCCCGGTACTGGCTGGCTCGAGCTGAAGCTGGAATGTGGCCCCTTTCCTAGAAGGGCATTGACACGTCCCCCAGGGCCGTGCCTCCCCATGCGGGCCGCTGCAGCTGGCCGCCGTGGGCTGTGCCTCGTTGGAACATAGTCAGTGGTCCCCCGTCACCAATAACCTGGGGTCCGCGTGGCACGGGACTCGGAGGTTTCAAGCCGGAACAAAGGACCCCGTGTTCCTTCGTGTTGTCAGCTGAGTCCAGCAGACACCCCGTGTCCACGGCTTCTGGGGGTGTGGGCCCACGGCCTCCCCACCTCTGCTTCAGGTGAGTGGGCCCGCGGCGAGAGCCGGTGGCCGCTCGTGAGGTGTGCTGTTCGGGGGCGCCCGACGTCCAGGCGGATCTGCCACCGTCGCCTCCCGTCCTGGAGCCGCAGGACGGGGACCTGCAAAGTCTGTGTTCAAACCAAGTTATTTTGTGAAATATTGTAGTGAACTTATCGAAACCGGTGAAGCCGATGAAGAGAAATAAAAATACTGCAGTGAAAATTATTTTAGTGCAGCATAATGAGTTCTGTTTTTCATATCTGGCAGATATTACCCACTAAATCTAATCTGCAATGCTGAAAATTATGCCATTTTTTATGATTTGTTTAATTTTGACTGAAAAAAATTGACTATTCATCGATTCTTGACCTGCGAGTATTGAGGGGAAAATTTAGTTAATAAGAATTTTCATGAGGTGTAAATTTAAATGTATGAGGACTCTGCCTGTTCTGTAATACTACAGACATTAATTTAAAAATTCTATAAGAGCCTGAGGGCCTGGGCGTGTGCAGAACGCAGAGTGGGAGCAGTTAGAGCCGGCGACCGGCGGCGGGGGCTGCTCAGGCCACAGCGTCTCTTCCCGCCGTCCGTGCGGCTGAGCGTCACTGCAGGGTGATCTTGGTTGGGACCTGTTTGCCCCTGAAGCGGCATCAGCGCACGTCGGAGAGACCAGTCGCCTGGGAATCGGGTCCCGCTGTGCAGTCTGCTCCCCACAAAGTTTCCTCCCTGTTCCCCATTTCTGCTGTTCAAAGGGAGATGGAGAGAAGTCGTAGAAAAATGAAGGGTCCCGATAACCAAGTTGGAAACTAGGAGTGAGTGACATTCTTTACACACCTCGACTGTCAACCTTTCTAATCAAATCACCCAGCTCCTTACTTCTTAACTGATATGGGCAGTATTTCCTGTAATAAACACCCCTAAGTCTAATGAGGGGCCCGAAGGCACCTTCAAATGTACGAATTCATTATAATTGAACATGTAATCTGCAGGGCGAGGATGCCTGCTGCCCAGCCTCTCCACCTCACCCCGCCTGGGTGTTTTATGAAAAATGTTACACATTTTGTTTACAACGTGTCGCTGCTGTTTGAAGCATTGTGTGTTCCTGTACTACATGAGATGGGGCCGCATAATGGAGGGAAAATCAAGGAGGCAATCTTTCATTTTGTTCCTGTATGAAAAATTCAAAAGACTGAAAACTCACCCAGAGAAATTTTGCAAGCATATTATTTTCCAATGTTTCGATCAATTTGTCTGTCAAGCATGCTGAGAGGTGGAAGGGGCCAGCAAAAGCAATTTAGCTTGTGAGGTCCAAAACAGAAATGTTTTAGGGGACCTTGTCACATGTTATTTCTTTATATTAGAACCGCCGTGTGTTTTATTTGCTGGTCATATTATGAAGAGAAATTGATATCAATCATCTAAGTAAGCTATGAATATGTGATATAAATATTACTCTTACATGCATGCATCGGAGCAAAATATAAATTAACCTCTTAATGCAGGGGAGAGCCTTGAGTGTGGCGACAGGCCCTTGTTTTGGATTTTTCCATTAAACAATTCACCGTGCATTTTAATCGATTGTACCCAAGTGACACTCTGCGGAAACATCTTGCATATGAACATCACTGACCCTGCCAGGATTTAATTAAGCTATAATCTTCCTACAGTAAGTACATCTGGGATTGATGAACCTATCCAAACCCGGCTTAGAGCCGAAGCATTGTTTTTTAAAACATGGTGCAGATACGGGAGTTTGAAGGAAAGGGCTTTCGCTTAGCTTCCAGTTGGTTTTTTCTGTTGGGGATTCGTTAGGATCGAGTTATGTCAGGAGTGGTTAATTCTAAGATGCACACACAATTCCCGCGAAACTTTGTGTGGGAAACCTGTAATTATAGAACTACCGCGTGGATTCCTAACGTTTCTTTCCAATCTTCGATTAACACATTAAGGTTATTTTTTCAGAAAAGATATAATTCAAGGAAATTAATTTAAATCAGTTGGCTTACAAAAGACCCCGGTTCGAATTTAATGGGTCGCATCAGTAAAATTCTGCAGCCGCCTTCCGCATAAGACCTGAATGTTCTGGGTGGTCGGCGACCGTCCACGTGACATGTTCTCCTTTGAGCTTCATATTTTTTCCAGTTTCTCAGAATTTAAAATCAGTACTTGAGCATGCTGGAAACTTACTATACAATGGATGGTGATGGATGGAAATAAACGGACAAAGTCGATCAGAAGTCTTTCCAGTTAGTGTAGATATTCATAGATGTGGACGTTAATTCACATGGAAAAATGTCTGGAAACACAGTTGCCAGTTGTGACAACTTGGGATAGAGACCCTGCCGTCTGACAGTTCTCATGCGGCACTGTGGTGATAGCTGCCTTTTTCTTTCAAAGACTGCCTCGCTTTATCGTGTACATGTGCATCTAAAGGATGAGCCAGCGTTTCTCTTAAACGATCCCCTATTGTTTCGATTTTTCTAGGGTTTGGGGGATGGCAGGGGGACTGGTCCTTTTTGGTTTGTAGCTATTTCGGGCAACATTAATTGTGAATTATATAGACATCTTTGTGTACTTGTGCAAGATTATGTAGAATGAATTCTGAGTAGAATTAAAAATTTAGAGTTTTCAAATTGTTTCATTATTTTAAGTTTTTATATTGTAATTCGGTTTTTATATTGAATATGTTGAATTATATTTAAGTTTTTATGCTGTAATTCTTCCTTGAGTCTTATTGGTCATCTGTGTTTCCTTAGTGAAATGCTTACTTTTCTATTGGATTGTTGTCTTTGTCATATTGGTTTGTAAGAACTTTTTGCATATTAAAGATTCTCATTTTTATTTTGATTTTGTCCATGGAAGTTTTTCTAAGAAAACATTTTATGTAGTCAGATTTTATCTAACTTTTATTTTGGCATTGGTAAAATTGTCAGATTTTAAAAACCTGTGGCTTCTGAGTATCATGGAATGCTTACAAAGGCCTAATTTATCTTAATTTTTTGTAGCCGTCTGGGCTTATTTTCTATCATTTTTTTTATTTGGTATTGACATATTTATGATTTATTTGAAATGTTTTTAAGGAGTTTGGTTGGAACCCATCTTTATTTTCATCCAAATTACCGAACAAATTTTTCGTTGTTTTTTTAATTACACAACTTTTTGTCTATACACATTTTACAAAGACAAAAACGCCCTGCTGACCCTGGTTTATTATCTCATTCTTGACCATATTATTTTTTGCGATAGCCAATGTATGTATATTCTTAAAAGTATAAAATCTCGTTTATTTCGTATTTGTTGTAAGAATTCTAAGACCATTTGATTGAAAATATTTTTCTAGGAGCCAAAACAAATGGCGGTGTAATTTTGATAGTTGGATTTTCATATAATTAAGCAATTCTAAGTCATTTTGAAGGAGGCAAAAGGACTTGACCCAATACTAAGTTTTCAGTGGTGTACCAAGGCCGCTGACAATTTTACCAATGCCAAAATAAAAGTTAGATAATAAAAGTTAGATACAGTTGGGCCTCTGTATCTGTGGGTCGTGGATTTAATCAACTACAGATCAAAAACAGTATTTTCAGTCTGGAATTGGGAGTCCACAGATGTAGGGGGCCGACTGTGCAGCGTTCTGCCATTTTATATAAGGGTACCAGTCCGGGGCCCGTGAGGGGCAGGCGGGCAAGCGAAGCTTCGTCTGGATCTACAGCTGCTCCCCAGCGCCGACATCATGCCTCAGCTCCGCCTCAGATCATCAGGTCTTAGAGTCTCATAGGAGCACCAGCCTCTGGTGCCAGAAAGTTTAGGGACCACCACTATAAAGTATTCCTTGAAGTCTAGGAAGAAATTGAACTTCTAATTGTTACTCTGTCTCAAGTGGTAGTTATTTATATGCAACTGTTACCTTCACCTAGAGAATTTCATGTGCTAGATTTTCAGCAAATAGTTTGAATGCTACCTGTAGCTCTTCGACCTTTTTGAGAAAATATCACTTTAAAAGTAAGTACAGACATTTTAAGTTTCTATTTTGCTATACAGAATCACATTAATTTTAGAGAAAAGCACTGGTCTGAGGCTTGGCCTGTGCCAGACAGCATTTTCCACTCTTAGGACGTTGGCCGTTCATATCTTGTCTTTTTTTTTTTCCAGCCGTATTGAGGTATAATTGACAAATAGAATTGTAAGATAAAGTGTTCACTGTGATGATTTGATACACATTATGACCGGGTCCCCCTCATTGAGTTAATTCATATTTACCTTTTTTTTTTTTTTTTTTTTTGGAGAGAACATTTAAGTTCTCCCTGGGCAAATTCCAGTTGTACAAAAGCAGATTCAGCTGTAGTCACAATGTTATCCGTTAGAGCTTCAGACCTTTCTCATCTATAACTGAAAGTTTGCCCGTTTACCAACCTCCTTCCCCCAGCCCCTGGCGTCCACTTCACTGTTTCTACGAGGGACTTCTTAAAAGTTCACCAGTGATGCCAGGCAGTGTTTATCTTTAGTTTTTTTTACTTAGCATAATGCTCTCTACCTTCCTCCAGGTTATAACAAATGGCAGGACTCCCTTTTTTATGGCTGAATAGCACTCTGTTGCATGTGTATACAAGACATTTATCCTTCCGTCCGTCGATGAACACTTAACACTTAGGCTTTTTCCTGTCTTAGTTACTGTGAATAGTGCTGCAGCGAACATGGGCGCAGGCATTTCTTCAAGGTAATTTCACTGCCTTTGAATACATACCCAGGAGTGGGGTGCTGGACCATATGATAGTTCTGTTTCTAATTTCTCGTGGAACCTCCACGTTGTTTTCCGTTGTGGCTGTGCCCGTCCACAGTGCCGCCGACTGCAGACAAAGGTCTCTTTTTTTCCTCATGTCCTCACCAGCATGTGTTGTCTTTTTGATCACAGACATCCTGACGGGCGAGGTGATAACTCATGGTGGGTTTCATTTACATTTCCTTGATGATTAGTGATGTCGAGCACCTTTTCACACATCTATTGACCGTTTGTATGTATTCTTCAGAAAAACGTATATTTAGGTCCCTTGCCCGTTGTTAAACTGGATTATTTGGAGTGAATTTTTCTGTTTTGTTTTGTTTCGCTATTGAGCTGCATGAGTTCCGTGTATATTTTGGACATCATCAACCCCGTACTGGGTGTGTGATCAGATGTTTTTGCCCCGTTTCCTAGGTGGCCTTTTCGTCGCGTTGATGGTCTCCTTTGCTGTGCGGCCTTTTAGTTTGATGTGCTCCCACTTGTTGACTTTTGTTTTTGTGGCCTTTGCTTTTGGCGTCAAATCCAAAACATCATTGCCAAGACCAGTGTCAAGGAGCTCACGGTCTGTGTCTTCTAGGAGTTCTGCGGGCTCAGGTCTCACTTGAGAAGTCTTAATTCCATTCTGAGTCGATTTTTGCGTATGGTGTAAGTTAGGGTTCCAGTTGCATTCTTTGGCATGTGGCTGTCCAGCTTCCCCTGTACCATTTATTGAAGAGACTGTTTTTTCTCCATTGTATGTTCTTGACTCCTTTCTTGCAAACTAGTTGACCACGTATACCAGTGTGTATATCTGGGTGCTGTTTTCTGGTTTGTTTTTAATGGCAGTACTACACTGCTTCGATGACCATAGATTTGTGATACAGTTCGAAATCGGGAAGTGCGATACCTCCAGCTTCATTCTCGATTGCTTTGGCGATTCGGAGGTCTTTCGTGGCTCCATGCAAATTTTAGGGCCGTTCGCTCTTTCCGTGCAGAACGTCGTGGGCGTTTCGGTCGGGATCCCACGGACATCCCGACAGCGCTTCTCGGGTGCGTGCGGACGCGATGTCCCTGCATTTATTCATGTCCTCTTCGCTTTCCTCAGCGTCTCGTAGTTTTCAGCGTGTCGCTACTTCACCTCCTCGGTTAAGTTTATTCCTAGGCGTATTCTTTTTGCTGCGATCGTAACTTGGACTGTTTTCATGATTTCTCTTGCTGATAGTTCGTCACTGGTGTATAGAAATGCAACTGGTTTGCGCATAGTTTTATACACTGCAGCTCTATTCTAACGTTTTTTGATGGAGTCTTTAGGGTTTTCTACAGACGACGTCATGTCATCTTCAGACAAATTGCCTACTTCGTCTCTGGACGTAGTCGCTCTGGCTGGAACGGTCGGCACCGAGTTGAGTAAAAACGATGAGAGTCGCTGTCCTTGTCTTGTTCTGGTCTTAGAGGACAAGCTTTCAGCGTTTCACCGTTGAGTGAGATGTCAGCTGTGGGCTCGTCATATGTGGCCTTTGTATGTTGGGATGTGCTGCCTCTATCCCCAGTGTTTGAGAGTTTTTATCAGGAAAGGACGTCGAATTGTGCCACGTGCTTTTTCTGCATCTACGGAGATGAGCATGTAGATTCTATCCTTCATCATGTTAATGCGGCGCATCACGTTAGTCAACTGGTGGATGTTGAACCATCCCTGCATCCCTGGAACAAATCCCACGTGGGCGTGGTGAATCGTCTGCTTAATGCGCTGCTGAATTCAGTTTGCTAATATTTTTCTGAGGATTTTTGTATCACGTTCATCAGGCCTGTGCTTTTCCGTCTGTGTCGTGTCCCTGTGTGGCTTCAGTAGCAAGGTAAAGCTGGCTTTCCCAGACGAGCTTGGAAGTGTTCCCTCTTCAGTGTTCTGGAGGGGTTTAGCAAGGATTGGTATGAGTTCTTCTTTAAATGTTTGGCAGAATTCACTTGCGAAGCCATCTGATCCTGGACTTTTCTTTGTTGGAAGGTTTTTGATGACTGATTCAGTCTTTTTACTAGTAACTGGTCCGTTCAGTTATTCTATTTCTTCATGAGTCAGTCAGTCCTGGCAGGTTATACGTTTCTAGGAATTTATTCATTGTTTTTAGGTTGTCCAATTTGTTATATAATCATTCGTAGTCTCTTATGATCATTTGTATTCTGTGGTATCAGTTTTGTTATTTAGGCTCCATTTATAATTTTATGGCCCTTCTGTTTTTCTTGGTTCGTCTAGCTAAAGGTTTGTCTCGTTTGTTTGTTTAAAAAGAGCTCTTAGTCTAATCTTTTCTATTGTCTTCTTAGTCTCTATTTAATTTATTTCTATTCCGATCTTCATGTCCTTCCTACTACTAACTTTTGGCTTAGTTTTTTCCCCGGCTCCTTGAAGTATAAAGATAAGTTGTTCGAGATCTTTGTTTTTCTTAATGTAGACATTTATTGCTTTAAACTTCGCTCATAACTGCTTCTGCTACACCAAATAAGCTTTGGTATGTTGTATTTCCATTTTCTTTTGTCTCAAGGTACTATTTATTTCTCTTTTGATTTCTTTATTCACACATTGGTTGTTCAGAAGCACGTCATTTAATCTCCACATATTTGCGAAGTTTCCAGTTTCCTTCGTGCAGGTGCTTTCTGGTCTCGCACCGCCGTGGTGGGAAGGGATGCTAGATGTGGTCTCGGTCTCAGCTGCCTGGTACTTGATTTGTGGCCTAACGTGCGACCCACCCTGGGGACGTCGCGTGTGTGCTCGGAGAGAGCGTGTGTCGCGCTGCTGGGGGCGGGGTGTTCTGTGTGCGTTCCTCAGGTCTGTCTCCTCTGACGTGTCGTCAGTCCAGTGCTTCCTGACTGATTTTCCGTCGGGATGAGCCCTTGTTAACCGTGGTGTAGCGAAGTCCCCTGCTCCTGAACTGCTGTCTCTCTCTCCCTTCAGGTATGTTGACATTTGCTCTGCATGGTTAGGTGCTCCTGTGTTGGGGCCTAAGTACCTACCAGCGTGACGTCACCTTGATGAATCGACCCCTCCATCATGATTTAGTGACCTGGCTTAAAGTCTGTCCTCTTCTGGCGTAAGAATGGACACCCTGCTTTCTTCTGGTTTCCATGCGCATGGAACATCTGTGTCCATCTCTTCACTTTCTGTGTGTCCTTCAAGCTGAGAGGAGTCTTTTGTAGGCAGCACAAAGTCGGGTATTGGGTTTTTTCCTTTTTTTAAATCCATTCAGTCATTCTGTGTCTTTTGCTTAGAGAATTAGTATGTTTACATTTAAAGCAGCTGTCGATGGGTGTAGATTTACTGTAGATGTTTTATCAGTTGTTTTATGGGGTTTTTCTCTTGTTCCTTTTTTCCCTCTTGTTCGCTTCGTGATTTGATGATGTTCTTTACTGGTGTACTTAGATTCTTTCCTGAATATGTTGTAGGATTTTGATTTGTGGTTACCACGAAGCTCACATAAAACATCTTGTATTTATAAGTCTGTTTTAAGCTGGTTACAACTTAACTGCATTTTTAAAGTTGACTTCTAGTTTATTATGAACTCTCGTACTTCATCGATCATTCTTCTGAAAACTTTAGAAAACTTGCTAAAGATATTATTATTTAGTATTTTGATGCATATAACTTTGTCATATTTTACTAACCAGATTTTATTCTTTTAAAATATGTATACGTAAATAATTGGTGTAAAAGAGACATTAGAATTTTTCTCTGCAGTGATTGTCTGCAGACAGACCTAGGTTCTAATCCTGAACTGCCGCCGTCCCGCTGCGTAGCCTGAAGCAGGTCCTCCAGCGCCCCTGTCTCGATTCTCTGTGAAGCGGGGTCACAGCAGTGAGTTGTGAGGGTTCCCGGTGGTCCTACTGGGTACCACCACTCTGACACTGGCGGTCCTACTGGGTGCCACCCTGACATCGGTTCGTAAACTCATTTCCCACCAATTCTTAGCACAAGCCTCAGTAGAGCAATTTTTTCCTACTAAGTTTTCCACCATAGATCTTAAGATTTTGCTGCCTTTACAGCTGTTTCAAGGCCAGCTTTTCCTGTTGCTTCTCTCAGATCTCATATCCGGGGCTCTCATTCCCAGTGGGTGGCTGGTGCCCTGTGGGGTGAGGTGGGGACCCCTCTGACACACGGGGCGTGGAACGCGCCAGGCCGTGAGTTCTGGTCCGCGCAGCCATCAAGCAGCCCTGTGGTCTTAGGTGCTTCACCGGCCCCTGCTCTGCCGTCCCCAGTAGCGACTGGGAGTACTGGGCAGCTCGTCCTGCCTGGAAGGGGTGTAGGTTGCGCGTCACGTAATAGGAGCTTATTTAAAGGAAGCTGGCGTCGTAAGCCGTTTAAAACGTTTTTCTCCTTACCACTACCTCTTCTAAGTTGTATCGGTTTTACTACCGATAATTTCAAGGCTCTCTGGTTTTCACTCTGGAATGTGTGCCCCTCAGTGAGGTAATGGTCAAGGCTCCTGTAAGCTTCAACGTGCTGTTGACGTTGGTCGTTTGTGACTTTGTGAACATCGCCTCATTTAAACCTGTCGTAACCTTAACAGGCTGCATATGAGCAAAGGTAAATAACTTTAGGATGATTGAAATATCTTACTTATATCCACATTAAATTAAAACGGGATTAAAATTTGCTAAGCATTTCCCAAAATGGAAGGAAAAACAGCCGTCGTGACGATTCTTGTTTACGTGGCCCCAGCGGACAGCGCACCCGCGGGATCACGTGGCCGCCGCACCTCGCAGGGCGCGTCCTCGCGGCTGCCCCTCCCGTGCAGGCCCCGGCAGCCCGCGGCGCGTGGCTGAGCGGCGGACGTCTTGGGCTCCTGTCCAGACCGTCCTCGCGGGACCGTGGCGTTTTCCTTCTGCTCTGTGCTTCCACGTGCCCTGGCCGCGCTCGGAGGGCCTTGCGGGCGGGCAGGGGGCGTGGGAGTCCCCTGCACGGACGCGGGTTTGTTCTTCTCCACGGGGTGGCGGTGTCATCTCGGTGGGGGCTCCTGGGTTTCTGCCCAGCTTTCTCTGAGCAGTGCTGTGCCCCTGAGCATCGTAGATCGCAGTTGGGGGTACAGACAGCGGCTCGCATACATGGTTCGGGTAACATTACCCTGTCATTGTTTTGTTTTCGTGTGAAACAGGAGTGATAATCTCTCCGTCTCAGAGTGTCGGTCAGCAGCAAAGTGGCAGCAGGTAGCAAGCGTCACTGTGTGCTTGGGCCTGGAGAGGGACCGCAGCATCCTGGGCTGGCCGTTCAGGGAGGAAACCTTCCTTGGGGAGGCCGGCTGGTGGCATTGTCGGGACTGGCTGGCGTTCGGGTCACCTCATTTCATGGTGGGCACGGGGCACCAGGGCGGCGGTGCTGGCCTTCGGGCCCCCCAGGGAGAGGCCGGGAGGTGAAAAGGTGAGCGACACGCAGTCAGACCGGCGAGGGACCCTGTCTTCGCGGCTCTCGTGACAGTGGCTCGTCAGTGCCCGGCTTTACTCCCCGTGGGCGCTCAATCCTTGCTGGCACCGCCACAGGTGCATGTGAGGGGAGAAAAAGCTGTGACATAAACCACTGAGACGGGCGGCGGGATGACTCAGCACCGAGACTTGCCCTCCGCGCTGCTGGCTCGGGAGCTGGGCCTCTCGTGGCGACTTTCCTCCTGAGCGAAGCTCGTGCTGACGCACCGCCCGTCCTTGGCCCTCGGTGGCCGGGCGACCCGCCATGGCTGCGCTGCCCACTGCGTGTCCACAGCCGGGGCTGCTGGCTGAGAGGAGAATTATTTCTTTTTTAGAGGAAAGATATTTACGGCAGAAAACAGTGCTAAAAACATGAGACTATTGATCACGGTTTGGAGAGATGGTTGCACTGACTCACTCCATATTCCTAAATATCGGCTTCATTCCATCCTCCTTAAAAGACAGATTGCCAGCACAAAAGATGAACAATCTAGAGGGAAAAAAATCCTACCTTTCTGCTGGGCCGTCTTCCCTCCGTAGCAACAGGGAGAAAGCCGTCTGCGCGGCTTCCTCGAGTAGGGAACACACGTAACAAACGGGGGTCGGAAGCCCCTGCGAAACTGCCAGGGCGCAGTGGATTTAACTCGTAGTCATGAGCCAAATTAACATCAGACGGAAATTCAGACAGCGAAACGTTTAACCCATCTGACAACAGACGGTTCTCAAATCAGCATAAAATAAAGACAGCAGAAGACCCGTTATCATCTGAGGATCCAGTTTGTGTGTTTTCAGAGGCGATTTTGCGGGTCCCGTGGACCTGCACGATGGGGCAGGTGGTGCTGCGTATTCACCGCCGGGCGCTGTGGGAGGCGGGCAGTTTTCCTTGGGCTCCGGTCCTTGCTGTCGAGTGGTTGGGTGTGGAAGGGGGCGACGCGGGGCGCCGCAGACCGCCTGCCGGGGGGAGGACGGCGCGCGCCAGGTGGGCTGCGGCCAGGTGGGAAGGACAGGTTTGGTCCCGCCCCTCCCCTTCCACAGTTCTGCGTCTGGCGGGGACCCTGTGCCGGGCACGAGTGGCAGGGCTGTTTGGAGGCCTCCAGGCGAGGACATCCCCGTCCATGCTCCGGGCGCTGCCCTTCCGTGCCCGGCCCCTCCCGACTGCCCCGAAAGAGGGCGCTCTGCGAGCTGGCCAGTCCTTCACCAAATGCCGCGGCCCTGTCAAACCCGCCGCCAGCGACCTTGGCGTATTCGACAGCTGGGAGAAGGACGGGACACGTGACGTGTCTGGGGTGTCGGGGCGGCACGGGGGAGGGACAGGACGGCGCGCAGCGCCATGTGGGCGGAGCCGGCGGGGCGTTCTCGGGACGTGGTGCAGGACAGAGCTGGGGACGGCGCAGGCGGTGGGCGGGGTCACGTCGAGTGGCAGGCAGCAAGGTGCTGGGGTCCCGGGTTCTCGGGGGATGGTGACCAGGGACGTGGCCTTTGGTCTCTGAAGTGGCGTGGCCTGGCTGAGGAGCGTGCCCTGATGGCCGCAGTGACCGCCAGCTCGTGGAAGTCGGGAGGTGTCACGTGAGGCATGGCACGGCTGCTTCCCACGCCTGACTTTTTTTTTTGCATGAAGAGATTTAATTTATCTTTTTAATTTTATATATTTTTAGATATATTTTACGTTTTCTGAAATTCACCCATTCAAAGCATGCAGTCCAGAGGTTTCTAACATATTCGTAGAGCTGCACCCATCTCCACGGTCTGATTTTGGAACATGCCACCAGCCCAGAAGGGACCCCTGTCTGTTAGTGGCCACTGTCCCCCCTCCGGCCCAGCCGCTGACCACGGGGCTGTTCCTGCTTGTCCCTGTGCCGTCGGGCCTTTCGCGGCGTGCGGCCGCTCACGCCCGAGAGTGACGTGTGTCACGCCCGTCGGGGCCCCCCACCCCCTCCGCTCATGGCGCTGCCCCGTCCTGCGATCGGCGCGGCTCAGCGCTCGCGAGTCGCGCTGCTGTGGACATTTGCGCTGTTTTGTTTAGACGCGTTCGTTCCTTTTAGTCAAACACCCAGGAGTGGAATCGCTAGGTCCTGTGGCGGTTCTGCGTTGACCGTGTTTGCGGACCCGTTTTGGGGACCCTTCTCATGGTTTGGGGTTCGCATTCTCGCCAGCGGCGTGCGAGGGTCCCGGTTCCTTCACACTCTCACCGGCGCGCGGTGCCTCTTTGCTGTGAGCCGTGGCGGACGCTGTGAAGTGGCGCCTCGTCGTGTGGAACAGGCAGACAGCGGAGCTGGGAGTTAGAGCGCGGTTTCGGTTTCCGTTTCCGTTTCCGTTTCCGTTTCCGTCGGAACGAGGCTGCTTGTGGGGCGCGCGCTCGCGGAGCCGCCGGCCCTTCAGAAACCGTGTCTCAGGGATCGAAGCGACACGAAGTACTCGTGTTGAGAGTACACAGTTCGGTAAACTCTGATCCGTGCTGACCACAGTCAAAACTGTGAACACGTCCGTCACCCCTTCGCGCACCCTGCCACCCCCCCCTCGCCCGTCCCTTGTCCCCGCGATGTCGCTATACGTCAGTTTGAGTTTTCCGAAGTTTTATAAAGCACTGCGTGTGCATGTCCATCGGCTTCGTGCACACAGAGCTTCACGACGTCCCAGGGTCACGGTTTGCTGGACTTCGCACGCCCGTCGCGCGCGCGCCTCGGTCCCGTGTGCTCCGGACAGTGTCCCGCCGCCCGGGGGGACAGTGCGCTTCCCTGTCCTCGCTCTTTGGGGATGGCCCCCCTCTGCTCCACGCAGAGCAGCTGCGGACATTTGCGCGAAAGCCTTTGCATAGGCTTTCGCGGCCCCGGGAGTGGATCACGTGCTCGGGGGCTGTTTAACGTTTCCACAAATCGCGGCCGCGGTCGGCAGTGGCCGAGCCGGTCCTGCCTCCCCGGCAGCACCAGATGCCCAACCCGCCGCCTCCCCTTCCGTGCCCTGTCATCTTCCGTGGGCCTGGAGGACTTTCACCTTGCGTGCTTATCGTGGGCATTGGCTGGTGACAAATTCGTCCAGCTTTTGTGGTCTCAAAAGTATTTTAATCTTTGAAAATTTTTTTTCCTTGTGCCTAAAATTTTAAGTTGACTCTTTCCCTTCAAAGATCTCGTTCCACTGTCCGCCGAGTCGCATGGCTTTTATCAGAAGTCTGCTGTCGCGCTCGTGTTCATGTGTCCCAAACGCCCCCCCCCACCCCCGACCGTTTCTAAGATTTCATCACTGGTTTTGAACAACTTGACCGTTTTATGCTTCTGTGTCATTTTGTTCATGTTTCTCGGGCTTCGTCGAGTGTGCTTTACTAGGGTTATAGTTTTCATAAAATCTGAAAAATGACCGTGTTTTTTTAAATGATTTTTGTTTCTTCCACAGCCTCCAATTACATACATATTTGGGCTGCTTTAAGTTAGCCCTGTTCCCTTAATACTTGGAGTTTTTAAAAATCTTTATTTTTCAGATCGTTTCTGCTGTTTTCAAGTTCTCTACTCTTTTTTTTCTGTACTGTCTAATCTGTTAATTCAAACCAGTACATTTTTCTTCTCGAGCGTTATAATTTTGGTCGCTAACAGCACCGTTCGTCATTTTTATGGCTCATATTTCTCCTCTTACCTTTTTGACGTGTGGAAAACAGTTACAATGACTGAATACCTTTGTCTGCTGATTCTCATGTCTGTGTCAGTTTGGGGCTGTTTTGACTGATTCTCTCCTCCCTGTGCCTCGTATTTTCCTCCTCTTCGGCCTCTGATAAGTTTTAGCTGGATGCTCTACATGGGACTTTTACTTGGGCGAGTGCTGGGTATTTTCGTTTGTTTAATAAGTATTCTTTCGCTTTGTTTTGAAATGCAGGTAGGCGACGTGGAGACAGTTTGATCTTTTGAGGTTTTGCTTCCAAAATCCCTTAGTCAGAACCAGAGTAGGATCTCAGCGAGGGGGACCTAACCGTCCCCACGCTGAGGCAGGACGCGCCAGCACCCGCCCGGTGCCCGTGGGCTCTGTGCCGTCCTCCTGCCTGTTCCGGGCAGGGCCTCTCCTCTGGCACCTGGTTACTTCTCATGTTCCCACGCATCCTCACATGCTCCTGACCTACAGGCAGCTGCCCGCTGGTGCCCGGGGCTACATGGGGGCCTCTGCCCGTGCCCGCCAGTGCGCGGGGGTACGCGGGGGCCTCCACCCGTGCCCGCCAGTGCGTGGGGGTACACGGGGGCCTCCGCCCGTGCCCGCCAGTGCGCGGGGGTACGCGGGGGCCTCCGCCCGTGCCCGTCTGTGTGCGGGGGTACGCGGGGGCCTCCGCCCGTGCCCGCCAGTGCGCGGGGGTACGCGGGGGCCTCCGCCCGTGCCCGCCAGTGCGTGGGGGTACGCGGGGGCCTCTGCCCGGCCCAGCATCCTCCCACGTAGGCCTCTTCTTACACTCTCTCTCCCGCAGGCTTGGGCTGCTCTGTCCCCCGGACTGCAGCTCCATCCCCCCCGCCCAGGACTCCTCTGGGCTGTGCCTGATCCCTCCCCGCCTTGCCACAGCCTGGACACCCTGAGGCAGGCAGCTGGGACCAGCTCAGGGGCCACCCCTTCCCATCTGCACGGGGAAGTGGCCTTCACTGCCTGGCGTCCCCTGACCAGGAACCGTGTTCCGATACTTATGCCTGATTTGTCTGTGTCAGGCCGGAGTGGAAACCCTGACCCTGTCCCTTCTCTTGGCCAGAAGTGACGGTTTCGGGCTGGTGTGCCATTCCCAAGAGTAAAAGCAACTAAGGACTGGCATCCACATGCTGTGGACAAGCCCGAGGGCATCTTCAGAGGGCAGACTCGTGTATTTAAGAAAGTCCCCTGCCCCCCGAGTTTATAATGTTAACGTACACCTTACGGCCGAAACAATTTAGGAAATACCAGAACTCTCAGGAAATAGTTGGCAGCTCTGTCACAGAGGCACTGGGCAGCATTCTGCCCTTGCTTTCCTGTAACCGTCCACCTAGTCGGTGTCTTTCTGGGGGTTCAGTTTTTATGCTGATTTTCATCACGTGGTTTCGTATGTGTGGTGGGTAGAATTCTAAGCCCCCGTTGAGTCAGGCCTTCTCTTTGCTTGTAGGTGGGACACACATATACCGTGGGGTGTAGCTCCCACGGTTACGGCAAAGGATTCTTGTGGATATAATTAAGTCGATCACCTAATCAGGATCAAAGCGGTCACCCTGGGTGGGCTTGTCCTGATCAGGTATGTTCTGCAGAGGGGTCTGAGGTCAGAGGCAGAAATCAGAAATATGCCGCCACTGGCCTCGATGACAGGCACATTGCCATGCCATGCTAGGAGGGGCTGCCATCAGGCAGCGCCCGGTGGCCTTCACGAGCTGAGGGTGGTACCTGGCCCTTGATGACAAGGAAGAAGGGACCTTAGTCCTGCAGCGTCCAGGCATTTTGCCGACAACGTGTGGGCTCAGAAGGAGGCCCTGAGCTGCCAGCCAGGGGGCCCAGGTGCAGCTAAACTTTGATTGTGGCCTGGCGGGACCGTGAGCAGAGGTCCCAGCTGGCCTGTGCCTGGTCACCTGAGCCATGGGCATCATGAGTTAATGCCGTGTGTTGTTAGGTCACTAAGTCTGTGGTAACTTGTCGTGCGTAAACAGAAAGGTAATATGGAATGGTTTTCACATTTCGAAGCTTTCTGCGAGTGGAGCCGTGTTCGGCTTCTTTCTGCGTACTGCCCGTCAGTAGTTCACTGTCCCTTGGTTGTGGTCATCGTCCTTGACAACCTCACACCTCCGCCTCTCTCCCCTTACTGGTGACACGGTGGAGGCTGGCACACCTCCGTCGTGTAAACTGCCTAGCAAGGGCTCAGTAATTCGTAGCTGTTATCTTTATACTTGTGTTAAATGTTACACACCGACGTGTCTGCTGAGATTAGTGAGCAGAAGGTCACCTTCAAACACCTGAGAGCTACCAGCCCAGCGTTGGGAAGGAAGCTGTAAGCGTCCCCCACAGCAGCCTGGCACCGGCGCCTTCACAGTCTGCTGTTCTGGGGACCGCCTTGCTCTCTTGGAATGGTCACTCTGGGTCTGTCGAAGGCCAGAAGACACCTGCGTTCTGATCTCGCCGTTGCCCGCTGGCATTTTTGCCTCCCCCAGCCCCCGACCAGTAACAGGTCCTTCGAGCCCCAGCTTGATTTCAGCTGCGGAGTAGGGTTGAGGGTCAGGCCTGGGCCCCAGCCGTGGATCCACGTCCACCACCTGACGTCATGCGTGGACCTGCAGCAGGAGGCCGAGTGGCCTGGCGCCTCGCACTGCCGGCTGGCCCAGGGCGGACCTTGCCCTCATGTGTGATCTCTCAGGGCAGTGTGGCCCTGAGGGCGCCCACGGGGAGGGCGCGTTCTCCCACAGACGCGCCCGGAGCACACGCGCTGCTAACTGGCGACCTGCTGGATTTCGCAGGTGGAATCTGGTCTCACCCACGTGGCTTGCACAGAGCGAAACAAGACGTCCACGTTTATAAGCTTCCTGTGGTTTCCGCCAGGCGTGTAAATCAGTCAAAGCGGAAAGTTTTTCCCGTTGACTTTGGCAGGACTCAGCCTTATCCTGAGAAAGTTTTCCCAGGGATTTAACCGACGTCGGGGGCGGTGCTGTCCGCGGAGGAGGCACGCGGGGCGGGCCAGGCAGAGTGGCCCCGTCCCCGCCGCCCCGGCCCCCACGGCTTCGCAGCCTGCCGCCCACGCGTCTCCCTCGCCCCCAGCAGGACCTTGCCAGGCCCCATCCCCAGTCCGAGGCCTCTGCCCGCGTCCCGGAGACAGAGCGGCCTCTCCACCCGGAGTTCAGAGTTCCGGGGACAGCCGGGGCACCCTTCCATAGGCGGGGGATGCAGCCTCGCCCGCAGGCCGCCTGCCCATTGACCCCTCCCCACGGGGGGCTCCCGCTGCCTGCCGTCTGTGCTTCCATGGACATGGCTTTCACCTACAGAATAAGTTCACATGAAAACACAGCGCACTTCATAGTTTAATTGCCGTGAGCACATTCAGTAAACCGAGATGTGTCAAATTACCAATCTGTCCGCGTAGATGAGATGGCTCACGCGGCGTCATTTAAATTTTAACAAAGCGGCTGGGTACAGTGAGCAAATGCCTTTCTATATTTTGTGAATCTGTCTATACCAGAGCAAAATAAGAATCTGTTTCTGTTTTGCAGTGAATACTTTCTAGCCATGGATTTGCTGGCAGAGGCAAGAAAGTATGAATCTTATTTTTGTGGATCTAGCCAAGGAAAAGTACGTAAACTTAGAAAAGTGTGTCATTTGCCTTTCACAGTCTGATGAGAAAGTCAGAGCAACTAGAAACGCCGTGGAAACTCTGGTCTCAGCATTCGAGGAGAGCAGGACGGGCGGGCAGGCGTCGGCGGAGTCGCCGTCCGCACGTTCCTGGCACGCAAATGCCATGGCCCTGTGCGAGCCGTCCCGACCCCGACTCGCCCCCAAAAGGCCCCGTGAGGGGGTGGAGGGGGGTGTCAGTGCCGCGTGCCGTTTACCGAACTCGGCGCGGTGTCCCGGCTCCCCTCTGCTGGCCGGCAGAAGCAAGGGTTCCCTTCGCCTTCGCAGACCTGAAGGGCGCTTGGCGCTGGCCCAGTGGCCGATGCATCAGCCCCTGGAAGCGGCGACGTGGCTGGAAGCGGGCATCGGAGACGAGCTGCGGGCGGGCGCTCATGGCAGCCGGCGGTGACGGCCGCATTGCTGCGGTCGGTGTTTGCGGTAGCGACTGTGTGACAGTCCTCCAGCAGGAGTGGCACTGTGCGTGGTGGCAGCCACTTCTCAGGTTGAACCCGTTTTCAGTCCGTTTTGAGACTGCCAAAGCGCGTGTGCTGCGTTGCGGGCCGTGTACGGATCTTTGGAACAGGCCCTGCGGGGCGTGAGGTGGGCGCACCCCAGGCCGGAGGCCTCCCGCCCGAGGGGCGCATGCCATGGACGCGGGTGGGCCGTGGCCGCCTCCCATCTGTCTCCACGAGGATGCGGCGGTCTGCGAGGCCGGAGGGCACTTTTGCGGGAAGAGACCCCGCCACCCTTCCACCGCGGGACGTTTCCGCAGAGGGCGTCACGGCCATGCGCGCTGCTGCCCTGGGCTTGGACGAGGCAGTGGCACCGGGGCCTGAGCAGACACCGCCCTCTCCGCCCCACTCGTTTGCGGGGGGACATTTCTCTTTCCGGCGCCTCTGGCGGAGCAGCAAACGTGGCTTGTCTGTGACACCGTGACCTTGAGCGCCGAGTGCACATGCAGCCCTTGTGCCTCGTTCCGGCCCGAGCCGTTTGCTCCAGGAGGAGCTCGCGAGCCGGAGCTGCCCGCCGGGTGCCGCTTCTGCCGTGGGCCCCGGTTCTGCCACGGAAAGGCCAGCCGCAGGCCCGCTGCTGACTGCGACTTGGGTTTTGGCCGACATTTTCTCAGAAGTGAGCGAAGCGAGCCTCGGGGGAAGGGAGGTGGCCGGCGGCACACACGGTCGCCAGCTCACGCGGCGCATGCGGTGTTGGGGTCTGGGCGGCGGAAAGCGGCCAGCCCAGCTCCGGCGTCCTCCGCTGAGGGTGGTCTCAGCTTGCAGCGGTGACTCAGGCGCGGCCCCCTCGTGCGTCGAGTCGCATCTGTGTTTGTTGCCAGTGATGACAGCTGAGATTTTAAGTGAAATGAGATTTGGGGAAACCTGCATGTACCGCCATGAGTGCGATAGCGTCTTAACTATTTGAAAGGTGGTCCGCCCGTGATTTTGATAACACGCGATTAAAATACATAAGTATTTGGTAGATTTGCATATAGCTCAGTGAACTAGTATGTTCGAAATGTCTGATGCACAATGTTCCAAAATCATCTTTGGATAAAAATCCAACACGCAGGGTCGACCAGTGGATTTTTGCATGATGTGCCCACGGTCCCCTGGTGAGGCTTCGGGACCCACATCCCGCGGTCCTGTAGGGAAACCCCGTGTTGAGTCCTGATGCAGCATCAACACCCACAGTCCTCCGAAAAGGATTTTCTTGTGTCCTTCAGCGAAACACCTGCGGAGCGGCCTGCAGGCGGAGCGGCCGTGGGCGCCCAGTGGCTTGTGCGAAGCCAGCCGTTAAGGAGGTCCTCGTTTTTTGTTTGGGAAAAGTTATTTTTTGTAAAAATGTTCGTTTTAATGTGAAACTGGTTATAATTGTTTCAAATGATTTGCTTAAATAAATACTTTGCAAATTTCTCAGCTTTATTTCTAATGCAACGTGTCAGATATAATCGTGTGGGGAAAAATAGCTCTTTTAAGGCCCTCGGTGTTTAAGGGTAAAACCACAAAGGTTAGAAACCACCAGCCTAGACGGACCTTGGCTAAGACGTGACCTCCGACCTTGGGCAGCCAAGCTTGCTGTTCGGGCTGTGTGTATGTTCGGGGCAGAAACTATAAAAGAAAGGGCAAAAGCCCCCCAGCTTCTCTGGGCCCCTGGTTGCCAGCAGTATGGAGAGAGCGTCTTCAGACATTCTCTCTGGCCATCTCTTAGGACGGTGGTTTGTCGGGAAAGAGGGTCCCCTTCCCGTGTCCCGCAGGCTTGGGCAGAGTTGCCAGAGACAGCAGGGTCGTCACTGGCGAAGCAGAGCCGCTGTTTGGAAAGGCTCAGATGCCTCCCTTTGGAAAGGCGCATCTCGGTCAGCGTTCGGGGTGCATTTGTGTCTCCTTTGGGGTGTCTGTCCTCCCCCCTCCCACCGGTGGGCCCTTTAACAGAAGCGTGTGGCACGGGTGTCACAGGCGCAGCCGACTTACCTGGGGGGAAATGCATCATAGCTTATGCTTTAAATCTTAATGAACTGCTTTGAGTCCTCGGCTATTTTTAAAAAACAAAGTCATGTTATGTCACTTTCTGGGACTCTCAGCATCAGGAAATACCAGAAATTGTGACGTTCCCATCAGCCCCACTCTGCTTTCTTCTTTGACTTGTCAGCGCCGAGGAAACACCGTGACTGGGGGCGTGGGGTGAAGGACTGTGCCGGAAGGCTGGGGGGACACGTTTCTGGGGAGCGTGGTGAGGATGGAGACAGGGTCTCGGGGGGCCCCTTTCTGCTCTGCAGACGGCATCGTCCCCGTGTCCTTGCAGAGTGTGGAGAGAAGTGAACAGCTCCGTGTCTGTCTCATCGGGGCGCCGGGGCCACCATGGGGACCCCACCCAGGACCCGTCACCTCCCAGAGGCCCCCGCCTTCCAGTCCCAGCTCCCTGGGGGAGGAGTTCAACGTGTGGCTTCTGAGGGGACACAGTCCTCCGAGCCGGTAGTTTCCGCGGCCGCTTCCAGTCAGGGTCGCCGAGCTCGTCTCGAGTGTTACGATGTGGGGGTGGCTCACCCCGCTGCCCCCGGCTCCGCATCTACGCGGGTGCTCCCAGGGGCACTGGGACGTCGTTTTTTTAAAGTAGCCGTTTTCTGTGGCTTTACTCAGCTCCTCACCGGCCAGCGCTCAGCCCGTTCCCTCATTTCAGCACGACGTCGGCGCCTGCACCGCACGGGTTTCTGGCGCCGCGGTAAAGCGCGGATTCATGCCACGCGTCCTCGTCTGCCCTGGCCTCCCCTTGCTGTCCTCATGCGTCACCCCCGCCAGCCAGCTGCGTAGACTTTATTCCTTCTCGCTCGTCCCTTAGTGTCCCCGGGTGCGGCTGCGCAGCGTCCCCAGCGGTGTCCCGCTGAGCCGTGCAGTGAACACCGTGTCCTCCCACAAACGTGGCCGTGAACCCAACAGACGCGTATGCACGGGCGCCGTGGTGCCTGCGGCCTGGCCCCCTCACTGGTTGTGGGCGTGGGGCCTGCGCGGTGTTTGGAAGGCCGTTTCTGCGTTGTTTTCCTGAACACTGAGGCAGCTCACCCTCCCTCACGGAGCAGGCGACGTCGGTGTCCCCGTCCGATGGGGACACGGTGTCAGTGATGCGTGGCGCACTCCCTGGCCGCCTGGACATCTGCTGCTCCGGTTGTGTCCTAGCTCGTGTCCGGGACAGCGGCCGGACACTGGTCGACACCCTGCAGGCACGCTCCCCCCGCCCCGCCGACTGTCCACCTGTCCTCGGCCACAGTCTTGCAGGACGGCTGTTGTTTGTCCTGGGTGGGTCCCCGTGACCCAGTTTGGCTACGGGAATTCTCACCTGCGCCTGGCCTGAAGCCCCGGCTCCTGGCCACGTGTGAGGGGCGCCACGGACCGTGAGATCCTCCCGTCCGTGGGACAGAGCGAGTGACTTCCTAGCGCTCGTGTAAAAGTCGAAGGAGAACGTTTCGGGAACGCAGCCAGCAGTCAGCCACTTCCGTCACTTAGAAGGGCGGGAAACAACCCAGCCGTGTGGGGACGCCGAACGGGGAGCGCTCCCTGACGGGGGACGCGGCTGGCGGCCCGTGAGCCTGTGGTTTCTCGCCCAGTGAAGTAGCAAGACCGACACCCATCACCGTCATCGGATCGGTTCAGAATTAATCAGATTAGGTAAACGTCTGAATTGCCTCTCGCCGGCCAGCAGGCTGCCCTCAGGATGGCCTGCTCGGCCGTCAGCTGGCTCTGGAGTGTCCTGACGTGCCCGGAGTGACTGTGACCTGCCGAGGGGGCCGGCTCGACACTGAAGTAGCGAGCCTCGCCGCGCTGTCGGATGGCTTGCGGAAAGCAGTAATTAGAAAACATTTTTCATGGTGGAACCTGAGTTTCGTTATCCAGAGAAATTGGATGTTTCAGAAGCGTCCTCGTTGGTTAGTGAAACATTAGTATTAATGACAAATTAATATTAATATCGACATCGGGGTGAGTGTGCAGCCTTGGGAAGAGACGGAGGGCCTTGAGGCCGGCGAGGCGGCCCCGTGCGCCTGCCTTGTTGGCAGCATTTTTCATCTGAAAGCATTTTTTTTTCAAACTCAGAAACTTAGATGTGAAAATCCCACACACTGGGAAGAGGCGTGGGCGTCACATGCCGGCGGCCAGACCTTCGTGACTGAGGTGACAGCTTCGGCATCCGGGTCAGACCTTCGTGACTGAGGTGACAGCTTCAGCATCCATGTCCCCGTGGAGTAGGGCACGGAGGTCTTTTCCAGTTTGCGAACAGAAACGCACAAACTCGGTCCCTGGTAAACGCTGCTTCTCTTCCGGGCGTGTGCGCCACCTCGGGGACAGGGGGAGGTGGCGCTGCGGTGGCTTCGGGATGTGTCCTGTCTCATGAGGTCTCCAGCCACTGCCTCTCCCTGGAGACGGGCTGCTGAGCCATGGGGACGAGCCTCCCAGCCCCATGCTGACCGATGAGAGGCCACTGTGGGCCCAGTGAGCTTCCTAGCCCCACGCCACTCATCCTGACCGGGCCCGCCATTGGTGACAAAGCCCAGTGACGGTGTCTAGCGTGTCAGGTGACTTCGAGGTAGCAAAGACAAGGCGTGTGTCTCCTAATTCACTTTAATTTGGTCCAAAACCGGTGACGAGGGTCCCAGGGGAAACCAGGACGGAAGTGCCTTCCTGTCTCGAAGCGCGGGTCGGCGTCCACGGTTTCCGGACCCTTCAGGCGACAAAGCTGTGAGGGTCGTGTGCACTCGCTGTGGGAGTGGCCGCTGAAGTAGAAAAACGGTCGAGCGTTGTCACAGCAGCACAGGGCCATGGGCAGCCCCTGTCGCTCACTGGTCGGTGGCCAGCCAAACCCCTGAGACTGACCGTGAGTCGGGCGCCCGTGCCTGGCCGCAGCTGCAGGTGTCACGTGGGGTGAAAGGTCCCATGTCGGCCTTCCCCGAGAAGAAAAGTCTGCTTTGGCTCGGAAGCTGCTTCAGCCTTGCATCGCCGGCCCAGTCCGTGTTTGGGGGTGTCGTCGCTTCTGTGTTCTCAAGCGTGATGCAGATTCATATGTGTTTTGCATCTTTGTTTTTATTGCTTTTTAAGAAGTAAGTTGGTATTGCAACAGCGATCTGAACAACATGCCGCGACTGCCACGTCGCCGGCCCGTTTCGTGCCGGAGGAGGGAGCTTCCCGGTCTCTCCGCGAGCCTAGAACACGAGACCTCCAGCCGCGTACCTTAAAA
>NW_024349802.1:1814081-1819949 GCF_902729225.1 Pteropus medius | reverse complement strand
CTGCGGACGGCAGTCTCGTCCCCGTGTCCTTGCAGGGTGTGGAGAGAAGTGACCAGCTCCATGTCTGTCTCATCGGGGCGCCGGTGCCACCACGGGGACCCCACCTAGGACCCGTCACCTCCCAGAGGCCCCGCCTTCCAGTCCCAGCTCCCTGGGGGAGGAGTTCAACGTGTGGCTTCTGAGGGGACACGGTCCTCTGAGCCGGCAGTTTCCGCGGCCGCTTCCGGTCAGGGTCGCCGAGCTCATCTCGAGTGTTACGACGTGGGGGTGGCTCACCCCGCTGCCCCCGGCTCCGCATCTACGCGGGTGCTCCCAGGGCACTGGGACGTCGTTTTTTTAAAGTAGCCGTTTTCTGCGGCTTTACTCAGCTCCTCACCGGCCAGCGCTCAGCCCGTTCCCTCATTTCAGCACGACGTCGGCGCCTGCACCGCACGGGTTTCTGGCGCCGCGGTAAAGCGTGGATTCATGCCATGCGTCCTCGTCTGCCCTGACGCCGCGGTAAAGTGCAGGTTCACGCCACACGTCCTCGTCTGCCCTGGCCTCCCCTCGCTGTCCTCGTGCGTCACCCCCGCCAGCCAGCTGCGTAGACTTTATTCCTTCTCGCTTGTCCCTTAGCGACCCCGGGTGCGGCTGCGCAGCGTCCCCAGCGGTGTCCCGCTGAGCCGTGCAGTGAACACCGTGTCCACCCACAAACGTGGCCGCGAAGCCCACAGACCCGTATGCACGGGCGCCGTGGTGCCTGCGGCCCGGCCCCCTCACTGGTTGTGGGCGTGGGGCCTGCGCGGTGTTTGGAAGGCCGTTTCTGCGTTGTTTTCCTGAACACTGAGGCAGCTCACCCTCCCTCACGGAGCAGGCGACGTCGGTGTCCCCGTCCGATGGGGACACGGTGTCAGTGATGCGTGGCGCACTCCCTGGCCGCCTGGACATCTGCTGCTCCGGTTGTGTCCTAGCTCGTGTCCGGGACGGCGGCCGGACACTGGTCGACACCCTGCAGGCACGCTCCCCCCGCCCCGCCGACTGTCCACCTGTCCTCGGCCACAGTCTTGCAGGACGGCTGTTGTTTGTCCTGGGTGGGTCCCCGTGACCCAGTTTGGCTACGGGAATTCTCACCTGCGCCTGGCGTGAAGCCCTGGCTCCTGGCCACGTGCGAGGGGCGCCACGGACCGTGAGATCCTCCCGTCCGAGGGACAGAGCGAGTGACTTCCTAGCGCTCGTGTAAAAGTCGAAGGAGAACGTTTCGGGAACGCAGCCAGCAGTCAGCCACTTCCGTCACTTAGAAGGGCGGGAAACAACCCAGCCGTGTGGGGACGCCGAACGGGGAGCGCTCCCTGACGGGGGACGCGGCCGGCGGCCCGTGAGCCTGTGGTTTCTCGCCCAGTGAAGTAGCAAGACCGACACCCATCACCGTCATCGGATCGGTTCAGAATTAATCAGATTAGGTAAACGTCTGAATTGCCTCTCGCCGGCCAGCAGGCTGCCCTCAGGCTGGCCTGCTCGGCCGTCAGCTGGCTCTGGAGTGTCCTGACGTGCCCGGAGTGGCTGTGACCTGCCGAGGGGGCCGGCTCGACACTGAAGTAGCGAGCCTCGCCGCGCTGTCGGATGGCTTGCGGAAAGCAGTAATTAGAAAACATTTTTCATGGTGGAACCTGAGTTTCGTTATCCAGAGAAATTGGATGTTTCAGAAGCGTCCTCGTTGGTTAGTGAAACATTAGTATTAATGACAAATTAATATTAATATCGACATCGGGGTGAGTGTGCAGCCTTGGGAAGAGACGGAGGGCCTTGAGGCCGGCGAGGCGGCCCCGTGCGCCTGCCTTGTTGGCAGCATTTTTCATCTGAAAGCATTTTTTTTTCAAACTCAGAAACTTAGATGTGAAAATCCCACACACTGGGAAGAGGCGTGGGCGTCACATGCCGGCGGCCAGACCTTCGTGACTGAGGTGACAGCTTCGGCATCCGGGTCAGACCTTCGTGACTGAGGTGACAGCTTCAGCATCCATGTCCCCATGGAGTAGGGCACGGAGGTCTTTTCCAGTTTGCGAACAGAAACGCACAAACTCGGTCCCTGGTAAACGCTGCTTCTCTTCCGGGCGTGTGCGCCACCTCGGGGACAGGGGGAGGTGGCGCTGCGGTGGCTTCGGGATGTGTCCTGTCTCATGAGGTCTCCAGCCACTGCCTCTCCCTGGAGACGGGCTGCTGAGCCATGGGGACGAGCCTCCCAGCCCCATGCTGACCGATGAGAGGCCACTGTGGGCCCAGTGAGCTTCCTAGCCCCACGCCACTCATCCTGACCGGGCCCGCCATTGGTGACAAAGCCCAGTGACGGTGTCTAGCGTGTCAGGTGACTTCGAGGTAGCAAAGACAAGGCGTGTGTCTCCTAATTCACTTTAATTTGGTCCAAAACCGGTGACGAGGGTCCCAGGGGAAACCAGGACGGAAGTGCCTTCCTGTCTCGAAGCGCGGGTCGGCGTCCACGGTTTCCGGACCCTTCAGGCGACAAAGCTGTGAGGGTCGTGTGCACTCGCTGTGGGAGTGGCCGCTGAAGTAGAAAAACGGTCGAGCGTTGTCACAGCAGCACAGGGCGATGGGCAGCCCCTGTCGCTCACTGGTCGGTGGCCAGCCAAACCCCTGAGACTGACCGCGAGTCGGGCGCCCGTGCCTGGCCGCAGCTGCAGGTGTCACGTGGGGTGAAAGGTCCCATGTCGGCCTTCCCCGAGAAGAAAAGTCTGCTTTGGCTCGGGAGCTGCTTCAGCCTTGCATCGCCGGCCCAGTCTGTGTTTCGGGGTGTCGTCGCTTCTGTGTTCTCAAGCGTGATGCAGATTCATATGTATTTTGCATCTTTGTTTTTATTGCTTTTTAAGAAGTAAGTTGGTATTGCAACAGCGATCTGAACAACATGCCGCGACTGCCACGTCGCCGGCCCGTTTCGCGTCAGAGGAGGGAGCTTCCCGGTCTCTCCGCGAGCCTAGAACACGAGACCTCCAGCCGCGTACCTTAAAATCGCCGTGAGCGCCTGAGCTCGGAACCCAGCGGGTTCAGGACGGTTCAGAGGTCGCTCGGAACTCACCGGTACGTTCGCCAGGTGGAGGGCGGAAGTTCAGACGTGTTGAGAAGAGTCGTTGAGCCACGCCGCGTGACCCCGTGTGGCGGTCAGCGTTTGGGGGTACGCGTGCTGACGTGCCGCGCGAGGTGGTGCTGTCATCGTGGCTCCCTCGTTCCTGCAAAGCTTCCGGTAGTTGAGAGCCGGGTGTGAGGGCCAGGTCGCCGTGAGGCAAGCACCAGGAGGGGTGGCAGCCCTGGCAGAGCGAGGACACCTGTGCGACACTTGTGTGACTGTCCCCCCCCACCCCCCCGCCCAGGCTCTGAGGTGAACTTGCTCCCGTGATTGCTGCGGCTCCCCGACGTCGGCCCAGATTTCTGGGTGGCCTCAGAAGTGTTACGTGTGGCTTCGGGAATGTGCGCGAATGTGGTTCATACATTTTACTTTGCAATTAAGTCGTCGTCAGCGTTTTCGTGCGCCGACCCCAGGTCCAGCGCAGAGAGAACAGGTTTTCTGCAGAAGCCGATGTCTTTGGGCATCAAAGTGAACACACTTTATCATCTCCCCCAAAACTTATTTGCCCTTGTTATAAACTTAGAATATTTTTGCAAACTCATATAAACAGGTAATTGACGCAACTGAAATTCTCGTCACATATTTATTGTACTATCAGCTAAAATTTTTAAGTGACAAGAACCAAAATAGTCATTAATTTTTATAGGCCAAGGATCTGGCTTTTTGTCTGACACAAAGCTGTATAAAAAACTGCTTCTGATTTTATGCACATTGTTTTTAGTTAATGATTTTCAGCTGTTTGTTGTTCCTCTGATAGCATGAAAATGTACCATATGCTCAACCAAAAGACAAATGATTAGCAAATGAAATTCCGGACAGCTGTCTGACTGAGCGTGCTGGGTTGATAGCATTCTGCTATCATAATTAGCTTAAGCTTTGGGTTAATTAACTTTCTACCTGGATATGCATAATAATAGCGAGCTGCAAAAAGCAAGAAGCTTTCAGTACATCAACAACATTGCTGTCTTTTTTATTTGGTATTTCAAGAGCATATTAGAATTTCAAGAGTGATTAATCCTGGGAATATTGTCATCTACTGTAGATTTTATTTGCAAGCCAGATAATACTGAAACAATTGGAATCTATTATAGAGCAGAAATAGCATTTTAAAATTGTAATTAAAGTTTCTAAAAGCAATTGCTAATTTCAGATGCCTTTGTTGGCAAGAATATTAGGCTTCTTGTATGGGCACAAAAAATGCCAGCACTTAACGCTGAGAAGAATAAAACTTCCTTTTCTTCAAGTGCTGTCTTGAAATCGTGACTTATTTTTATGTAATTTGAGATGAAGAAGATTCTGTAGTTTGAGTAGGTGCTGCTCAGACCAGGAGCCTGAAGATGGGGGCCCCGGGCCCCACCCCGATTCGGTTGGGGGCTTTGTCAGGTGGGCGTGCCGAGCGACACCACCTGGGTGCGGGCGCCAGCACGGGCTCCGCCTTCGCACAGTCAGCGCTCTGCGTCCGTGTCGCTTTCCACCCAAAACAGCTTAGGAATCAGTTTACCGGTTTGGTGAAATGGGGAGGGCGGTGGCCTCGTCCCCTCCCTGCTCCTGGAGACGCTGGCCATCCTGCGCGACCGCTCGGGCCGTGCGGAGGCACCGGCTCGTGAAGTGGCCGGCGGGTCTGGAGTGCAAATTGCGGTTTGCGTTTCCCAAAGCAGCAGAGAGCCGCACACTTAATTTCGAATAAGTCATGCCTGTTGTCACACTCAGGAAAGTACTTTATCTTCTGGAATAGGAGTGCTTTGTGCGGGCCGTGGATGGCCGGGACCCAGTGACGGGGGCTGCCGTGGTGCCGAGGACGCCGCCTGCAGGGCTCACGGGCGTGAATGTGCCGCCGTCCCCGGCCACGGGCTGAGCGGCACCGTTCGGTCACCTCATGCAAGTTGCATAGGCTGTCAGAAGCCATTTTTCACAGGTGGCTTCATCTGAGATCGTGTCGAGGTGTCCACTCTCCGGGATGGATGATGATGGGGCGGCTCCGAGGGGCTGGCCGCTTGGGGGGCGTGGGGCCGGCGGGGGTTCTCCGTGGGAACCGGGCGCCCAGCAGGCCGCCGGCCGCCAGGCTGTGACCGAGGCCCTGCCTCCCTCCTCACAGTGACGTCTCCAGCAGATCTCCTCTCGTGTTCAGGAGGCCGCGGGAGTCTTGGCTCCGTCTGGTCCTCCAGCTGCGAAACGGTGGCCAAGGGGTCAGATCGGAAGGACAAAGGGAGCCCCTGCGCTGGCTTCGAGCCCTGGGTTTGGGTCCCGGCTTCCTGCCGTGGGCGGGCACGCGACGATGCCCCTTCTGAGACTTCCGTTTCACTGAATTAAGCACGAGCAAGTTCAAGATGCAGAACTTCGGTGCGTCCTGTTTCTACTCGGTGGAAGTACAGGAAAGGCGAGACAGGGACACTTCTGTGGGAGCGATATTTCGAAAAGGTTATTACCAGCTACCAAGAGAAAGAGAGGAGACAGGAAGCAGACCCAGGCCCCGACTTCGGCCCACGTGGGTTGATTATTTTATTTTGAATGCCATTTCAAACACCGTGTGAACTAATGATATTATTTAAAAAAACTTATTCTACTATTTGCAGTGCTTGATCTTTAATTTCTTTTAATGTCAAAATTATTTATTTGGCCTCTTCTATTCCAGATGCGACTGTGGAGGGCATGTTAATTTATATCCCGTTTCCACGGCCCCTGTCCCCATCTGCACATCATTTCTGAGTTTCATTTTCTCCCGAGGGAGTTCACCTATTCATAGTGTAGGTTTC
>NW_024349802.1:1755274-1813694 GCF_902729225.1 Pteropus medius | reverse complement strand
GGTTGTGGTTTTGTTTTTTTTTTTTTTCCCTGACATTTACAAATAAAGAGGGACATGAGTTATTTATGCTCCGGTGTCGCTGCAAAGCCCTTATCTCCATGTGGCACTAAACAAGGATTTGCTGTGGGGTTTTTGAGGGCCACGTCGTGCTTCAGTGTTAAGCACCCAAAACTCTAGGGGACCGGCACTAATTTCCTCTCTCTCGTAAAACAACACAGTATTCATAACAACTCAAGAGGCTTGACATAAGCAACGGTGGCCTGTGCCGGCGAAGATTACCGCCAGCCGTGTAATCGAGGTGCCAGGCTCTGATGCGAGTTGAATCGAGACGGAGCGCCGGAACTCGCGTGGTGGGCGGGCGCCGCGGATGCCGACGGCTGCACGTCTCGCCCTGCCGCCCGTCCGGCTCCCGCTCCCGGCCGCAGTTAACAACCTCAGAACTCGTGCGTCGTTAACACATGCGCCCAAGTGGGAGCGAACACGGTTGGGGAGGGGGACGGCTCCCTGTCTTCGTTGACATTTGTCTCTTTTGGTAATTGGTGGCTTTTCCTGCCGTAGTAGGGAGCGGAGCGCGGAGCGGGGGCCCCAGAGGTCTCGGTAAACATGCTGTGGGCACAGAAAGCCTGGTGCTCCCCCGTGTTCCGGCAGTCATTTACATACTTTGAATGAAAAGTCATTTGCGCCTGCAAAATTGTTATTGCTGGAACAAATTTAAATACTAGTCATATGGAAATTTGAAATAAAGTCATATTAAATTTTGATGCTCAGATCAATATTGTGGAGGCCAGGTAATTAAAGTGGGTTTGTTTATTTGGCTCCTTATAAATAAAAAGGGCTTAATACAGACTAATTACACAGAATCTTTCGTCTACGGCAGGGTAACAATGGCAGCGATTTAAAGTGATATTAAATGAGAATTAATAAAGGAATATTGAGTCACTTTGACTGCTAAGCTGTGAAACGATGCCTCCTCTCAGTTTAGCTTTCTATCTTGAGCATCACGATTGATAAACAAGGAATTTTTGTAAAGATAATCTATAACGGTCTTCGATGGCAATATTTAATTAATAACACCCAGATTTGTGATTTTCTGTTGTTCTGAAACAGGTCAGAGAAGCCCGCTTTCACTGTGGGAGCTTGTGGGCCGGCACGGGGGGCCCGTGTCGCCCCTTGCCCAGTGGGCGCGTCATCCGTGGGGGAGGGTGGGTCGGGGGTGCGGCGTGCTGACTTCGTCCGACTTACGAGAGAGAAACTGGAAGCTCAGACCTGGCTGGCGGAAAGGCCGGCAGTCACCTCGGAGGGAGCACTGCGCCCACGTTTACCTCCTCGGGAGCACGCACAGGTGTGTTTCCTGGGGGAGTATCACCTGAGAGAAATCTGAACGGTGTAGGGTAACGCCCACGATGAGAACGGACCTCGGAGCAAAGTCTTCACTGCAGGGCTGAAGCCCCTTCCGCCTCAAATGTAATAAGACGAGGCCTTGCTTCATTCCCGCCTCCAGACGTCTCAGCAGCCCAGGCCCAGGGGCCGCGCGAGCGCCTCCGGGTGGGCTGGGCACGCCGGGCTGCTCGTGGCCTTGTCTCTGCAGAGCAGCGTGTCCTGTCTGCGTCAGCACGCCGGCCCTTCTAAGGGGCCTGCCGAAGGTCGCGACCTCACACTGAGCACCCTTTTTATATATATTATAAATCGCCGGAATCGTTCATTAATTTCCGCCTTCGAAAGGCCATGTCAGACCTCTAAAGGCATTCGCGATGGCTGCGTCCCCTGGACAGCTCCTCACCATGGTCCAGTGCGGCTTTCTGATGAAATTGCAGGTGCAGGGAAATGCAGAATTAGAAATGTATCTGATGCCGCAGTGCTCGTGGAGCTGGAGCTTTGTTGATGACAGGACAATTCCAGTTTTGACAGTTTAATTTACTGTTGCCAGTGGACAAGAGCGAGAGGAGAACGCGGGGTGAGCCCCCTGCCCCCTCGGACGGCGCTTCGCGCGCGGGGCTGCAGAACCTCGGCTCCCTCCACCTGTCGGGCTCAAATGAGAAGGTTTTCAGCTGGGAAAATGGAATATATCAGTGCGTGTAATATTGCCTGACCTCATAAAACAAAAGGGAATATTGCGGATTCTGACAGCCATTATGAATCTCGTATCAGCTTCCAGCGCGACTTGGAGCCGAGGTGTAGCACATGTTTATAATAGAAAAGAAACAGGGTTGCCACGTTGACTTGCAGCAGGGAGCAAAAAATGACTTGTCAGTAATTCGTTCTCAGATGTTAAAGAGGCTGTTGAATTTACTAGTGTGTACACAGAAGAATGTTTAGCCCGGAGCGGAGCGCGGAAATGCTCTCTGCGCAGAGGGTCTGCCGAGGGTGGCCGTGGCGCCCGCTCGTGACGGGACGCGCGGTCCGCGGCCGGCTGTGTCGTGGGGCCAGCTTTCTCGTTACCAGATGTGCCGACCCTTTTTACTCATCCATTGCGAACCGTATAAATTATAAGGCTGCTAAAGCAAACACCGTCGTCCTGAAATTACGAGAATTGTTTGAACTGAGCGTATTCTGTTGGAAAACCGGTGTACTGAGGCATGGCTTTTTATCTTACGCTTAAAAAGTTGGCATGAAAATAAGCCGTAATCTCTCTGCATATAATTATATGCTCCCCAATTTAGTTTTTCTGCTTAATAGGCTGTTCGTTCACCTTGCCTATTTATTGCACAAAAAATGTTCATGAGTACAATAACCATCTCACCTGTTTTCGGTAATTTCTGTGCGCGTGGGGGAGGGTTTGGAGTGAGGATGCGGACGGCGTTTAAGCCAGGAGGAGCGAGATGCGTGTCCATCCCTGTGCCGAGTTCCGTTCTCTGCGACCTCTCGTCCTCTCTGGCGTGATGCGGACTCCGGATTGCCCCCCGTGCGTGTTTAGGAGATGTAACCGTCGACCTAGCTGAAATAAAGCATGCTTAAGTACCGTACACGTCCCCTTGGAGGCCTGCTGCTGTGTCATCAGCCAGTGGCAGCAGGAAGACAAGGTCCCCTCTGCACTCCGCAGCCCGTGGGGCTGTCCCGGGCTGCGCGGCTTTGGACGATTGCGGGGCGGGGCTGTGTGTGTGTGACAGCGCCAAGGACACGGCTGGCAGAGGTTCAGGGAGGCAGGGGATGGGTTTGGTTCAGAGAAAGGGGTGATCTGAAGACTCGGGCGATGGGGTCCAGCTGCTCCGGGGGCGATGGCCGCTTCTCTCCAAACCCTCGGGCCAGAGGATGGCGCGTCGCAGCCCAGGGGCGTCAGGCCCCTCCTGAAGCTGGTACTTCATTCGGTGTTCACATGGCAGCCACCAGCCGGAGCCAGGACAAGTGGGATCAGGTCCGTCCCCACCCCGGACGCTGCCCGAGGGGGCCGCCTTGACCGAGCAGGGCCACTGAGTGTGGTGCGTGCGGAGTGTCAGGAAAGTGTGGGAGGGAGGCCGCCCGGGGGACGTGCCCCAGCGGTGGCCGGCAGGATGGCGCGCGGCGGAGGCCACGTCTGAGCATGGCTTTAGGATGAAGGCCCCGAAGCTTGGCCGTGAGAGGAAGGACAGAGACAGTATGGCAGACGGTCGCTTGGGTTGTTTTGGAATACGTTCTGATGCGTTTACATATCCCAGTTAGGGACGTCGTGCAGTGTGTGTGTGAATTAGAATTTTCAAAGACTTAGAATACGTGTAAGTCTTTTTAACGTTAGAACATACCAATTATTGTTCAAGACAGTGTGCTCTCGTGATAATGTCACTTAATCTTGTTACACAGCACCCTCATCGCGTCAAAGCTGGAGGTCTTAAAACGCTCGCAGGGCCCTGTGCCCCGAGTCCCCCCGCGGCCCTCCCCGCACCGGTGTCCCCCAGTTCCCGCTGCCCCACGCTGGGCACACTGCACCCCAGGCCCTGGCACCCCGTTCCCTCTGCCGGGAACGCTCACCCTTGCGCCATGCATGTGGGGCCCCCCGTTTCCTGTGGCCCCTGCCGCACGCAGAGATGACCCCTCCCCCATAATGGCGTCCCAGGCTGCCTTTCCGTGCCTCCCTCCCCCTTCTTTACCACTCAGAGCAAGCTGGGCGCCGTGGCTCGAGGCTGGCCACACAGCACGTTGTAGACATGCTCTGGACTGTGGCCATGGCGCTCTGTGTGTGGCCACTTCCCACGACAGCGCCGGGTCTGGAGCCACTGTTATACTCCATGTGGCCCTGGTCGGATCCCCAGGAACCCCCTTTGACACCCCTCGGTCCCACGCCAAGTTACAGCGGAGTTCAGACGCAGAGCTGCAGACCCCAAGGACCGGTCTGTGTAAAACGTGGCCGTCAGGTTGCTTTTCGTCCCCATGTGCACTGGGGTCGGCATCCATGCCACAGGCTATTGTGATATTGAGGCAAAGGGAGATTGGAACCAGCCAGGGCCTTCCGGTGTGTTCTGGAAGATTCATGTGGAAATGAACCTTCTTTAATGTCCTGGGTCCAGCAGAGAAGAGAAACCCCTGAGGGCTGGCATGCAGCATAAAGCCAGGAAGGCCTTTGAGGGACTCAGGTAGATACAGGTGCACTTCGCCACCTAATGACTCAAAACAGACAAGTGGCATTCGGGTCCCGTTTTCCCTGGTGACTCTGACACGGCCCGTGTGGCCGGGCTTGTGGCCGGGCATGAGTTCGCTTGGGCCCTGTCCCCAAAGACGCACCCCTGTCTTAGCATTTCTGGAGTTGGGGGGCAGGGGTGAGCCTGTGCCTGGGAGAAGGCTGGGGCCCTGCCCCCGAGTCATGCCATGTTATGAAAACTCCCCACATTGTGAAAGTGTGTTTTGTCTCAATACTGTGTCTTTTCTGTTCATCTCATAGCGTATCTTTGTTTCTTCTAATAGAAAAGGACCACAGTGTTTACCCCTTACGTTACTTCACGTGGACCTGGAGCTGCAGACCGACGCTTCACGTGTCTGTGGCTTTGTCGGGCCCCTGTCCCCGTCACTCACATCATGAGGTCCCTAGTGTAGGGGGCACGTGCAAGCCGTGCCCGGAGCTCCCGCCGGACCAGTAGGAGGGGACACAGAGCCGACAGGAGCAGTCAGTGTCCCCTGTGTGACTCTTAATTCTTACTGAAGACGTGGAGCTTTTTAAATTGTGGTAAAATACACGTCGTGTAAAATTGATCCTAACGACTTCACAGTGCACAGCTGAGCGGCAGCAGGCACACCCACACTGGTGCACCCGTGACCGTCACCTCTAGAACGTTCCATCTTCTCAGCGGGAACTCTGTGCCCACCAAACAGCCATTCCCATGACCCCCCCCAGCCCAGCACTGCACCACCCCCACCGCCTCTGCCTCGTGTGCGTGCATCCTGTAAGTGGGGTCACACAGTGCTCATCCTTCTGCTTCTGGCTTATTGCACTCAGTATGATGTCCCCCAGCCCCTTCCACGTTGTCACCTGTACCAGCTTCCCTCCATTATCAGGCTGGAGAACAGTGTCTTTTGTAACGAGTATTTTCTGGGAGGGGGACACAGCTTCGCCGTGCTCGTGTGCACCAAGCGTGGTCAGCCGAGGACCCACGTACGATGCTGGTCCTTGCCGGCAGCGTCTCGGAGCCCCAAGCCCTTTCTGCCATCGGACGCGGGAGGCCCCCACCCCCGTCTCCCGGGGCTGGCGGTGGCTTCCTCGGGCACTGTCACGGACCTCACCCGCACACAGCGTCTAGTCTTTCTCCTCCGGGTCAGCGGCCTCGACAGCTTCTGTTTCTTTGGCAGCCGTTCCAGCGCGCTCTGTCTTGTCATTTTAGAGCTCGGTATCCGTGGCTCTGCGGGGAGCATCGGGGGCGGGGTGGACCGTTACACTTGGTCTTTGACCTCGATGCTGCCCGTGAGCAGTGAAGGATAACTTTTGACGAGCCGTGTCAGATGTGACAGGCAATCTAGTTGGGTTGAGTGGAAATGTGCTGTACAAGTCTGAAGCCTTGGTTGGGGGCATTTTTCTGGTGTTCGATGCATTTAAATTGACACCAGCCTTCAGCGTGTTGCTCATTCCGGGCCGACACTGGCGGCTCGTGTCTCCAGCATGTGAGCAGAAGCAGTCTGTGTTCCCAGCCCCGTTTACGCTCCCGGCCCCCTCCTTCGTGCTCCCCATTTACCTCTGCCCCCAGCACCCCCCAGCCCGTTCGCTCGACCCCCTCCTCATTGGCTCCCCATCCCGTTTACCTCCCACCCCACCCCGAGCTACCCCAGCCCGTTTACTGGCTCGACTTCGTGTTCCCCACCCTCCACCTCCGTTGTGAACCCTCCTTTCGCAGGGAATTGTTTTGCTTGGAGCTGAGGCTTGCGGGCGCGTGTATGAAGCGGGACGGCCGGGCGTAGTCCTGCGCTGCCCGCGCCTGGTGTGGCCGCCGCGTCCGTCCCCATGCAGAGCGAGGCGTCCGTCCCCATGCAGAGCGAGGCGCCCGTCTGGCACTAGGCGCAAGGCGCTTCACACATTCCTAGGAGTGAGGTGTGTCCACAGTCGTAGGGGCACAGCCTCGAGCTGGCAGGGCGCCGGCTGGCCCCTGGCATGTCCGAAATGCCAGTCGGGGTCAGGGCTGCGGCCTGCACATTCCGGCCACTCAGGGAACATTGGTTCGGTGGCGTTTGTAACGTCCACCGGCTGCTCCTCCTGCGCAGACATTGACTGGACGGTGGGCCTGAGGCCCCCGTGCTAACTGCAGAGCAGCCTGCCACCCGCCTGCAGACCAGAGCTTCTCAACGCCCACCAGCAGGAGCTCCCAGTGCACCCCGGTCACCCTGTCCCACAGCCAGGGCCCCTGCTCTTCCGGCGCTCCTGTGCCCAGGCCCTTCACACTTCCGTCCGCTGAGCTTACGGCCAGGGCCTCAGTACACGATGGGCATCTAGCGTGAGGCCCAGGCCACCTTCTTCTCCACAGTGCTGTGCCTCTCTGGGACAGACACCCAGCCCCGCCCAAACACCCAGACAGGCCCCGGCCCCGCCCTGCATAGTCCCATGAGGCCAGGCTACACGTACAATACGGCCCAGCCTGCGGAAGCTTCCGGAACGTGAGGCGTGTTCCGCAAAGGGCAGGGACAGGCCAGGCTGAAGCCAAGCACAATTTTCTCCAGAAGGAAACGGTGCAGTGGACAGTCACCAACTGTCCCCACCCCTCGCGATGACATCCGACCTCGCTTCCAGCAAATCGATTTAAAAAGCCGAGATACGGGCATGCACATCCCTCCCCACCCCCAGAGCCGGGCTGGAGGCGGGAGGGCAGCGAGCCCACCCTGGCCCCGGGCCCGCGGGCAGCTCCGCGGCCCACCGGCCAGCGCCTGTCAGCCTGCGCGTGCAGCCACGTTTCCATCCCTTCGCCCCCAGCCTCTCTCCCCTTCCGGGGTGTGGTTCCTGTGGACAGGACCTGGCCGTCCAGTTATCCACCTTTATTCTAAGTGCGACGCTGGCCCCGCTCACCAGCGTGGACGCGTTCAGCCCACCATCTTGCTGATCGCTTTCTGTTCGTGCCATTCTGTTTCTTTTTTCTTGATTCCGCGCCTCAATGGCGTGCATTGTGTGATTCCATTTTGTCGCCGTGGTTCCTTACTGGCTTTACCCTTTCGTACGTAGTTGGTCTAGCACAGCGCTGTCCGTTGGACCTTGCGGCACCGACGGGCCGTCCACACTACCCCGTCGAGGATGGTGAGCGCCGGGCAGAGGGCTGGTGCGACTGGGGGACGGGGCGCCGAGCAGCACAAGCAGCCGCGGGGCGGGTCGCTCCTGCATCGGACGTGTGGCTGTCGGGTTTACGATACGCACCTTTCATGTCTCGGGGTCCGCTTTCAGAGTGGTGTTCCGTGCCTCCACGTGTAACGTAAGGACTTCGCGACAGTAAACTTCCACTTGTCCCTTACTGTCCTTCGAACATCTGTTATGGATTTTGCTTGTACACGCTATAAACTCCAAAATAAAGTGTTGCTGTTTTTGCTTTAAGCAATCAGTTGCTTAGAAATAGTAATTTAGAATAGCAATTCAACATGAGCGTGTCCTTTTTTACCTATTTTGATGGTCTCAATATATGGGAAGACCACAGCAGGGGTTTAAGTGACGTCGTCAGACAGGCGGATGCTTTGTGGGCTGTGACTTGGGGTTGGGGCGGAGAATCTTGGGAGCGGAAGGCCAGCGAGGAAGGCTGCTGAAACGGAGCAGGTAGACGTGAAGGCGACAAGGGGTCCAACTTGGGATCTCTTTGGAAGTGCGACACTCCCGTGTCTAGTGGGAGGGACACGTGAAATGGATCTTGGTGGCGTGAATGGTGTTCCCACGTCCTCATCCTGTTTCCCGTTTGCTTATCAAAAACAGTTGTGGACGTTAAAAAATCATACCCGTGTGCATCACGCTAATTAGAAAATGTCGATTCCCTTAATTTTGTGAATCATCTCACCTGTAAACGGAGCTGTCTGTCACTTAGAATTTGTGATCTAAGAGGGCACGCCAAAAGGCAACATAGACTGGATTATTTTTGAGTCATTGTATCCTTTCTCCATTTAAAGAGTCCTGATCGAGTGTTCGTGTATGGAGTCCTGATCGTGACGTGTATGAGTCGCGGCTGAGTGTGACATGCGGTAGGGCCCGTGGTTTGTGGCGTAGACGCTCGATTCCGCGTGTCCGTTCTCGGGCTTGCGTAACGGTAGGTCTCACAGTAGAGCGCGATGCCAGTTTCCCAGTGTGCTCGTTGTGTTTTTTTAAATAAAGATTGTTTAGGAAGTTGGGGGAGCAAGACGTGTGGGCGGGGTGCACAGCCCTCCGCATTTCCATGGAGACCGTGCAGCTTCAAGGTGCAGCTCACGGGGTCCGTGCCACCTCGACCCCGGACCCCGAGGGCCTCGGGGCATTAGAGTTTTCTCAGCTTTGCTGCAGATTTTACCATGTTTTGCTTTTAAGCAGAGACAGTTCCACAGAGAAAGCTCTAGAAATCATTCTCAGGTTGCGTATGTTAATCTCAATTTTGACATGCAGATTGTTCGCCTGGAAGTTAAGAGTGATGGTCTTGTGAACTGTTGGCCATGGAGCCGGACGCTTTCTGGTTTGCACAGTATCTATCGACTGCCGTGCAGACGTGTCACGTCCGTCCTTGACTGAACCCGTGTGCCCTTACGTAGGTGAGCTCAGTGCAGAAGTACACGGGGCTGCAGTGACTGCCCGGGGCGGGGGATGGGTCTGCTCCTAATCGCCGATCTCGGACAGTCGCTTTATGTTCGACGGCCAGTAGCATCGTCCAGCCTTCTTCCTCTTCTCTCTTGTGCCTGTTTACGGCCGTTTCGACCGTGTCTGAGTGGGACTTGCTGCTCTCTCGCTAGGAGCGTGGCCGAAGTGGAAACGTGGGCTTGTGAGCGAGCGTGATGCCGGCTCTTCCATAAGCGGCTTATTTTTCGGGACATGCACAGTGGCAGGACTTGGTGCTGACATGGCCTAAATGAGGTTTGAGTCGCTCAGGTTTTCACAGCCGGGGGGCCCGCGGGAGGCAGCGACGGGCCGAGAGAGGTACCCATCATTTCACCTTCCCTCACCGCGAGCCTGAAATTATCCGGAGGATGAAGAGGAAGGTGTGACGTACCGGAGCACACTTGTCCAGCGACTTGCTCTTTGCACGGAGATGCGAGATGACGCGTTGGCAGGCTGCCCGTGCACCGGCGCTTGCTGGGATTGGTTGACAAAGGTGGGCAGTTGGTGCAGCCGCCTCCTTTGTCTGCCGGATCGTGGGGCTCCATCGCCTCTGGCCCGCTGGCCGCGGCCACCTGCATGCGCTGGTCCTAGACGTGCCCAGTTAATGCATAATTCTCCCAGCGTCCTAACCCCCCACCCCCGCCGCAGGAGCGACAGGTGCCAGGCCCGGCGTTGTCCGGCCACATGAAAGGGCCTGGCCGCTGTGATGCCTCTCCCCTTTTATCTCCCTCTAGGAGGTTGGCTTGTCTGCCTAGAGATTCCTCTGAAGCGCAATTTAAAAGTTGGATTTGAGCAACATCAAGTGAAACGCCTTCCCGTCTCACGCCGTGAGGAGCTCTTTGGTGTCGTTCGTGGCTGGATGTGAGGCGGGTGTTAACCCTTCTCTGGAACACGGCGTCGCAGGCCGAGTGCCACCTCGCTTCCTCCTTTGCTTTTAGGGACAAGACCAGACATTTTTGTGCTCGGAAAGCTCCCAGGCCCTCGCAGACGAGTTCGTTGCCGTGTTTAAAATTCATCCGGAGACTCAATTACGTTGACTCTGCTGCTACGTGCGGGGTCAAACATGCTTGGATGGATGACGCGGAAGGAAGGTTTCCACAGGCAGAGCCCGGACGCTCTTCTCAAGGTGTTGCGATCAATAAAATAATCCACGTTTAATGGCCAAGGCTGCTAAATACCAGTTAGCGGGTGAGGCGCTATCCGAAGGTGAAGCCATTTTGTGAATTATTTTATCGCACGCACGTGCTCACGCGGGGAAAATGGGCAGGTCGCTTCCGACACTGTTCATTAAAAGAAAAATGACTTACTTTGAAAACAGTTGCTTTATCTTGTAAATATTTTAGAGAAGCGCGCCGCGGTCCAGAAGCACGGGTTTGCACGCGTTTCGCGGTTTGTGGAAATGGGCGGGCGGAGCCCCGGCAGTCCCCAGCCTCAGGCAGCGACACGGCCGCGAGCACGGCCAGGAGCGGGCCCCGTGCCGCACCTCCCAGCACGTTTCCAGGCACGTGTGTGTTTCTCAACGTCTCCTAGCGGTGGGACCAGCCAGTGTCCCCACTTGTTAGGAACCCAGAGCTAAGCTGGGGTGACGCGGCCCAGGGTTTACCCGCCCCCCTGGAGGGCAGACCGTGACCTCGAATACGGGTGAGGTGTCCTCTGTTCTCATCAGCCAGGCAATCGGCCGAAGATGCCACCTGTCCTGCCGCATGTGGCTCGGATCGTGACACAGGGGGACGGAAGACTCCAGGGCAGGGGCGGCTCTGACGCATGTGAACTTCCGGGAATCCGCGTGTCCCACGGTCGTTTGCAGCAGCGACGGTTTGCGCGTGCGCGCGGCCTGGTAATTTTCGAGACTAGAAGAGAAACACACGTTCAGTGCTGAAAAGAACCTATAAAGAAGGTAAAATCATTCACGTTCCCACGACAGATAGAACTTACACGTTGTCGGTCACGCTGGCTTTTCTCATACACACAGCACACAGACCAATGAAACGTGCACCACGCTGCGTCCATTCGAACGCGACCCACCTGTCCACGCAGCAGCGCGTGTGCCGCCCGTACCGTTACTCCTCCCGGATGCGTAGCTGCTCGTCTTACGCACGAATCACAGTTTACTTAACATGACTTCACACCCTGTGACTAGTTATTTAGTCATCTTCGTTTTCAGCCGTGCCAGATTCTACTGCGATGCCGACGCTGTCCTCGAAGTTAATTGCCTGCGGGTCGCTTCCTCGTCGATAAAGCGCTTTCTGGTGTCGGATCTCATTTGATTGGCAGTTAACCCCATGAGGTAGGCAGGCCACTGTGTCACACATGAAGACAGGGAGGCTCAGAAAGATTAAAGTGAGCGCTTGAAAACGTCACCCCTCGGGGCAGCACGAAAGCAGATGCCAGCGGGATCAGGAGCTCATGTGATGAAGACCAAGCTGGTTTCGCCCCGCCTCTCGCCAGTCCTCCTGCTTGACTGACAGGTGCCTGAGCGCGGGACGTGCTGCTGGGCCCCGGCAAGCGGACGCAGCCCGTGCCCCGCGCCACGAGGAGGCCGGCGGGCAGTTGGCGTCCGGAGCGTTGGTGCACGTGTGTGGGGTCACAGGCGAGGGTTCCCTCCCAGCCGCAGTGCAGAGCGGGTTCGAAGGGTCGCCTTTGTTCTGGGGGTGATGACGTTTTAAAGGTCAAGTGGAGGCTGTTCACATTCAATGACAAGTGAGTCCGCGGCTCGGGCTGCTCAGAGGACTGACTGTCACCAATATATTTTTAGAAACAATGGGATAAGTTAAGTCAAGGGTAAAGTATTGAAATATATCCTTTGAAAATAACCGCTTCGTATCTCTCGTATCTGAAAATATTTTCTGAACAAAATGTTGTGTAAATGAAGACAAAATGCTTTTTTTCACCCTTCAATTAGGAAAAAAAATGTAAATAAAAACATGCTGTGCTTTTAAGGGCTGGCGGAACCTGCTGTATTTTCATATGATGCTGCTGGTGCAGTAAATCGATACAGACCTAAAAACGTTAAAACCCTCTGATTCAGGAATCGCACTTGGAGGTGTGTTTTCTGCGGAAAATACAAAATAAAGAAAACTGTAAAAATTGCACCGTCAGTTGTCATAGTGAAAAATGGAAACAAACCTCTAAATGTCCAACAATCGTGACATCGTTTAGACAACAACGCCACATCTGTCTCCCAAACACAGCCTGCGACTCAGCGCCTCTGAAGCTGAGTCATCACGGACAAACGCCAAGTTATACGAGGAGGCGAAGGCAGATGGCTGTGTGCGCTGCAGTTACAGCTGTGCCACGAGAGGGTGCTCCAGGGGACAGCGTCAGGTGGCAGCGGCGGCCGTCTTAGGGGTGAAGATCCTTGTCTGTATTTAAAGTGTTTTTGTGATGCAGTTATATTGTTAAGACTAATGACTTCGTTTTATTAAAATGACGTGCTTCTCTTAAAAATGCAAGCAATACAAGAAAGCCACAGAAAACGTGACAAATCACCCCTCGTGCCCCAGCTCCAAAAATAATCAGTGGTGATATTTGCTGAACATCCCTCTCAAAATCAACCTTTAACTATATAAAAGAGAGCCACAGCTACACAGATATTAAAGGGCAAATGATTTTACACTAAAATGGGTTTATCTGATGCAGAGTCGCCAGTATCTCTCGTAAGGAACCTGATGTTAACTGGCGCTTCGCCACACAGTCTGCCTCGGCTGCTCTGCCTGGGGCAGGGGACGGCAGCCAGCACCCTCGGTAAGTGAGGGACATGGCCGTGTCCCAGCGGAGCCTTCCTGCTCCTCCTCCTCTGCTTAGATCCGTGTCCCCCAGTGTCATCTCCGTCGACTTGAAGACCCCTGGTGTTTCTCGGGGGCCGTCTGCTGGGGTCGGGGCGGCGCTCGGAGCCTCTGTGCCGCCCCTGGGGGCTGAAGGCTCTTTCCCTGGGTGTGCTGCTCGGACTGACAGGTTTTGCCTTCACAGGCTGTGTGCCTCGTTTCCAGCAAGAACTCTGTCAACCTTTTTGTGCCTCCCTGTGTGACGTGTCTTGTTCCTCTGGCTACTCGTAAGGCACTTTCTCAATGTTTTTGAGCAACTGGGTTGTGATGAGTCTTGGTGTAGTTGTCTTCATGTTTCTAGTGGTTGTTTCCATTGACCATCTCGGGTCTGTGCATTCATAGTTTGCGTCAAATTTGGGAATATGTTGGCCATTATGTTTTCAGATTCTTTTTATCTTTTCCTTTCTATCAGAAACTTCCATTACACATATATGAAGTTTCTTGGCGTTGTCTCCCAGCTCACACGTGCTCCGTAAGTTCTTCTGTTCTTCGTTTTGGGGAGCGTCTGTAGATATGTATTCAGGTTCACTGATCTGATCTTCTGAAGCGTCTTATTTGCTATTATTCCATCCAGCGTATTTTTCATTCTAGATTTTGTAATTTTCATCCCTAGCAGATCCATTTGCCTTTTTTTTTCCAGAAATTTTTAAATTCTCCTTTTTGAACTCTGAAAAACAATACCTTATCGAATTGTAACATCCGAGCTAGTTCTGGGTTATTTTCTCATGGTTTTATCTTATCCTAATGAGTCATTTTTTACTGTTATTTTGCATGCCCGGTAATCTTCTGTTGGATGCCTGGAATGGGGAATTTTACTTTGTCGGACACAGGATATTTTTGCATTCTAACGAATATTCTTGAGTTTAATCTGAGATGCAGGTAGTTTTCTTGAAACACCTTGATTCTTTTGGGTCTCGCGTTTAAGATTCGTTAAGCAACCGAGTGGTGTTCATTCGCGGGCTAACCAGCCCCGCTGTGGCCAAGCCTGAGTGCCACCCCTAGCGCCCCATGAATCACGAGGCTTTGCAGGCTGGCTTCTGGGGACAGGCACATCCCCAGTCCCGTCCGAGCATCTTCGCTGTGTGTGTCCTCTTCCCCTGGTCTCTGGCAGTGCCCTCACGTGAAGGCGCCAGAGGTGCCCTGCCGAGGATTCGGAGAGCACATGTAGCGAAACCGTGATTACGTTCACTTCAGATTCTTCTGCGACAGCACCAGATGTAAGAGAAGACACTGGAGGAAGGTTTCAGTGTGTGAACATAGCTTGGAACACAGAATTCCATGTACAGCTCAAACTTTATTTTCTCGTATGCAAGGCCTCAAAAGTTGAACCTATTGATCACAGTAAATGTAAGTGAACTAAACTCAACAATAAAAAAAAAACAAAGATCGATAAATCGAATATAAATCTATATGCCACTCAGAGACATAGAAAACATTTAAACATTAAAGGTAAATGGATGAAATAAAGCATACTAGGAAGAATCCTAACCAAAAGAAAACTAGAATAGCCATATTTATATGTAAAATGACTCTCAGACAAACCGCATTAGATCTAAGATGCATTTGTAATTAATCTTGCAGAAGGTCTCTGTCTAGATTTTTTTTTTTTTTTTTTTGAAAGAAAGTGTCTGTTCTTCCAGTTCCGTTGCTTGGAAAGCTTATCTTTTCTCCATTGTATTGCCTCTGTTTCTTTGCTAAAGTTCAGTTGGTCATATTTATGTGGGTCTATTTCTGGCTCTCTGTTCTGCTTTGCTGATTTATTTCTCTGGGTTTTCTCTGCTGATACCACTCTCTCTGTAGCTGTACAGTAAGTCTTGAAGGTAGATAGTGTTAAGTCTTCCAAACTTGTTCTTTTTGTTCATTAGTTTTATAGTTTTCCTCAAATATATACTGTTACAGTTATGCCTAAGTACTTCTCTTTGGGGGGGCGGTGCTAAGTCAACGATATTGTTTTTCATTTTCCACTTGTTCATTGCTGGTAATTCGATTGTCTTATATATTGACCTCGTATCCTGCAGCCTTGCTGGATACTTATTAGTACTAGGCGTTTTTGTCGGTTATTTTGGGTTTTCTGCATAGATGATTATGTCATCTGTGAACAAAGAGTTTTACATCTTCCTTCCTAACTGACGTACTTTTTACTGCGTTGTCTTATTGCATCAGCTAGCACTTTCGGTTGTCAGCTGGGAGGAACAGAGGGAGGGATAGTGGCCTTTTTCCTGACTTTAGTGAGAGAATTTCAGGTTTCTCACCATTATGTTAGCTATAAGTTTTTGTAAATATTCTTTGTCAAATTGAGGAATTTTCTCTCTATTCTTAGTTTATTGCAAGTTGTTATGAGTCAGTGTTTGATTTTTCATGCTTTCTGTGCATCTGTTAATATGATCCTGGGATTTTTATTTTTTAACCTGTTGATTGATGGGCTGTATTAATTTTCAAATGTTTGACCAGCCTTTCATAACTGGGATAAATCCCACTTGGTTATAGGGTGGTATGATTCTTTCTATGCATTATCGTATGTGATTTGCTAATATTTTGGTGTGGATTTTTACATCTATGTTCATGAGAGATACTGGTCTATATTTTCTTGTAATGTCTTTGTCCGGTTTTAATATTAGGTTAATGTTGGCCTCATAGAATGAGTTAGGAAGTATTTCCTCTGACTTTATCCTCTGAAAGAGATTGAAAAGTTTCGGTATAATTTCTCCCTTAAATGTTTGGTAGACTTCACCATTGAATCCATCTTGGCCTGGTGCTCTCTACTTTGGAAAGTTAATTACTATTGATTCAATTTCTTTTTTTTAAGTTTTTTAAAATTTACAGTTGGCATACACTATGTTGTTAGTTTCAGATGTGTAATATAGTGATTAGGTCTTCATATACCTTACAAAGTGGTCGCCCCAGTAAGACTAGTACCTATCTGATACGAATTTCTTTAATAGAGATGGGCCTATTCAGATTGTTGCTTCTGGTATGAGCTTGGCAGATTGTGTCTTTCAAAGAATCGTTCCATTTCACCTAGGTTATCAAATTTGTGGACATAGCTGTTCATAGTATTCCTTTATCATTTTAATGTCCATGGGATCTGTAGTGATGTCCCATCTTCATTTCTGATATAAATAATTTGTGTCCTCTCTCATTCTTAGTTGGGTTGGCTAGAGGTTTGTCAGTTATATTAATCTTTACAAAGAACCAGCTCTTAATTTTGTAGATTTTTCTCTGTCGATTTCTGTTCTAATTATTTTCTTCTGCTTGCTTAGGTTTTAATTTGTGCCAAATTTTCTAGTTTCCTAAAGTGGAAACTTAAATTACTGCTTTTAGATATGTCGTCTCCTCTAGTATATGCATTCAATGCTATAAATTTCCCTCTACGCACTGCTTTCGCTGCATCCTGTATATTTTGATCAGTTGTGCTTTTATTCAAAATATTTTTTCATTTATCTTAAAATCTCTTCTTTGACCCATGCAGTATTTATAAGTGTGTTGGGTAATCTCCGCATATTTTGGGATTTTCTAGTTTTCTTTCTGTTTCTGATTTCTAGTTTAATTCTATTGTGGCCTGAGAGCTGACATTGTATAACTTCTATTTTAAATCTGTTAAGGTGTGCTTTTTGGCCCCGAATGCAGCCTGTCTTGGTGAATGTTCTGTGGGAGCTTGACAAGAATGTGTATTCTGCTGCTGTTGGATGAAGTAGTCCATAAATGTCAATTATATCCAGTTGATTGATGATGGTGTTGTGTAGAACTATGTCCTTACTGATATTCTGTCTGCTGGATGAATGATGCCTTTTGTGTCTGGATATTTTTGGTTATCATTATGTGTATAAGATTCATTGATATTACTGTATATAGCAGGAGGTTGTTTTTTGTTTATTCTTGAGTAGCATTCCATTACATGAATATAATACATTTTATCGATTCAACTGTTGAAGTTTTGGATTGTTTTCAGTTTCTGGCTATTTCAAATAAAGCTAAAAAAACACTCATACTCTAATCTCTTAGTGGATACAGGCAGTCATTTCTCTTAGGAATAGTCCTAGGAGTGGAATTAGTTTGCCATTGAATAGGTTTGCGTTCAGGTTTAGTAGATATTGCCAATTATTTTCAAAAAAAGAAAGAATATATGAGCAGGATATGAGAATACCATTTTTTCTTGCCAGTATTTGGTATTGTCAGTCTTTTTTGATTTTAGCCATGTTACTGCTATATAGGAGTAGGTCACTGTGGTTTTAATTTGTGTTTTTTACTGAATAATGATATTGAGCATCTTTTCATGTGCTTATGAACTGTATTTACATCTTCCTTTGGTCCGTTCAAAAATCAGATTGTTTCCTTGTTTAGTTGCAGAGATTTATATATTTGTGCAGGTCTTATTCACATGTTTATTACAAATATTTCCTTCCAGTACAGGTCTTGCCTTCTACCCTCTCGGTGGTGCCTTTCGAGGAATAGAAGTCCTTAATTTTAATGAAGCCAAATATCAGTCTCCTACGATTGATGAATTTTGTGACCTGTCTTTAAACAAAAAAAAAAACCCTTGCCTCCTCCAAGATGCCACTTCCTTGAAGTTTCTGTGCTGTCTTCCACAATTAGGCGTGTAACCCACGTAAAGTTTACTTTCGCGTGTGATGCGACACAGGACATCAAGGTCCCCTTTTTTCCTCTGTGTTTTTATCCAGTGGTTCCACCAACTTAACCTTTCATTTAACTTGCTTAGGTGTGTTTTTTGTCAAAAGCCAGTCGACCGTACGTGGATGTCTGTTTCTGAATTCTTGTTCTGTTATTCCTACGCCAGTAGCACACCATCATGACTGGCTTCACCCTACAAGTTTGAAACGAGGTACTGTGCATCTTCCAAGTTTGTTCTTTTCTATTATTATGGCTATTCTAGAGCCTGTGAATTTTCATAATTTTTATGATCAACTCGTCAGTAATTAAAACCTCTCCAAAAAAAGCCTCCTGCAAATTCGGTTGGGATTACATTGACTTTATAGATCATCGGAGGATAATCCAAAATCAGTAATATCTTACAGTTTAAGAACACGATGTTTTTTGTCATTTAATTCTTTAATTTCTTTCAACAATATTTTATGGTTTTTAGTGTAGAAATTTTACACATTGGTTATTAAATGTATTCTGAATATATTTTATGTTCTTGTTGCTATCGTAAATGGTCTTATCAATTTTAAATTGTTAGTATACAACATTATAATTGGTTTTTATATATTAATTTATCAAGTGAGCCTCCTAAATTCATTTATTGATTTTTTGCACTCTTTTGACTTTTCTATATACGCAACCATTGCATCTGTGTACAATGTCGAATAAAATTGGTAACGTAGACATCTTCGTCTTGTTCATGACTTCAAGGGGAAAGCATTTAATGTTTCACCATTCAGGTTTAATATTTAGCTCTTGAGAGTTTTTTTTTTATCAATATCTTTAATTAGAATAAGGACGGTCCTTTCAGTCTCTAGTTTGCTGAGTTTTCGCCATGAATACAAATTAATGAATTTTATCAGATCTTCTGCATTGACTTTTTTTTCTTGGTTATCATAGTGAATTACTTTTTTTAGTGCTAGTCTTCATTTTTTTAATACAAGTCGATCGTGACTTATCAGTTTTATATATTGTGAACTTTGATCTAATATTTTGTTTAGGATTTTTTGTCTGTTACAGGAGTGATTGGCCTGTAATTCTTTTCAATGTATTTTCCAGCTGTGGATGTCAGGAATGTACTGGGAACAAGATGGGAACTTTTTCATCTTTCTCTGTCCTTTGACAGAATCTGCGTCTAATTCGTATTGTTTTAATGTTTGAAAGAATTTGCCTTTGAAGCATCCTGGGCTTGGAGTTTTCTTTCTTGGGAAGGTTTCTAATTGCAGATTCAAATCATTTCACCGACATAGCTATTTACGTTTCCTCTTTCTTCTTGAATCAGTTCCTGTATTTTGCATTGTTCACAGAATTGTTTCATTCCATCTAAGGTGTTTAATTTATTGGCAAAAGCTATTTCTAAGATTTTTTCTTTTTAATGTTTGTAGTGTCTGGTTACATGGCCTTTTCATCCTTGAAAAGGGCAACATGTGTTTCTTTCTAGGGAATGGATGGTCTGCTTCCTACTTTACATATTTTACCCTTTTAAAAATTATCTCATTTTTTCTACTTTTATTAGGTTTGATTTATTTTTCCTAGCTACTTAGAAGGAAGCTTCCTGTTTGATTGTTCAACTATCCTTTTTTTCTAATACAATCTTTTAAAGCTATATATTTCCCACTAAATACAGCTTTAGCCGCATCCCACAAGATTTGATATATTGTACTTTTACTGTTATTCATTTCAAAATAGTTTCAAGATTTCCTCAGTTTCTTCTTTGATCCATGTGTAGTTTCTAATTTATCTTTGGACTATTTCTAGTTTAATTCTCCTGCAATCAGACAACAATAATTTTGTCATTTCGGTCCTTTAAAACTTGTTTAAATTTACTTCACGTTCCAACACATGTTCTGTCTTGGTAAATGTTCCATGTGTTTGAAAACGGTGCATTTCTTAGTTGCTGCATGTGTGCTTTTTGATTTTTCAATGAAGTCAAGTCGAGAAGTTGAATTTCAACCAAGATAAGTACCCTATCTCTCTCTCATTACTTCTCGCTACCTCTACTTATAACTCCCTCTAGCGCATTGACCAGTTCAGAAGGGGCACCTTTGTGACACGCATTTGTTTGCCTGGATTGAATTCGTCAGTCATGTACTAGGCCAGTCACCATTTTAAGGCTAATGGAGGGGGAGACGCTGGAAACTGAATGGTGTTCTTCCTGTCCATCAGGCTAGGGTTGTCCACAGCAAGCTTAATGTGCACTTGGTGGTTGCCGTAGCTTAAAAAAAAAAAAGCCATCTGCATCAACCCTGCCTTTCTCCAGACCTATAAAGTGGAAAAAAAATAAAAAAATAAAAAAAACCCACAGTATAAGGACTAACAGAGGGCACATTTGCTTCCTTCATACCGAGGGTCACTCTCTATTAATTTAATCTAGATATTTCATGTGTTTGGACATTATTTTGATTGAACGAAAAGCTAGTAAGCACATGAAACTAATAATTTTCGTCTCCCCTTCAGATAGGTCACGATATATAAATAGAAGCGTATTCTTATTTTTTTGCCTTTAAAAATCTTTGAACAGCCTGTCAGGGTTTGCCTGTCTGCTCCTTCGCTGTCCTGTGAGTGACATTAAGACACGGTCCCCTAGGTGCTCGGTCAACCCGTGCAGGCTTTGCTGAGGAAGGGAGGGAAGGCTGGAGGATGCCGCTTGCCGTGAGTGCGGACTGCTGTGGGAACAAATGGCAGCGTCGCTAACTGGGACGTTTCCCAGGATGACAGTGTCACTCAATAAAATCAACCAGTAAATGTGTGTTTTCTTCTAGAAATATTCGACTCAGGATTCATAACTTTAGGAGGAGAACTCGTGGTCTAGAACAAACATCACGCAACACTGGACGTGTTTTATAACCTTTCGGAGCCTATGGTTTTCATCACCATTCTCTCTGGAGTAAAGCCTACTTCTCAGGTCCTTTGAGGACTCTGGTGCCTGAGGAGAGGTGACGTGAGTCATCTGCACCCTCCCTGACTTGGTGGCTCTCCCAGAGATGTTAGCGTTGTAACTGTCTTACTTGTTGACAAACATACGTGTCGGGATGGGCTGGGTCGAACAACCAGAGCCAGGTATGGTGAGAAGGGCCTTCAGGTGTGTGATGAGCAGACGTCCCTCCTCACATGTCACCTCCCCACTGCCAGTGAGGTTCCAGTGAGTTTTTGCTACATAAACAAAATTTATCAGATCTCTTGGATCTCAATAAATATCTTCGTATCTGGGCCCAAAGCCAAGCTTTTCCGTGGGACAAAAATTGGCTATGACCGTTTTTTGTTTTTCTGTCCAAAATCAGGCAGAAAAGGAGAAAAAGGGAACAAAGAACAGATGGGCCAGTCGATAAACTAATAAGATGGCATATTCTGACCAGTCACGTCAGTAATCACATGAAACGTAAGCAGTTTACGTGCTTCAGTTATGAAAATAAAATGTGAAATTGCAGGGGAAAGAAATCAAGACCCCAAATATGTGCTGTCTACAAGGACCCCACTGTAGGAAGATGGAGCTAAGTTAAAAGTGGAAGGAGGGGAACGGATCCTGCGGATGCTAATCCAAGAAACCGGAAGCGGCTGCGGGGGCATGAGATGAATCTCAGCACAAAGTATTACGAGGCAGAGAGCGAGACGTTACCTAACGGCAGCGTGGGCCAGATGGCTCCACTGGTGAATTCCACCAGCTGTTTACAGAAGAAATGTCAAGTCTACGAAAACTCTTCCAGAAAATACACGAGGAGGAAACACTTTCCAACTCCCCTAAAGATGCCAACATTACCTTGATACCACGACCAGATAAAGGCGTTAAAATTACAGACCAGCTTCTCTCCTAAACATGGATGCAAAAATCCTCAAGAACATTAGCAAGTTGAAACCATAAAAAGGATGATGCGACATCACCAAGTTGAGCTTATCTTGGGAATATGAAACTGTTCAATATTTTAAAACCAATCGATGCACCGTATCGACAGAAAAAATCATCTGTAATCATCTCAGTAGATGCATATAAAGAAATTTCTTAACCTCCTAAAGAAGGCACCTGTGAATACCTTTATGTAACATCCTAGCTAATGAGAGAGTGAATGCTTTACCTCTAAAATCAGGGTCAAAGCAAACAGGCCACTCTGTGACACCTATTAAACTGGAGGTCCTAACCAATTCAGTACATCAAGAAAAAACATTTTAGAAAAGGAAGAAAACTGCCTCTGTAATAGACATGATTGTCTACATACAAAAATCCCAAAAATTTTTCAAAAGAACTACTCAACTGTGCTCCTCCATACTAACAGTATTGGAAATTGAAAAACCATAGTTCCATTTACAATAATAAAAGAAATCAATGTCTGCCGATGACATTTGCGGGGAAGGTATGCTGAGAACTACAAAACTAATGGCAGGAAAGGAAGCCTGGGTAATCGGAGAGACACACTGCGTTCTTGAAAGACTGTTCTGCTCATTCTCCCCAAATTGAGCAGCGGATTTAACTCAATCCCAGTCAAAGTCACAGCAGGACTTTTTGTAGAGATTGGCAAAGTGTTCACAAATTTGTATGGAAACGTTCCGGTTTTCCAAGATTTCTGAGACCGTTCCAGTGGTCCATCCATCACTGGGGAGCAGATGAGGTAGCTGACATCATGTAGTTCCTTCAGGAAAAAGTAGGAAATTCTGCATTTCACAGACTCTCTCTTAGGTCATATCTCACAAGAAACAATCTTTAAATTTTTCATATTAAGGTATTTTCACCTCTGTGCCAGATAAATCTTTTTTGGGAGGAAAAATCAAGCAAACAGAATTATTTCCTGGATTATTTCCTGTCTTTGATTTTTAATATTTAGCTGTCAATTATAATCTGTATAATCGAACATCATACAAACTCAGAATTAGCTACCATGTTTTCTCCAAACTTCCTGCATATGGGAGCATTAGAATTCATTTAGTTGGTTTTAGAAACATTCTAGAATTTTAAGATATTTTGCATCTAATATGCTGAAAACATGGAATCTACATAATGTATGCAGCGTAACTAATATGAGAAGCATGTTCAAGGAGCAGCCTGTGGGGTTAATAGAGTTTAATTTGCAAGACAAATGAAGGCTTATTCCCTCCTAGGCACTCTGAACTCCGGCCACTTCTGAAGACTCGTGGGTTCGCAGAGATGGGAGCGGTCATGGGGCAGCACCAGGAGCGGCGGGGACGACAGCAGTTCCCTTGGAGGGCAGTTTCCGAGTCCAGAGCCCTTTGTTAAAACGCAGCCTCTCCTAGTCCGTGGCTCCCACACACACCACCACGTAGGGAGGGGGTGCGTGAATGGTTTACCCCATGATAAACCGTGGTTACAAAAAAGAAAAATAATCTGAATGTCCCCCCATACTCAGTGGGGCAGTTAAGGAAATCAGGATTTCTATGCTCATGGAAATATTCTGCACTTTTATATGATGGTCCCGGGAATCTTTATAACAAAGGAAGACCGTTGTTATAAACATCCCACCTGAATTTATCTAAAGAAAGTGTAAATGATTAAAAGCAAAATACCAAAAGGAATATGTAAATAGAGGTCGTCGCTGGCAGGTGGGATGGTGGGTAGTTTGTAACTGCCCAGGGGCGGTCCCAGAGGAGCCAGCAGAGCTGGCCATAGGGTTCTGGCTGGAGACACCAGCCCAGCCGGAGCTGCCTGTCCCGCTGCCCGGGTGCCGGCAGCATCCCCCAGTCAACATGGCAGCCACAGCTGCCGCTGTGTTTTCACACCTCCGTAGCCCACACACGCCCTGCTGAGGACCCTGGGCTCCGGGAACCCCCGAAGGTGGCAGGAGCACCAGGTGCGTGGCTCGTGCACCCTCCCGCCCGCAGACCTTGGAGCCCAGCGCTGAGCGGTTTCTCTGATGCCGTTTTTATTGACATAGACACAAGGGGAAGCCTGTAGGGAAACCGATGCCCTGTCTCGGGCTTGTCCCCCCGGTCCCCTGCACCGCACCCCTGGGCTGTGGCAGGGCTTGAGACCCGGGGTGGGCGGTGGGCGGTGGCAGGAGGCTGGCCTGGGTCGCCGAGAGAGCTACAAGGTAACAGGAAGTTTGAGTGGAGGATAAAATCTGGAGTAAGCAGTTTGGAGAAGTCAGATGTTTAAAACATGAAAAGAAATGGAACTTTGAGTTGTGGAGGGTTTGAGTTTCATGATCTTGATGTGCCAGCGTCTCTCGGGGCTGACGGATCCAGCCGGACGGGTTCAAAGGCAGACAGCCGGGCGGGCGGGCGGGCGGAATGCTGAGAAGGGCGATGTCCGTGGGCCCCTCCCGCCCTCCCGAGCAGCGGGGCGCGCACAGGCCCCTGACTGTCCCTTTGGGCAGGAGGGGCCCCGGCTGGCCGACTTCTCCGCACCCCCAGCCACGCCCGCTCGCGTGGGGGCTGACTGCAGACGGCAGGTGTAATCGCCGTACCCAGGCCGTGCACTCGACTCACACCTCGCTGCACCGGGTGGCACGTCCTTGGCGGACCCGTCTTGGCCACCTGGTTCCGGGCGGGCGGTGGGACCTGCGTGCGACCCGGCCCAGTCACGGCCCAGGTGCGAGCTCGCGGGCTCCCCGGGGCGCCCTTCGCCGTGGGCGGCTGCAAGGCGGGCCGCGGGCTCCCGCCAACCCCGGCCTCGCCCCCCGCGTCCCCCTGGGCGCCCGGCAGGGGTGGGGGAGGTGCCCTCGGACGCGCAGCCGGGCACAGGAAGGACGGCGCAGGCCAGCGTCGCAGGCGGTGTCTGGCCCGCCGCACGGTGCCCTGGGGACGACGCGATCCTCCCGGAAGCGGTCACGCCCCGGGGCCTGTGCGAGCGGTGGCCCAGGGTGACCCCTCTCTGCCCCGCTCACAGCCGTCTCCTCCGCTCTGGGCCAGCGACGCTGTCGCTTTTCAGCCTGGCGATGGCTGGGAGACGGGCTCTGGCCCCGGTGGGGGACAGCGGGGCCACGGGCGCACTCAGCGGTGTGCGCAGCCCCAGGCGGGCCTGGGGCGTCCTCTCTCCCGCGGGGACGGCGGCCTCGTGCGCACCCCGAGGTCCCCGCGCCGGGGGCCCCGCCCCTCCTCTCCTTCCGCGGCCTCGGCCCCTGCCGGATGCTGAGTGCGGCCACCGTGCGTGCGGCCACCCTGGGTGCGGGACCCGCGTCGGACCCTGTTTGGCAGGTGTCGGCAAAGTCGCGTCGGAGCCTTTGGGTGACCCGGCGGTAGGAAGGCAGATAGACGGGGGACTCTGGGGCTCCCACATCGGCTAGACAGTGGTGGGGACAGGGCCTTGGGAACAGAGAGGTAAAGCTGCCGAGGCGTCCCTTGGCCTCAAGGAGGGACATTTGAGCTGGCCACGACCTCGACCTGTGGAGCGCTCAGGCCTTCGTCCTGTCCCCTCTGTCGTAAGTGGCCTGTGTGGCGCGCAGACCCGGCCTTCTGGTTGTGAAGGACGAAACCAGATGAGGGACCTTCCGCCCCGACCGGGCGCACCTGAGTCATGGCGGCCACTCCGTGAAGGACTGAGGCCTTCCTAGGGGACCACGGGGAGGTAGCCTCAGCCAGAGGCTTCCGTCCTGCTGAGCTCAGGCCCTGGCGGCTGCCAGTGTCACCGCGTCCCCGGACCCGACGTAGAGCCGCTTCCCAGAGCCCAGTGGGCTGCGTGTGGCCAGAGCTGTCCCCACCCCGCGCGTTGGCATGGACAGCGGTCCGCTCCCCTGGGTCAGCAGTGAGGGCACCGGCTGCTCCCACCACACTCACCCGGGGCTGCTGGAGCCGCCCCGCTCGCTCCGGAGCGAGTCTCCACGCCCGGGAGCCACACGGAGCCCCGGTGGCACCGGTCCCCGCTCCCGATGGCCCTGATGGACGCTTCGCCTGCCCCGGAGCAGCCCGGGGTGGCGGCGGCTCTCATCAACTCTGCTCACCCGCCCGGTGTCACAGGCAGTTGGGGACAGATGGGCCACCGCATCCAGCAGCAATCGGAGCCCTGTGTGTCCACGGCCACGCGGGTGTCCTGTGGACCACAGGAGACGGAGGAGCACACCAAAGGCCGAGATTAAAGCCAGCGTGGGAACTCGGTGCGCTGTGACTGCACGTGTCCCTCGGACATTAGTCGGGCTTCAGCTGCGTCCCCGCTGAGGGGCTGGTTAGTTTTCAAACGGCGAGATTCCAAATGTTTGCAACGAGGCCGGGTAACGTTGGAACTTGAGACGTAGGACTGGATCAGCAGCCAGCAGATTCCGAACATTCTTTGGCTTAATAGAAAATAACAGCCTATTTTGAACAATAATCTTTGCAAATCCAAGAAGAAAAAACAGTTCATCTCCCGTTATGGAGCCTAATTTGTGTCTGTTCCGTTTAAATAGCTGCAACAGAAATACAAGTGTCTTCAGGTGATTCTGTTCTGCTCTTACCAACAGATGACAATCACGTCTTATGGGTTTTGATTTGACGGAATGGTTCATTTCATCAGCTTTCTAGCAGCCCATTTGATTCAATTTCCCTCTGCAGTGTTTTACTGAAAATGACAAAAATGTTCTTTTACATAAAGCCTGCGAGTCTGTGAAGGAACATAAATGTGCTGTGCTGTTTACATACTAACTTAATTGTAATTTAAATGCCCTTTTCATTCCATAAATATAGCCATGGGCTTTTCATTTCCTTCAAGCCTTCAGCTCACAGAGCAGTTTATATGTAAACTGGAGTCAGTTGCTTCATAAAGTGAATTTCTGGAGGAAGTAATATAGTATATATCAAAATCTAGATAGGTAATGGGGAATTGATTGTGACAATACAATATTAGAAACACATCTCCATAATATTTTATTTATTACACTTTCCACCTTTTGCTGTCAAGGGAAAATATTTCATCTTGCACCGCGAACTCCAGTCTGTGGAGATTTTGACCTCAATATTCTCACACAAATGAATATAGTGTGTAAGGTAGCACAGTCTTCCCTGTGTAAAATCATGCATAAAAAACAATTCATTTAAAGCATCTAAATGTTTCCAAATTACTGCAGGTAATTTTTATAGTTTAATTCCTCCGAGACACCATTTTAAATGAACCCATAATTCAATTTTCAGACTTTGCATTTCAAATTTTTATGTTGAAAGTAATTTCCTTTCTTGCTTAAGTTGTGCTCAGAACCAGATTCATAAAATGTGTATGATGTATGTCTGTAGAATCAGCGACTGTTAGAAGCTTAATAACAAATATGCAAGAAAGAAATTAAATGATTTTTCTCTTCAGTAGTTCAGTTCAACGTTGATTTCTAAAAGAAATGATTCTGACTTTGCCGCTAAGTTTTTTCCTCCGCTTTTTCTTTTCTTCTCCTGGCGGAGTTCCAAAGGATAAAATTTCCCTCATGTCTGTTTTTGAAAGGTTCGGCATATTTTATTTTCGATCGTTCCTTTGGACTAGAAAGGAAGTCAAGTAATGTGCAGACGAGATCTCACGTCCAGATTCGCTCGGAGATTCTTCGAGGAGTGTCCCCGAAGCTACAGCTTCCTGAAGAGCCTGACATCTTAAATTAATTAAGAGGAGAGTGGACAGCACGCTGCAGCCTTGCTCAGACTAGTTAAAAGCATCCGTGGTCTGGACAGAGGGCGTTCTGAGCACAATGGGAGATGGCACCACAGTTTTCACGCTCCCGAGGTTTCTGTCCTGATGGCTGTGGGATTTTTCAAAACCCTTTTCCGTGTCTGGCTTCAACAGAACACTCCAAGTATCCAGTTTTATTAATGTCCAGAAGCGTAAATCACGGCCCCTATTTTGTCATTCCAGTCATTTTAGTCACTAAAGGATTACTTCAAGCGACTGAACCCGCCTGTTATCTGTTTGAGTTTTTGCAGCCAGGTCATCTCAGGGGACCGGGAACAGCTTTCTGCCCCCTTAACTGTGTCGAGTGGATGGCTTTAGCCGGACTGCTTTTTGTGATTGATGTACATTCCTTGTCACTATATCTCTTCCTTGGAACAAGGTGATGCAAACTTAAACTAAAAATGAGGACAGTGCTGAAAGTTTTTAAAATTGGAGGCGGCGGGGTGGGGTGGGGCGGGGGAGGCTATTTAAAGAGCCAGACGAGTGGGGAAAATATAATGGTGTCCGTCAGTGGTACGAGGGAGAAGCAGCGTTCTGGAATCAGCAGATGTCGGTAGCTAATTCTTTTCTTTATGGAAACTGAAATGTAATTGGTCACATCAAAGGCACAATTGGAATCTGTACTGAGGGGTCGAATCTGTGAAGCTGGAGAGAGAGACCCGGGCTTGCAGCACCCAGAGTCGTGAATCTGGAAGGCGTAAATAAGGGAACATTATCAGGCTAAAGTTGCTTTACGTAGTGGGATGTGCATGCCAGAGGCGCGAGCACGCAATAACTGATGTGTCATACGCCACAGCAGAAGTTACCCAGTGAAGATGTTAAATGACGTGTTGTCTTCATTCTTAAACGGGGCAGATTATTTTATAGGGAGTTTTGCTGACGTTATTGTAGCAATTACGATATCTAAACTATTCATCTTCCCTGCATTCTGCTCGTTCTTTTTTCCCCTTCACATTAATCTTTCTCTTCTTCTGCATCTAGAGTCCCTCTCTCATGTAGATCGGTTTTGCAAACCTGAAAGGGTCTCAGCTGAGAAATATTTTTGATATTAATAATCATCAATTCACGTAAAGAATAAACGCACAGGCACTTGGCTCGTGGCCAGAGCTGATTAAGAGTGTTTGGGGCTCTCAGAGCCTGGTCCGCGAGGCTCACCCCCCACGAGGACCGGTCCCAGGGGTCTTGTGCGGCCGTGATGCAGAGTGTGACCCCGGCTGTGCTTTGGTGCCTCGCATGGACTCATAATTTTGAACCGTAATGCGAACCAGGTGTCACTGCTACTCTGGTGTGTCCCTCTGTAAGCTCTGCCAGCTTTTCATTCATCTCGGTCAAGCCGTTGGGAGCAGGTCCATGTAAGAGTCTGTGACCTAGAGCCACTCGCTGGCCAGAGGTGCCCGTCCGACCCCCGGCTTCCGGAGAGGACCGGTTCCTGGGGGCATGGAGGCTGTCCCTCTAGCGTCCCAGGAGGGCCTGGTGTGAGCTGCTGGGCGTGGAGGAGGCCCGGCTCCCATGGGGTGCGGGGCCACGGAGGAAGAGCGCGCGTGCGCAGAGGGACCCCGGCTGCTGGCCGCAGCGTCTGTCTTGGGGCGAGAGCCATGGCTCGCGGTGTAGCCGCCCTGGATGTTGAGGACAGAGCCTGCCCATGTCGCCTCCGACAGTGGCTCTGCTCAGGAAAGGAGGCTTCTCCTCGGTGCGGCGCCCCAGGGCGCTGCGGTGGGGTCGTCACCTGTAGCCTTCTCGGATAAGCACTGCTAAGAAAGACACCAGTCTCCTGATGCCGGTACTTGTAGGGGTGGCCTTGATGAGGGTAAGAGAACTCGGTCAGCCTTCATCCCCCTGGGTATGAGACACACTGAGTCTCAGGACACCTAGGTGTGCGGGCCGCCCGTCACGCCTGCTGTTGCCTGCCCCGGACAGGCACCTCCTGCCCTGTGTGATGGACTGTGACTGTCCCTAACAGCGCCATGGCCATGGGGCCTGCAGTCCTGTCTGGCTCCGTGTTCGGGCAAGGACAGGGCGCGCCAGGGCTGGCGTGGCGATGGGATGGGATCCGGGCCGGGCGGGGGGCAGTGGGGGTAGGAACACACGCGCATGCGCGCACCCCGCCCCGCCGCGCCCCCTGCTCTGCTCCCACACGCTGGCTGGTTTTCTCCCCACCGCCTGGACGGCCTCGCTCGCAGTTTGCTCGGCACCCTCCCCTGCAGCCCGACGCAGGAGGGACCGGGCAGGCGGCCCCAGAAGCCGTGTCCAGTATGCCCTTCCTCCGAGAGCCACGTCCCCTCCCTGCTTGGACCGGCCCTCGGACGCTTGCTCTCCGACACCCGCAACGCAGGCGCTGTGACGTGGCATGTTCGCGGCACCCATTAGGGATGCGGTCCCTCCAGCGTCCCAGGGGACCAGTAAGTTAAAGAGCTGGTGTCAGCGGATTTTATGAAAGGTCATTTGACTCTAGGAACACCCCTTTTTTTTAAGAAGCGTTCTATAGAAACGTTCAATGGCAAAGTAAGATGTAAAGTATTAAATGGTTTTTACTATAGTGAACAAATTGCCCCTTTTCATGCCATTTACATCCTCATCCGCTACATTTAGCCCGATATATTTGTCTACCTAATTCTCTGCAAACGGAAACATAGGCCCCGATGTGAACACGCCGGGAGTTGTATGCTAATCATTATAACCGATGAGCAGAAAAATCGTTACGTGTGGAACTCACATAGGTCAGTTGAATTAGAGACAAACCGCCATCCCAGCCCGTTTGATTCTGGCTTCCCAGATGTTTTCCATTTAGACTATGGCTTCATGAAAGACAAAATTCCGTCCAAAAAAATCGCCGTGCTGAGCGTTAGTTCCACATCTGAGTCCTATGTACTCGTCAAAAAGAAAGGCGGAGAGCTTCTTAATTTCTCATTTCTGAGCCGCACTGACCCCAGAAGGCACTGGATTTCCATTTATAATGTAACAAAAAAATTCCTTATTTAAGTGTCCCCTGGGGACCTTGAAACTTCACGGCCTGTGGCGAGGTGACATCCAGTGGTGACCAGCATCACCTCCCGAATCCAGTGCTGATGATCCGAGGGCTCCTGACGGTGGGACCTGTGAGCATGTGAGCAGTGGGCGGGCCCTTGAGCGTGACCGGCTCAGACCCGCCGCTCTGTCCTCCTTCCCTCGCCAGGGCCCCTGTCCGGCGGCCGTGAAGGCCTCGCCTGCCGAGGTCTGGGGCTCTGTGACCTGTCGTCCCTGCTTCGGTCCTAGTGGCCCGTGAGAGGTGACGCTGGAGCTTCAGCAGAGTGGAGACGAGCACTTTGACAGCGGGGTGAGCTGCCTGCCCGTGTGGGTGCCCGAGTGGGTGCCCCGGGTGGCAGCCCCTCCCTGGTGACCCCGAGGGAGGGTGCTTCTGCGCGTGTGCCTTCAGGAGCAGTGCCGAGCGAGCGGGGGGAAGGCTGGTGCCATCAGAATGGGGACCGGGGAGCGAGCCAGGAAGCGCGGGGGCTCGGCCGTGGTGGCCGCTGCTGGCCAGTGTCCTGCAGTGCTGGGAGGTAATTCTGAAGGAGAGCAAACTGTTTTCCCCCGGGGGCCCCGGGGAGGGTGAGGGGAGGGCGAGCAGGTGCCGGGGCGCCAGCAGGCCTGCGTCTGGGGCCCGAGCGGGAGGGGCACGCTTCCGTCCCCGTGGTCGGAGCCGGCTGCCCTGTGCCTGGTTGCTCGCCCAGGCGCCCCGTCCGCCGCTCCCCGGACGGCCTGAATAGCATCGAGTCCTTCCTGACAAAATGCGCAAAGCTCTGGGACTTGGGACCTGGTAGGGAAATGCTGTCAGCTGCCTTCGAGTGTTTCCCAAACCGTGTGCGTGCGCGGGGGCCAGCGGGGGCCTCAGTCACTTCCGGCTGCTGGGACAAAAAGCCACAGACATTTATTTGTCATGGTTCCCGGAGGCTGGGATGGGACGCCCAGGACCACGGAGCCAGCGGATCCTGTGTCTGGTGAGAGCCCACCCTCCGGACGGCGTCTTCCCCCTGTGTCCTCCCACGGCAGGGGCCGGGGAGCCGGGGTCTCTTGGGGAGCACCAAACCCATTCATGGGGGCTCACCCTCACGACCTTACCACCTCCCTGACGCCTCACCTGCTGACATCGTCACGTTGGGGGTTAGGGTTTCGGCATGTGGGTTTGGGGGGAACCCACGTTCAGTCCGCAGCACTGGGGGTCTGCCGTCCTGCGAGGCGCCCTCCGCAGTGATATCCAGGTTGATGGCGAGGGGCACTGATCCTGCCCAGATTATTCGGTCATGACGTCCACTGGGAAAGGACAAAAGCGTGAAGTTTATGCGTCCTCCTCTCTGCAGTAGCCTCTCGATGCTGCTCAGCACCCACAATCCGCTGTCGAGGACTTCGGGTCATGAACAAATAGTGCTCACCTGCCGTAGCGTCTGCTCTTTGAAGTTAAGCTTAAAATATTCCGAATTAAAGAGTTAACGGGAGACGCACAGGCCTTCAGAGTTAGCACCCTCAGGTCCTGTCCTTTCGTATTGGAAGAAGTCAAGCGTTTCCAGTCCCCTGCCGCCTGGGTGGGTGGCCAGCGTGGCCTCTTGGTTTAGAATACTACAGACTTGTTAATAGCGAACTCACTCTGACACACACCCTGAAACAATTTGATCATTAAGTAGAGTACATGGCTTTTATGGGGAGGGCTGGAACCTTCCACAGATTTCTGGTGAACCTCTGTGCTGAGGTCCTGCTGTGACAGCCCACATGGGAAGCGTGGACGGGCAGGGAGACCCGCTCGCCAAACGCCACATCCGGTCTGACCTCCCCGGTAACCGGAGCTCGGCGCTGGTGGGCAGTGATCCCCTCACCCTCAAAGGCCCTGGGAAAGCTTAGGAAGTTGGGTGACACAGCAGGAAGTGCCTGTGAGAAGCAGAAAGGACCAGGGACTTGTACCTGAGGATGGAAGGGATGGCCTCAGGCAGGACAGCGGCTGACTTGTCCCAGTCTGCTGGAAGGGTCTGTTTCCACCTCACGTCCGGGGTCTTTGGGGTGAGCTGCAGAGGTCAGGTCCAATGAGTGTAAGTGGAGCCAAGGGCGCAGGGGACGGAGAGGGTCCTGTGCAGTGGAGGGAAGGGAAGGGGCGCCCGCGACACCGCCCGTGACACTGCCTGCTCCAGCCCCGCCCCCGCGAGCTGGCCCAGAGCAAGGACTGTGCCCACTGGACTCCTGGCCCCTCCGTCTCCAGGAGTACCCTTCATCGTTGACATCTGGTGTGGGTGACTTCCCTTTTGACTGGCGCTGAAAGCATTCCATCGCTTCCCGTGCTTTTATGAGTGTGACTTGCTTAGGCGAAGTGACTGGCATAAACAGACATGGGATGAGCTTGTAAAACACTTTGTAAACCTTTGAAAAGGAGAAAAATATAAATGTAAATCATCTTTAACAGTGAACGCAGGAAGGGAGCTGTTCCTCAAGCAGCTGTGGGTTGTCACTTCGGAAGCAAGAGGGAATTCACTTCGGGTGGATTTGGGTTCGGTTGATGCTCACGCTCACTAAATCTTGCAAAAGCACTTTGTAAAAACAGGAGCACGTGCGTTTTCTGGGCGCAAAGGTGCAGTGTCGATGGAGAGGCATTGATTTTGCATTGGGAGTGTGGGCGTGAGGTGACGTTTCTTTTAAGTGAGCCAGCAACGGGGCAGGCCCAGGCGGGTGGGCGGGGCAGCAGTCACAGCCCTGGTACTGAGGTCACACCACAGAGGGGTCAGTTCTCCTCCAAGACAGCCCTGGACTGGCCACATCACAGATGCAAACCCTTGGTCTCGGGAACGCAGAGGAGAAGCCAGGGAGGGGGCCTGAGGCGCCGCGTGCCCGGCGCCCCTGGGGGGCGGGGGCTCCTGTGGGCTTGAGCAGCCCGGCCGCCTCACACAGGACCTGCACCCGCCCACCGGGACCTGCCGCGGGTCGCTTGTGTGCGCCTCGGTCCACGCACGGGGCAGCAGGGCCCGTGCTCCCCTGTGAGCAACGCGGGCCAGCGTCCCCGAGCACACGGTGGCCCTCCCTCCACCTGACCGGCTCCTCTCAGGCCTGGTCCCTGCCTCCCAGGCCCAGGACACGGTGCTCAGTGTGGCCTTTCTAGGGAGGGGGCTTTCCAGAAAGCCTAGACCCCTTTTGAAATCAACCCTGCATTTTATAGAAACGGCTCCCTAACTAGGCCAAAAGAACAGCAAAAGCGGTGACAGTCTTATTCCAAATGACCTAAAATCGACAAAGTTCCGGCGAGTCGCCTGGACCTTTGTGAATTGGGTCAGGGGTTTGTCACCGGTGCCAAGTTCTAAGTGACTGGAGAGGGTCCCAGGGAACACAGCCCCACCTCACCTGGGGACGCACACCGTGTGCCGGGGGTCTGTGTGTCAGCCGCGGCTGCCATGGCGGTCACAGGCTGCCGGCCTGCAGCTCTGGTTCTCTGCACGGTTCCAAGCGCTGCCCCGTGCTCCCTGCCCACCCGCTGCTTCCTCCGAAAGTTCAGCAAGTCACGAGTGGGCCACCTATTCATGAGCAAGTAATGTTTTTTGAAACGTGCCAGAGATACACTAGCTTTTTGTTTAATAAATACTTAATGAGAACCTACTGTTTTCTGGAGATTAAGAGATTCATCAAATAAAACCGATGAGAACTCAGCCCTGTAGACCCTGACCTTGGCTGGGGGTGGAGAGGGAGGAGGTAGGAGCAGACGGAATAAGGATGTAGGATGCATTTAACGTGGCATCAGGCGCTGATGAGTCGTGGAGAACCATCAGGCAGGGCCGAGGGAGGGGATGAGTTCCGGGGGCGGGAGGGGCGTTTCGTTTAAGTGGGGACAACAGAGGCCTCCCTGAGGAAGACTTTGAGGTCTGGGAAGGAGGAGACCAGGCCAGCTCCCCCCACAGGGAGGGGAGCCAGTAAGGCCAGTGGGTTCTCACGCCTGTGGGAACCTTCACGTGGCACCTAGCTATGTGACCTGCCCTCACGGGCCCCCAGGAACGGGCGCGTCCCACCCTCTGAAGAGGAGCCCCATCTCGATGCAAAGCTGTCACCAGCCCTTCCCTAATTGGCACCTCTGTGCCGTTTTCTTTGGCTCGGAACATTCTCGTAAATGTGCACTTAACGTGGTGGTGGAATCGGTCAGCCCCACCCCCACCCCCGCCCTGAAGGTCGTCCACTCTCAGGGGGTCTTGCACAGCCTGCGGCGACCTCCCTGGTTCTGTGAGACTGTCTTGTGATAGCTTTTGCTGCTTTTTTACTTAAAGACCTATTTGTGGGTGTCCCCTCCCTCCCAGGTATGAATTCCAGCCGAGGAACCAAAACGCAGTCCAGGTTTCTGGCTGTCTCTGTCCCGGATGAGTGTGCAGGTGACGTCCGGGAGAGAGGGGCGCCATCAGGCCAGCAGGGCAGTGTCAGTGGCGAGGGGCCGGCAGCTGGCCTTGCCTTACACAGCCGTCCACGCCGGGATCAGCCCGCACACGCTGAATGGCAAGTGGCCCTCGGCGCCCGCCCGCTACGCGCCGAGTCCGCCTGCTGCTGTTTCTCAGGGCGGGTGTGAGTCTCGCTCAGGAGGGACGTTGACCCCTGCGTTTGAACCTCTGGCTCGGAACGTCCGGTCGTCCCCGTCGCCGTCTGAGGCTCCGCAGGCCCGAATGACGCCCGCCTGGAGGGCAGAAGCCTGGCCCGCCCTTGAGAGCAGGAGCTCGCTGGGGCCGCTGGGGCCGCGCGGGGCTTTGACCGGTCCCGGACCGGATCCTTCCAGGGAGGGAAGTAAGTCTGGTGGCGCGAGGAGCAGTGGGTCCCTCGTTTCTGCGTCATATCATGTGACCCCGATGGGCTTGCCGAGGTCCAGCCGCCGTTTCCAGCCTGCGCCTGCGCACACCCTCTCCGGCGCACTCTCCCCGAGCTTGGGAACCTGAACCCCAAGGCGGGCAGTCTCCCCCACAAACCCCTGAGAGCCCCGCAGCGCTTCCCACCTGGGGCTAAGGTCCCCCGTGTACACTTCGGCGCCGCCCGCGGCCCGGGCACCCCGAATGTCAGCGCGCGGGGTTCGGACTCTGTGCGCGCCGCCTCCGCAGCCCGGGGCCCCCGCGGCTCCGCGTCCCCGTCGCAAGGCACCGGGCGGCTGTCCGGGCCCGGCCGCTTTCCCGAGGCTGGCGGCCCGGACCTGGAGCGGGCCTTGCCCTGTGTCGCCAGCGTCACGGGGTCCGGTTCTGAGCCGAACTCTCCCGAGGGCCCAGAGGGTGACAACGTTCACGAGGGGACGAAAGCCACACGTCCGGGTCGTTAGCGCGACGCTCCGCGCACGCCGCGTGGCGTCGGGAGAGCGGGGGCGGCTCTGGAACGTTCCACGAGCAGCTGCCGGGAAGAGCTGCTGGGGAATGATGCGAAACTACGGGAAACGTGTCCCAGCGTGAACAGACGGCCTCGCAAAAACGGGTGACGATACACTCCGGTCCGGCCCGGGCTGGGTCTGCGCTGCGCAGCCTCCCGGGGCCCTGTCTCCCGGGGCCAGGCCGGCCGTGTCCTCCGTGCCCCGCTCGTTGCCAGGCGAGTCACCTCTGCGCTCGCGCTCGGGCCTCCCCGCGCTCCCTCTGGCTCGCGGGGGGCCGTACCCCGCGGGCGGCCTCGGCCCGGGCGGTGACAGCGCCCTGCGCAGTCACCGTCATCGGGGTTACGGAAAACGCGCACAGCACAGAGGCTCGCGGGGCGCTCGGGGGAGGAGCCGGGGGCCCCGCCAGGGTCTCCCCGCGGCCAGCTCGGCTCCCGCCCGCCGGGCACGTGGCCCCTGGTCAGCCGCGGACCCGATTCCGTCTCCCTCCTCCGCTTTGGGTGTCCGCCGTGTGACATCGACGCTTATGCCGAGGTCGTGGCCGGCCGACCCCGCACGTGGGCGGTGTCGGGGAGGACCTCCGCCCCAGCAGGGTGCGCGTCCCTTTCCCGGGGCTGCTGACGCGACACTGTGGATCTTCACTGGCATTTCCTTTCTTTGACTTAAAATTTTTTAAAGTGACACAAGCTTATTGCTTTAAAAATTTAAGAGCGTAAAAATGAAATCCTCTCTCCAGGGATGGTCCGTCTCCATCCTCTAGAATAAAGCCTTGCAAATCTGTTTCTATTTTTGTAAACAAACATCCCTAGCCTTACAGACCTTGACCGAACAGTGTACAGTGTTTTCTTTGGTAAGTGGGAATTTAACTTCATAATGATTGTCGGTTTTCCATAGCTGCACGTCGTTCCGTATTATTGATTACTGCAGTTTATTAATCCTTCTCCCTTCCTTTAGAAAGTTAGTTGACATACAGCCTCTGTTTTTACAGTTTTCGCGAGCATTCACGTGTGTCTGCATTTCTGCACCCTTCGCAAGTGTTTCTGTGGAATAAATGTCTGGAAGCTTTGCCGGGTCAAGGGCCGGTGCATTTAAAGTTTTGATGGACGCAGCCCAGACGCCCCGCAACAGGCTGAGCCTGCTCATGGCCGTGAGCAGTGACAGCGTGTCCGTTTCCGCTTCTTCACAAACGTGACATTTTTAAACAGCTTTTTATTTTTCAAAAAATTGACATTTCTTTGATAACCGTTGAGGTCATGCATGTTTTTCGTATTTCTTAGCCAACTGTGTTTTTCTTCTTCTTTGATGTGTTTATGCACATTCTTCACTTTTCCCCCATTGTTTGTCTTTTTATTTTTAACTTAAGTAACTTTCTAAAGCGTGGCTATTAGTCGTATGTCTGACAAGTGTTAAATATTTTACTCTAGTCTCCAAAGGTGCCTTGGGCATGCTGGAGTTTTAAATTTTTATAGAGTCCCACCTGACAGTCCTTTTATTGGCGCTTCTGAGTTCCGAGTCTTGGCTTTGAAATGTCATCACTGCTGCAGGATTGCAAAGACTATTAGCTTCTGCTTCTGCTACTTTTATGGTTTTGCGTTAGTGTGTTTAATTTGTCAGTGAATTACTTTCGCATGGTCTGAGATCCGGATTTTCGGCTTTCACACACCACCCCTCCGCAGCGTCTGTCAGCCACCCTCTCAGCTGAAACGTCCGCGTGGTTTTATGTCACCTCGCCGTGTGGGGCTCCCCATGACTCCGCTCAGCTCCGCTGCTGCCCGTGCTCAGCCCTGAACCACTCCGAACACATGTAGCTCTCCTGACAGCTTGACACGTGGCAGGATGCATCTTCTTTCAGTGTGATCTTTAAAAATTTACTTGGTGGTGGGGACAGAGGAGGAAGAAGAGTGTACACATGGTCTGGGAGAACAGGGGCGATGTCACCAGAGGGGAGAAAGAATAAGAGAGTGGCTGGCATACAGGTGATGGACGGACGGCAAACAGCACAAAGCGAAAGATCAGGTGAGGAGAACAGGTGTTCAAACAGGGTGACCACCGTGCCCGCTCGCCTGGGACCGAACGGGTCTCGGGACACAGGACTCCAATTTTGAAGTTAGGAAGCCCCAGGTAAAATGGGACACGTTGGTCACCCTCGTTCTCAGCTCTGTAACAGGTACAAAGGTCACCACTAAAACAAAAAATGTGCTTGCTTTGTCAGTAAAGAAGATCAAGCGAGTAGAGAAACAGTAAAGTAAGCACAGCAGTGACAACATAAAATAACAGACGGAGTCGAAGCCACCTTAATAAAAGCACTGGCCCTAACTCACCCGTGCACGCGGGAGGGGTCCAGCTCTGCTGCGCATGAGCAGCGCTGCTTACAGCGATCCCCAGGGAATAAGAGGAAGGGCTGGATGATGGGTACTCAGGCAAATAAAATCGATAGGAGAGCCGGGGCCGTGACCCTGATATCAGACTAAGTAGAAATCAGGCACAAAAAAGCATTGTAGGAGACAAGTAAGGACACTCGAACACCTTCATAATGAAAACAGAAGCCCTGTTGCACAGAAACCAGCTATTAGCAGAAAGCGGGGCACGTGCAAGAAGCAGCAATGTCGAAAGAGTGCAACACGCTGTTGGAGGAGACGGGTCGAGTGCACGCGAGCAGGCGGTGAAGGCACAGGCTGAAGCGTATACCCTGAGCAGAGAACGCATCTTGTTCTCCAGCGTACAAACAGTATTTACAAAAACTTATCAAAAATTAGGCGACAGAGAAAACATAAGTTTTATTCAAATGGTTGTAAACAACACTCTCTGGTCTCGCTGCAGTGATACTGGGCATTGTTAACATAGACGAGGCCCTTCCACCTACAGATTTGAGAAGTCACAATTAAAGCTGGGTGAAAGCACTAATATAAGCCAACGTTACAGAATTTCCGTAAAGTAGCAATCGCATATCAGACATGTTTAAAGCAACAGAGAATTGACAGCTGTAACCACCAAAATCAACAAATGCGAAAGAAGAAAAATGAATTCTAAACTCAGAAAACTAAAATAATAGAAAGGAAAGCCCCCAAAAAAGCACAAGAAAGGAAATAATAAAGATAAAAGCAGAAAAATTAAGTAAAGAAAAAAAAACATTAAATCAAAGTCTAGGTTCCTTGGGAAAAAAATAGATAAAATCATTAGCTACTTTACTCAAGAAAATAATGGCTAAAACACAGATATAACAGAATAAGAAATGGCACCAGGGAAATATCAATACAGAAGAAATTTTTAGAAAGCACAGACTAATTTTGCAAATGCATTTGAAAACCTATTTGAAATGCGTAATTAGAAAAAAGTCAGTTTTACCAAAATTAACCTCAGTAGAGAGATAAAGCTTAAATAAACCAATTTGCATGGGAGAAATAGAAAACCTTTTTCAAGGAGTTTTCTCGCAAAACAGCACCAGGCCCGGCTGATTTCACAAGGGAATCGTGTGAAACCTTTTGCACAGGTCTCGCTAGTGCCACATAAATTGTTTCAGAGCGTAAAAAATATAAGGAAACTTAACGTATTTTTATGAGACAAGTACAACGTTGAAACCTAAACGGACAAAGGTAGTCCACTCTAACATCCCATGGGAATATCGGGTTATTAATGCAGAAATCCTAAATAATAAACTATTCCAACAATGAAATTCTGACAGTCCCATTAGTAGTGTAATATAACCTGGCAAAGTTGGGTTTATACCCAGGAATGCAAGGTCGGTTTGATATTAGGAAATCTGGTAACCGCGTTGCAGACGAAAATCATAATCATGCAGAGGGGAGGGGAGGAGGAACCAGTGCAAATAACTTCAAACACTTTACGCGATGGCACCATGCTCAGTGGCAGGGGCGACGGCAGGTGCTCGGAAGTTGGCTTTTCATGGTGCTGTGAAGTTACTCTGTGTAGAAGCGAGCAAGTGACTACAGTGTTGGTGTTTGTGGAAACGGTTCTCCCCAGGGAGGACGGGGGGTAGGGGGTGGGGCGGGGTCTGTGGAGCCGAGCTGCCAGCCCGAACGCGGTGTCCCTAGACGACACACCTCCCCCTCTGCCTGCTAGAAAGGCCTGGAGGCAGTGCTGCCCCCTGTGAACAGGGAGCACCCCTCGTCCCCAGTCCTGCTTTCTAACCGTCACCAGCCACTCAAAGGACCCAGTGCCACTTGGAGAAATGCCTGATTCTAGGACCGGGCCAGGAAGATGCAAATGAGCCTCGAGCAAGATGGCGAGTGACAAGCGAGTGACAGCCGTTCCTCCGTGTTAGTCTCACGGCTTTTGCGTCAGTGTGAAATTACTCGAAAGAAAAATTTTAACTAATGGAGAAAATCTGCTTAAATATTCTTGCCCATATAGTCATTCTTTTCTATGATTTTTAGAAACCACTATCCGCTTCCAGTTGTATATGATTCGGAATATGTTGACTGTCGATGAATTGGGCATCACCATGAATTTTATGTTAATTCTGAAAAATTTCTATCTGATATTTTCTATCAGGAACATGCTGCATTTCGTTTTTTCAGCATTTCCTTTATACCGTTCCAGAAGCTAGTTTTTTGCTCTCGTTTAGAGCTACAGACCCCGCAGTTGATGGTCCGATGCCGTTTCGTGGCGAAGGCTGTGTACAGTATCTAGATGAGTGTTCGTTTGTTCAGAAGTCCGTTCCCCGCCCGCGTCTGCTCAGCAGCTGGCGGATGAGCCCGTCTCTGAGCTCCCTGCCGCGTTGCTGGTCCCTTGGGCTGCCCTCCTGCCTGTCACGCTGCCCCAGTCACCGCAGCCTCTGCCCGTCGTCACGCCCACTGGGGAACGCGCCTCCGCGGTCCTGCCACGGCGTGGCGGCCGAGACCTTCTGGTAGCATATGCATTTTGGTCGGTTCGGCACATCCCAAAGAATTTTTTTTAAACCTGCCTTTTCATTTTAAATTGACATGGGATCGACTCTGTAGACCGGCCGGAAGTGAATTGACATCTTTACAATATTCAGTCATCGAATCTGTGAACACATTATATTCCTTCATGTATGGAGATTGTCTTTTGCTCGGTAATGATTTATACTTTCTTTCTGTACAGAGGTCTCGTACACATTTTGTTGGATCTATTGCTAGTTGTGTGTTTAAATATGTAGAATCTATTGTAAATGACTTATTTTTTTAATCGGCAGTGCTTCCTTAAATGTTTGTTGGAATGTAAGTCCAAAGTTTTTTTTTTTCCCCCAATAAGGAAATTTAAAAATTATAGGACATTTCAGATTTCCTCTTTTTCTTTAGGTTATTTTTTTAACAACTCATTTCCTTTGAGTAATTGGACTGGCTAGGACCTCCTGTGTCTTGCTAACTAGAGGTGATGAGCATCGATGTCCACATCTCGTCCCCGATTTTAGGGAGAATACACTCACTCTCTGTGTCCTGATCAGAACAGCTGGATGTTTATCAGTTTTATTCATCTTATCCAAGACCCTACTCCCGGTTTCATTTTTTCCCTCTATTTTCCTGTGTCCTGTTTCATTGATTTCTTCTGTGCTATCAGTCATCACACGTACGATTTTATTCGAGTGTGTGCGTCACTCGGCATTTGTAAAGTTCCGTCAGATTCTCCTCTGGATGCTTTAGTTTCAGAATGTCATCATGCTGCAAATTAATCACTTCCAATTAAAGATTAAGTGAAAGCTCCTCAATTGTACATTTAAAAGGATTTTGAAATATGGAAATCTCCTTTGTACTTGCCTTGGGATCCAACAGAAGCTGCTGGAACAGTAATTTATGCTCAGAAAATATACCCACTGCAAATTTGGGTGGAAATTGAGATCTCGAGAAGTGTACAAAGCCGCTTGACATTCCTTATGATTCAAACATTACTTGTCATCAAAGTAACTTTACTGCAGCGCAAGCATAGAAGTGCCATTTTGCCTTGTAATCTGGGGTTGAGTTCATTAAGAAACATTATCAAGCCCTTAGCAAAAGCTGATTTCCAGAGATATTTAGTGTTGGATAATAGTGGTTGAAGGCAGTTCTGACTGAGAAAATTTTCAGTATCAACTCTGACCTACAGAAATTGCAATGAGCCTTTACTGGTGGGGAATGAGCCTTTCCAGCTTTGGTTTCTGACAGACTCTCACAAAACTGATGATGGTTAAGTATAGAACAAATGATAACAGTTTTCCAATAACATGATAGATTCATATTTTTTGCAAAGCTTCTGCCAATGGATCGTGCAGCTATTAATGTGAAAATATTCTTGCCACGGTCGTAGTTTGCCTTGATCTCGCTTTCACCATGAGAAACTACAAAGGGGAGAGAAAATTTAAACCCTAACCAAGAAGAAAGGCCGTAATAGAGAGCAGAAATTGATGAAATTGGAAACAGAAAAACAAAAAGAAAACCAAAGAAACCAAAGCTTCCTTCGTCTGGGAGAGAACCAGCCGTCGGCAGCCGTGGGCCGGGCAGGCAGGCAGGCTGGCGGGCGCCCTCCGCTCCCGGGGGGCGTGTGGCCGTGCGGCGTCGCCATGAGTGTTTCCCACGGCCCTCTGCTCTCCGCAGCGTCACGACCTGGTCGTGGGCAGCTCTTGCTCCTGTTTTGGCAGAAGTTGTCGTGTTCCGTGCTCCAGCCCAGGGACACAACGACTCCATCAGCGGCCGGCTGGCCCAGCTCGGCGTTGGTGATGTGCCTCACTGGTCCCTTCCCCGGGAGGTGAACACAGAGCGGTGTCATGGAGACCGCCCCCGGGACCATGGGGTCACCGAAGGGAGTGTACCCCGGCTCGGAAGTAGGGAGCAGAGCAGACCCGGTGTGGCGGGACCTCCTGCAGAAGCCGGGCTCCCAGTGCTCGGCCGCGACACGCCCGTGACAGTGACCGTGGGAGCGGCAGGAAGAGTCGACTGGGCTGTGCGCCTGGGTCCAGTCTGCAGTGGGGTTACAGTCTGATACAAAGCAACCATTTGATGCTTGTAATCACTTTTAAGCTGCTAAGTGGATTCTTCTAAATGAAAGAAACCGCTCAGAATGACTGCAGGAGTGGTACGTGAGGAAGAAATTTCTCCTCCCCGTGGGAATGTGCCGCTAAGCCGCACCCGTGAAATGCCGGCCCGGAGGGCGGAGCGCGCGTGCCCGTCACGTTTCGGGCACAGAGACTGCGTTCGGGACAGCACAGCAGGGCATCGTGCCGGGCAGCAAGCGTGTGTCTTCTGGAAAAAATGAAACGCAGCTCGCTGGAGCCTTCAGAGTCCTTGTTTAAGTCTCCCAGATACCGGTGACCACATCTTCAGCAGAGCGGAGGGCGGGGACCCAAACCCTTGTTGTTAGCTGACTAGTGACGCCCACCGCGGGCACACCTGCTGTCCTGCTGCCTCGGGCGTGGCACTTGGCACGCGCCTCGCCCCGGGGGGCACAGGCTTCTTGCACCCGAACCCGCTGGGTCCATTTACGTGAAATACACGTGTTTAAAAACGATTTTAACGCGCATTTTCTTTTTCGGCTTTATGGTGTTCGCTTTATGCCTTTTGTCGTGTGATCTATGCTTGCGGTTACGCACGTGGCGCTCTCTGGATCGACTTCTCTGGATCGACCTGTGCTAAGTTTTCCTCATTTCTAAGGCAACGTCAGATCCGCGGCCGCCTGGCTCCCCGTCAGCCTCCGCACGGCGGAGGACAGCAGCCTCGGGTCAGCGCAGACGGGCGGATGTCATCGCCGTGTGTCTCTGGAGGGGAAGCCACTGCGAGCGGCCGGCCCCCTGAGTGCCACGCGCAGCTGGCCGTGAGCAGGAGGGCCCACAGGTGACCCGCCGTTGCCCCCGCCCGTCTGCGGGCTGCCGCCTCCCGCCCGCGCCCCTGCCCGACAGGCCGCCCTAGCGGAGCACCCGTGGCCTGGTCGCTGTGCTGCCACGACGGTGCGGCCCGGGCATGGCACACCACCGGGCCCCACCACGAGCCCTGCCCTGCAGCCTCGCCCCCTGGGGGGTGTCTGCGGGCCACTACTGGGGTGCTAGCCGGCTGTGAGGGCACAAAGCTCCCCCGACGCTGTGGCTGCCCGTCCGATGACAGCAAAGCTGCACGTCCCCTCCCCATGGTGAGAACTCCCCCCACCTCACGCTGGGCCGGGGGCGGGGGGATCAGGCCGGTGGCCTCTGTGTACGAAGCCGGGGTTTTCACGCCGAGCGGGGGGACAGAGGGCTCAGCTAGGACGGTAGAGACCCGGGGTGCCTCAGGCCCACGCCCCGCTCAGCAGAGTGCAGCCTGGCCTCCCTTCCCACGGCCGCCTGCAGACTCCCGCCCCGAGGGCCGAGGTCAGGGCCAGGGCCGCTGCTGGGGGGTGCGGGGTCTCTCATCCCTTGCTGGAGGGGCTACCACTGCTGAGGCACACGATGCTGGACCGGGGGCCAGCAGGGGTCACCCCCAGTTACCTCGGCCACGAGGACGACCTTTAACCTCCCACGCATCTCCCTTGGGAAAACGCAGCTTTCGGTGCAGATGAACTGGAAGATTCTTGCACCTGACGCAGCGCGTAGAAGGGGAGCCCCCTGCCGTGTCCATGGCCCCTCGCCACGGCCGACAGCGCTCGCACGCCGCCGCCGCGGCTGCCCCGGGGGTCACCCGCACGGGCAGAGCCGCACGCGCCCACGGTGCTGCGCGCGGCCTCGGCTCCAACGACGCCTTCCCCACGAGTGCTGGCAGCACGCTGCGTCCCCGTCTTCCAGACACGGGGCTTCCGCGGGCGCCAGGGCCCCTCAGGGTCAGCGACAGCGACCAGACGTGTCCCCTTCGAAGTTCCGTTCTGAGCTTGCGCTCTGCACGCACACACACGTGTGCGCACATGTGCACACGTGCACACATGCACATGTCTCCACACATGCACACGTGCTCACGTGCGCACGCATGAACACAAACGTGCACACGTGCACATATCCCCGCACACGAGTGAACACACGCGCGCGCACATGCACACATACACGTGTCCCCGCACATGCACATGTGCTCACATGCACACACGTGAACACAAACATGCGCACACACACAAACGCGCACACAAACACGCGACCGACTGTAGACCGGGCCAGCAAGGACGCACACACACACACACACACATGCATGCTCTCACACGCATATTAACACGCATGCTTCACACACATGCACACAAACATTTCACATCAGGCGCACACATGCACGCACACACAAACATGCACACACAAACACGCACGGAGACTTGCAGACCGGGGCCAGGAAGGGGCGTACACACACGCGCACACATGTGCACAAACACACACGCGTGGTGACTTGCAGACCGGGGCCGGGGAGGGGCGTGCTCAGGCCGCACAGCCGGCTCTGGACCGCACGGTGGGTCATCGAGCATCCCGACCAGGAAGTGGGCAGATGGCGGGACAGACGCCTCACCAGAGAGGGCAGGCGTCTGGCCACAGGCAAGCACGTGACGGGGAGAGGCACAGCATGACACCTGGGCGGGTGGCCGTTTCTCATGCGCAGCTTTCGTGTGGCCCGGCACGCACACTCCCCGTCACGTGTCCTAGAGCAGTGGAGACACGCGACCACACAAAACGGCACGGGGTGGTCACGGCGGCCGTGTTTGCGGTGGTCCCAAATCGGGACCAGCCAGATTTTTCCAAAGGCGAGTAAGAAACAGCGACTCCCTCCATACAGCGGGCACGCCCCAGGAGAAGCAGAGAGGGGCGGGCACAGGCGTCCTGCCCAGTGACCCAGTGACCCAGTGACCCAGTGACCCGCCGGCCCCCAGGCGTCGGCTTCCTGTCACTCTCGAAGCGGTAGCCGGAAGACGACGGCCAGCGTGTCAGCGGTTGTCAGGGACCGTGGTGGAGTGTGTGCGGGGACGCCACGCGAACGAGTAAGAGAATTGCACGTGAAAGTAAACACACGAACAGTGTTTAAAAACGGAAGTAAATAAAATTTTAAGAAATAACTTACATAAAACGTGGCGACATCCAAACAAGATCCGTGGTCTAGTTACTAGCGTTGCACGAATGTCACCTTCCAGGTTTTGATGACATGGTGTGACTTCTTAAAGGCGCCTGGGGAGCGCCGAGTGACAGACACACGGGACGCTCCCTGCTATGTTTGCAGTTTCTTGTGAATCTCGAATGAAAAGAAAGGGTTTTTCAAAATCTGTTCCCAGTCGATACCAGTTTTAAAAATAGAAGAGCAAACGGTTCAGACGGGGGCGGGGGGACCAGTTCCGCTGGCTCTGCCACTGTGCCCCTGGAAACCCGGCTTTCCCGCGCAGATGGGGGTGCGGGCTGCAGAGCCATGCGCAGCCAAAGGACGGTTTCTCTCCCCGTTCCGGGAAGAAGGGAAGCTCGTGGGCCAGAAGACAGTGCCGACGTCGGCGCTGCTCGCTGCTGGTCTCTGATCGGCCTCACGCCCTGGTGTTCTGACGTGCGCATGGGCCCAGATGCCACACGGAGCACGTCCGAGTGGACGCTTGGCGTCCACGCGCGCCAGCGTGCAGCCGTGCGCAGATGGGGTGCGGGCGACTCCCCGCCGCTGATGGCGTTCGAAGCTCCACTCTTGCCTGCCTCAGCCTGGCACTGGCGGCGACGCGTTTTCGCTGGAGGACGCGTCCCCTCGGCGTGTGCGGCCCCGGCCTGTGGAAGTGTCCCCGGCACTCGCCGACACTGCGTTCCCTGTCGTGGCGACTTAGGAGGACGGCGGCGCGTGACTCCTGCCAGTCAAGGAGCTCTCCCTGGAAGCCCTCGGACGGTAATAACCTGCTCCTGTAATTGCTGCGGAGAAGGGAAGCCCTCTGGAGGTTTCGCATCTAATCATTTATTTATGGATCGTAGGTGGCAGTGTGCAGAGCGCACGCCGGGGTCAGCCTCGTGCTCCAGCCTCCCCCGACGTTTACATGCCGCAGCGTATTTTTTTAACAGTACCTCCCGCCCGCACGGTCACACGCGGGCCCTGGCTGGCTGGTGGCGGCCCCACGCCGCATCCCGCGGCCCAGCCACTTCATTACAGATGCTGCGGCCGCGGCCGGTCCCCTCTGTATTGGGGGAAATGTGCATGTTTTCCATCTCATTAATTCAGTCTACATACAATTAATTTCTGCCTATTAATAAGCCCCTCGGTGTCGGTGGTGGCCCTCTGAGCCACTTCACCTAGCGTGGCAGAGCAGCGCGGACTCGCAGACCCCCACGACCGCGTCGCTTGTCGTGTCTGTGGGTTGGGGGGCGGGGGGCACATAAGCCACCGCTGGGAGGCGGCCGATGGGGAGGCCGGAGCCGTCGCTGGCTCCGCCTGGGTGGGCAGTAGGTGCGGACACAGCCGTCCGGCGCTCGGGGGCTCGGCCGGGAGCTCGTAAGAGCCCGTACGCGGGGCAGATCGGCTTCCTTTTTCTGCAGATCTGAATCCGCACCTAATCCGGATGCCCCTCCAAGGACATCTGTGTGTTTTCAAATCTTGTTCCTTTTTTTAAAAATCCGATTACGTCTATGAATGAGAACAGGTGACGATGCGTGTGGCGACTGCTCCCGCTGGTCGCATGCAGCGGGAGGGGACCGGCCGGAACCGGTCTGCAGCCGTGAGCCTGGAGGCGGCGCTGCCCGCCGCGGACTCGAGGGCGGGAAGCAGCCGCGTCTCCATTCCACGCTGGGCTCCATTCACCTGTCAGGGCACAGGTGTCTGCCACACGTCCGCGTCAGGTCCGCACCACCGGCCCGAGGCACTGCAGTCCTCACGGGTGCCAGTTCTCAGACCTCTCGTGTGGACTTGTCACCTGCATGGTCGGCGTTCACGGTGACAGTCACTCGGGAAACCCTCACTGGACTCCTCAGAGTTGTGGGTAACTGGGCTCTGCTGAGGGATTCGAGTCTGGAGTGTGAAGCTGGCGTGTTCGGTGGCCCGCCGGAGCCGCTCAGGAGATCGCCCATGGAAAATCGTCAGTGCCCATCCCAGTAGATCTGAGTGTTGTCACGTGGAGGTTTCCAGATCGTTCTGTGAAGCGATGTAGCTGATGTCAGTGGTCAGCTGGATCGGAAGCAGGTGATGGATTGAAAGTCAGATACACATTCACTTTGCTGATTTTCAGATACGCCATAGGTATCAAATTGCTCAGTTATCAGAACAAACAAGAATATTTTAGGACTATTCATAGGGAGATGTGATGGCTTCACTGAGACTTGAGTTGCTACTGGCGATAAGTAGAAAACCTTGCTGGTATCTGCCAGGCTCCTCCCGGCCGTGGGCGCCGTGCTGCGTCCCAGCAGCCGGCGTGAGCTCGAGGGAGGGCGGCCGACTCCTCTCGGGAGACGGGGCAGATCGGCTGCCCTGTCCAACGCCTTTCCGCATCCTCCTGTGCTCTTGGGATGAAGACGAGATGTGTCCCCAGGTCTCCCAGCCCCTCCCACCCCACGACCCCCAGCCCCCCACCCTGTGCTCCTGAGGGACTGCTGACAGTGGGCAGTGGGTCCTGGCCTTTCCCTGGGGGGCTCCCCCCTCCCCCCACACACACAGCTAAGCAGAGCAAAGCCGGAGGTCGCTCGGCAGCTCACGCAGTGGGTGAAGCGTCTTCAGAGCTGTGACTCTCAGGCAGCATCTAATGACCGCACGAAGCCTGGTGAAGAAGCCACTCGCTTTCGCCGTTGGGACGGGCAGCGAAAGCTCCCAGCAAGCGGCGAGTCGGCCGTTCCGTGCGTTGTCCGCGCGCGCAGACCTTCCTCGGCCCCGCGTCTCGCAGGGGTGAATGAGAAGCGCTTCTGTCTCTGTTCTTAGGCACCGCGGTCCGGCCCCTGGTTTTCAGGGTTGGCCAGTCAGCCGTCTCCTCCCCTTGCCCTCGGTCCTTCGTCAGTTCCCGGCAGCGCACAGTGGGGCACGTGCTCCACAGCCGTCCATCACCGAACTCGTGCCGTTTTGTGATGTGAACAATAAGGAAAATTTCTCCTCTGGCTGTGGAAGTTTATTGAAATCTTTTCCAAGAAAATCGGTGGCTTTTTAGACTCAGTGTCCAAAGTAGTGGGAGCGGCGGTGGCCAGTGGATACGGGGCGTGAGGACGTGCTGCCGAGGGAGGTCTGTACGCCGCTTGAGGAAGCCGAGCCAGGAGGAGGAGCGATGTCTCCCTGTCCTCGGGCCCCGAGGGGCCGTCGGGGTGGACCAGTAGGTCCGCGTGAGTGCGGAAGGCGGCCGTGGTGAGCCTCGTCTTCGCTACCGCGTTACAAGGCTGCCTGTCCCGGGGGTGTTTCCTCTGTTCCTGAGGGTGAGTGACACCCCAAGCAAGTGACCGTGCAGGAGGCCGAGGCCTGGGTTTGAAGCTGCGGGAGGATGCGGGGAAGCTGGGGAGGCGTTTGCTTTCCGGCCTCCGGGCTGACGCCGACGCCTGTGCGGGGGGCCGGGCGAGGGGATTCCCATGAGCATCTGCCCCGAGAGTCTAAACGAGCTGTCGGGGATGCGGCTGGGAGGGGTCCCTCCAGGGGGACTGGAGTCCAGGTCAGGCCGCACATGCTGGGACCCTCCACCGCTGGGAGGAGGCTGGGGCCAGTGGCCCGTCCAGCCCCTTGGGTGGGGCATGTGGCAGCGGTGCACACCCAGCCGGTCAAACACTGTGCACGTGGCAAAATATTAAAAGTGAGTCTCTACGACAGTGCTGAGCTCACCCAGCTCGGCCTCCAGCCCGTGACGAGCTGTTGGATCCGGGACCCTGGGTGGGACCGAAAGCTGAAACCAGGACGGTCCCTTCTGTGCCTCGGATCTGGTTCGGAAAACTCTTCCTTACACGTTTTGAGTTTGGATCAGAGAGACGTGCATTAGAAGCACGGTCTAAAACTCTAAAACTCGGTAGTTTGTCTCATGTAATTGCAAGTGTCTTAAGCACTTCAAGAAGTTCGATCATCATGCCCTTCAGGGAATGCGTGAAGAAGTTGGTGAAAAACACCATCTTCAGGGTGCTAGGCAGCAGAACATATCGAATCGCCGTTCGCTCCGAGAGTGGATCCTGAGTCACTTTTCAGTGTGCTCAGTGACCCCTCCGTCCCCCCTGTGCCTCTTGTTCATAAACAGTTCGGCCAGGGGACCCCGGAGCGCCGTTCACCGTGACCGACGGCGTCGTCGGAAGGTGGGGGCCGTGCCTCTGGAAGCCGTCACTCCGGCCCACACAGGCAGCGGGTCGAGTTCCAGGCGCGCTGCGGCCGTGGACACAGGCGGGAAGGCCCCGTGATGGGAAGGGCAGTGGCCAGATGGGCCGGAGTTCGGGGTCCCTCCAGGGGGACCGGAGTCCAGGTCAGGCCGCACGTGCTGGGACCCAGGCCACGTGCAGAGGGTGGACCCGATTTTGCGCATGCGACCAGGACTCGGGAAGGATTTCTGAGCAGGCGGTGGCGGGGGCCAGGCAGAGTTGCAGGAGGCCGACTGGCCCGGCGGGTCCTCTGGCTGGCGGCGGCGTGTCGGAGGCCAGTCCGGGGGGTCTGGCTGCTGTCTGGGCTGCAGCTGGGGGCTGTGTGCGGTCACAGCATGAGGTGAGGAGACCAGAGACGTCCCAGCAAAGCGAGCAGCCTTGTGGGTGGCCAAGGAAAGGACTTCAGTGCCCCCATTAGCCTCAGGGGCAAATTGGAAGCTGTTGCTGGCCTCGGGAGGAAGCTGCATTGACCATGCACATTGAGTTGGGATGACCAGCGTCCAGGTGGCCATTTGGATCAGGCGGCTGCTTGGGGCAGGAGCCTGAGGTCAGCAGGCTGGGTCTGTCAGGGACGTGCCTAATGACACCCAGAGCCGTGAAGGGCAGCAGGGTGAGGCCAGTAGAGGCAGCGAGAGCACAGCAGCCTCGCCCTGGACAGCAGGCGGGTCCGGGCGGCGGGAATCGTCGGTCGCCTTGGACCTTGCAATGCGGGTGGCCAGCGTACGCCAGGCAGTGTGCCCGGTTCGTGCGTGTGCTTTCAGGAAGTGGCCCCAGCTGTGACTCGGGCACGGGGCCCGTGCAGCAGCACCCACCCCAGGCGCCCCAGACGCCAGCGAAAGTGGGGCTGAGTTAGGGTTGGGGTCTGGGGGTGCCGGGCCGGCGTGGAGCGACAGGGAGTCGGGACGAAGGGAACCGCGGACTGGCCAGGGGGACAAAGTTCGGCCGGTGTGTCCAGCCGGGCTCCGCAGCCGCCCGTGCAGGGCCGGACGGCAAAGCGCCGGGGTCGGGCCTGGGCACCGGTGGCATCTGCACCTTGGGGGTCTGCGACCAGGGAGCGCGTGAAGCTCCTGTGTGGTGACCGGCGTGAGCTGAGCGGCGGTCAGCAGGAGCGGTGCAGGCGGCGGGGTCTGGGGCCTGCGCTGAGAGGCTGCAGGGACGGAGGGCAGAAGCTCAGTCGTGGTCCAAGCACGAAGACGACTGGAAGGGACAAACCGCTCCGTCACCGCGTGTGAACCGAGCGGTCTCTCCGGGAGAGCTCTGGGGGCCCCAGACGTTCCCGTTGGATGGAGGAGCGTCCATCGTCCCCATGGGGGTGATGACCCTGCAGTAAGTGACCCGGTGTGACAACGCTCTCGGGCAAAGCGCGGAGACAAAGCACACGACACGTGTGGCACTGTGCGGAGCTGCCGTGGGTTCTGGTCGCCGGGCCTCTCCGAGCCCACGTCGGCGCTGACGGGCCTGGACGAGGGGACGGGGCACACGCGTGCTCAGCCCGGCTCCGTCGCGCCGCAGGTGGGGTCTGCGAGCTCTCCGGGGCTCGTGAGGTCGTGGTTGCGTTACCGTGAACGTCTTTAACAAACCTCTTTAACAAGCGCCGCTTCCGTAAACTAGAATGGCAGTCGAAAGACGCTTCCGTGCAGCACAACGTCTCTTTGTTAAGTGACTGTTTCTCACATTGAATTTCCTGAGCATCTGAGCATCCTTTTCTTCCCAGACTTCGGCCTGAGACTCGGGTTGAAAAGCCCTTTGGAACAACTAAGCGAAGCTGGAACAGAGCCCTCGGGCCTCTGGGGCTCACGTCCTCACGGGAGCTGAAGGCGGTGTGTGCCCCGGGGTAGGGCTGGAGACCAGGACCGGAGGTGACAAGGGGACTCAAGCATTAGCCATTCCCTTGTGGCTGCAGGTGGCAGAAGGTGGCGGCCCAGAGGCCCATGCTGTGACCTCGGGGACGGTGACCCTGCATGGGGCAGCAGGGGCGGCACCTTCCAGCCGCCACCAGAAGCGTTCTCAGTGGGGTCCCTCGCTCCCCCTGCGCCCGCCTCGGGCTCAGAGTGCGGGGTCTGCGCGAGGCGTGGGCTCCCGGAAGCACTGCCTCCCGGCTCCGGGCTCGGCCAGCAGGGCCTCTCCCTTGTCCCAGCTGTCACAGGACACCTGGAAGTAACACCGCGTCGTCTCTGCTGAAAGCTCCGTGACAGTCCCTTCTCTCCTCCCCCGGGACGGCCGCGAACCGGGTCCAGGCGGGAGGTGTGCGGTCCAGCGAGTCTGACAGCCTCCCAGACGGCCGTGTTGATTTTTTAAGAGGAGGAAAAAGGCCTATAAAATTGGACTTTCCAACCTCCTTTGAGTAGAAGTTGCCGCTTTCTAAAGGGATTTTTTCCATCGCCTGCCCTTGCAGCTAAACGGTTTTCTACCCCGTCCTGCCCCCCTGACCACTGAGCCTCTGTTTCCCCTCGCTAGACACGCCCGGCCCCGGCCACCTCACTTCCTGCCCCGGGATGGAGTTGGGCCCTCTGCTGGGACACTTGCGACCGGAAGATGACAGGGCGTCACTCGGCTCCGTGGACAGCACGCGCTCTGGACAGCAGCCAGCTTGCCCAGGAGGGTGGGGACGGCGTCTGCGCCCCGTGCTCAGCGACGTCACCCTTCGGATGGGTAGTCTCGGCTCCCGGGGCCGCTGACAGTGCCGTGGGATTGTCACTGTGTTCTGCTTCCTCCAGTCTACTTCCTGCAAATTGTGGTCCTCTGGAAAAGAGATTTATTTCAATAACGTTTTAGTTTTGTTCTGTAGTTAATGTTGTTTTATTACCCTAGATCCTTGCCAGAAAGCACATTTTAAGAGTTTCAGTTCGAAATTAAATACGACCTCAGTGTTTTAAAACACAATTACATTAACTGTCCATTTAATGGTTGCTTAAGATTTTCGGGGGCCACTAATGCGTAGTCAGTAGACTTGTCTGATGTTAAATGCGGTGTTTTCAGCCACGCTGCCCGGCTGCCGCGTTCCAGCTGTGACGGTGAGCAGGCCGCGCAGAGGCTTCTGCGGAAGTGGGCGGTGGGCCGGAGCAGCCGTTATATCATAAACTGCGCTTTCCTTTTAAAACTGCGCTGTGTTTGATCACAGGGAACTATCTATTATTTATTTGGAACTGTACAAACCAATTTACGAGACAGGTAATGCGGTGGCAGGATTATTTATTAATGAGCCAGTACACAAGTTAATGGGGTCAGTCCTCATGTAATACATGCCAGAAAAAGAGGCCATGTCTTCAGAAAATCGTCATGATTTTAACTCCTAAATTAGGACGTGTTCCCTCGCCAAGGGGAAAGGTGACGTTTTTCTGAACGGGATCAGAGCAAAGCCGTCTTGAACCTGTGCGGAGATCGGTTTTGTAAACTTTTTTAGAGGTGGCCGTGTTTTAGCCCTGTTGGTACCAAAATGTTATTTCTCACTGCGGGCTCAGAGGGAAATAGGGCGACTTCCTTCCTGAGATGGCGAATCGAGACCTGCTCGTCACGGGCGGGGGTGGCCTGGCTCCGTGAGCGGGGCTTAGGGAGAGGCCGGCTTCCCCAGCGCGGACACAGGCCGCCCGCCCCATCACGTGCTTTGCACCTGGCATCCTCCGCCCCTGTGCGTGCGTAGCCTGGGGCATGGCGTGTCCCCACTCCCCACAGTGGGCTTGTCTCTCGTCGTTGCACAGCGTCGGCCGGAAGGCCGTGCCTGCAGGAGGCTCTGCTGGTGGCCCCCGCGTGTCACGGCCGCTGGTCGAGGGCTCCTCCCCACGGGGACCTCTTCCCCCCTCCTCTGTCGGGGACCCAGTGGGCTCGCTCCTCTTGGAAGGCCGAGGAACCTAGAGGGGACGTGGCCTTCGCAGAATCTGCGCCGTCGTCGTCACGGAATTCAGTAGACTCACCCACAGTCCCCAGGACGACGGGGAGGCTCAGGGATCAGCTGTTCGACTTCATTTTCCTCTGGTTTCGCGGTCGGCCGCCTCACGTCGGGAGCAGGACCACCACGGCCAGGGAGGGCAGCCCGCTTAGGTGCGGGTCTGCGCGTCTGACACACGTGCGGCTTTCGACTGGGCGTCCCGCCCAGATGCAGAACTGGGAGCGACGCCTGTCCCCCGGGGCTTCATGGACGCCGGTGCTGCAGGCAGCCTCCCAACCCGCCGGTGGAGAGATCCGAAGTCCGACCCCCCCCCGCCCCGGGATGGTTTTCAGCAGGTCGTTCCCTGGAAGAACAAGATCCGCCGCGTGTGCCGTGGTGGCCGCGTCTACGCCCGCACCACGTGCGCCCCACAGGGCCCGGGGCCGGGCGGCGGAGGCGGGCGAGCTCGGCGGCACTGCGTGGCTCCGCGTCCGGGCACCAGGCGGCCTCCGCGCGGGCCTGTCCGTCGCTTCCTGATGCAGCCAGGCCCACGCCCGCCGTAGCGCACGGCGCGCCCTGCGGGCGACCAGGCCACCTGGAACCGTGCTGTGGCCCTGGCCGCTCCAGGCCTCGCAGGGACGATGATGGGGAGGATGAGGGTCCGAAAGGTTCTGGGACCCGGGCCCCCCTCTCTGTCGGGAGCATGACATGCCATGTGTGCTGGTCTCTGAGGCGCAGAGAGCTAGTGCGGCCTGCCTTCAGGGCGTGGGCCAGCGACGCCCAGCGGGCACTGTCCGCGAGCCTGGGACGCTGGCGGGAGCCAGATTCGACACCGAGTCCCATTGTCCTTGACCGCTGGGGCTGTGGTCCCGAGGGCCAGGCGGAGTTTACAGAAGTGACCCAGTGTGGTAGAGTCCACGCAGATGCCACGCCGCGTGCGTGCAGCCGGGAACAGAGCGTGTGAACACGCGGGCTTTCCACGGCGAGGGGTGAGCGTCTGTTCCCATTCCAGAGACGAGCAACGGGACTTTGGTTTCGTGGAGATGGTCCAGGGAGTAAGGTCTGTGGAGCCGAACGGACTTCAGATCCCTCCTCGCTGGTTAAGTTGTTATGTGACCTCTGGCCCTCGAGGCTGCTTCTAGAGCACGGAGATGCCGACACCTCCCATGAGGGTTACCGGGAAGAGCAGATATAGGATAGTTTTCAAATGCAAGCCCGGCACGGGTCCGGCCCTCGGTAATGGCCGCCCTGAAGTTTATTCACTCACCTTGACTAGCTTCCGCATGGCTGACCCTCAGCTGCTTTGAGTGGACCCCACCTTTCCAAGGCGCCACGTTGTGTCACAGCGGGGTGACGCTGAGGCATGCTGTCAACTGCCTTGACCACGGCCGACCTTGGCCGTGTCCCTGAGAGAGTCAGCATGTCAAATGCAGGGTGTCGGGTATTCGGTTGCATGGGAGGAAGCCAACCATCTTTCACCCATCTTGACTGCACCCCAGAGAGTCTCCCATTCTCGTGCTCCCTCCTGTTTTATGGTAAATAGCAAAGGCCCTCACTGGCATCCCAGGTCCCCTCGTCCCTAAAACGCTGCGGCCCGGCGCTGGCCCTCGTACAAACCCGTGCCGCCTCTTCCTTAGCGGCCTCGCTGACCTCCGCGGGCACGGAGCAGTCACCCTACCTTCCGGGCACAGACATCGACCCCCCTCCTCGTGGCGTGTGAAGGGCGGCGTCTGAGTCCTCTCCCTGTCTCTGGAGCCTGCAGTGGCGCACGCCCTCAGCAGCACGGAGCAAGGCCACACCGCGGCCCTGAGGGCATCGGAGGGGCGGCTGCAGAGAGAGGCCGGACCAGAGGCGGGTGCTCGGAGCAGGTGGCACCGCGCTGGGCCACACGCGTCACGGAGCTAGCCTGAAACTGGTGGTTGACCAGACGCCCCACTTGACTGCTCCAGCCAAGCACAGGACGCCTATGACTCCTGTCTGCACTGGAAGCCCCTCCATCCCGTCCTCTCTGGGAGCAAGGAGAAGTGTCGAATCGTGCCCAGTGCCCTTCGGGGACAGGTACCCTTGTGGGAGGACCAATAATTTGATGAGACAGACGGAATGGTTCTCTGAAAGTTTTATGTTTCTACCGATCTTTTTCAGCCAACGAACTACATTCCTGACGGAATTATGATGAATCTGCTTAAGCGGCAATTTGATTAGGACCTTTAATTCCTCTTTCGTGTTGGCCGTTATTCCATTTATAGACCGTTTCGTTGCTAATACGTAAGCATTTTATTTATAAGAAGCCAGATTAAGCTGGGAGAGAGGTCTGCTCCTCACATGCGCGCGAGGTGCTGAAAAGCCGCTTCGTTCACCGTGGCACAGAGCGAACGTGGCGTGGACACGGGCCGTGCGAACTCTTTACTTGCCACACTCACCATACGAATAACTGCGTTTCTAGAAGTTGTCACATCAAGTAAAAGATCTTCATTCCGGGCTGTCTTTGGGGGCCAAGTTGAGACTGGATGCATGCATTTAATAAATTGTAGTCTCAAGGAGTCATTTTTGTAAATAATTAGTTTCAGTGAAAGAATAAGTTAGCATATCGTATGCATCTAATGTTGCAAATGTACATACAGCAAACTTTGCTATTAATCAACAGTCGGGCGCTGCAAGTGAGGGTCTCATACATAATGAATTGTGCTTAAGCCTCATGGGTTTCTTGATAGAAAAATAAAAGAAAACACAAGTGTAGTAAGCTTTTGAATAAAATTTAACTAGATTGCTCTGCATCCTGTAATTGTTTTGGAATCATCAGGGACTTGATAATTCATCTATAGTTTTGGGGTATTTTTATCTTCATCTGTCAAGTGGTAGAGATTTTTAATGATATCTTAAAGAGTTGATGAAACAGTTTTCCTTTTAACAATTTGAACATTTAGGAGAGAAAGTAAATAGGATTTTTTAAAGCATTCTGGTTGGCCAAGTGTACTATTTAAATTACCTTTTTAAAATGTTTTATCGATGTACTTTTAAGAATTGATTATTTTAAAAATACATACAGTTCTTATGACCCATACCTTATGTGGGGAGGAGCTGAAAATTTACATAAAATTTTCTGTGTTTTTGATGGGCGTTTTAAAATACTACAGTAAATTCCTCTCTGGTTCTTTGGGGTTCTGACATTAATTTGAGCCCCAGATTCGGAAGGCTTAGGATGTCAGTTAGAAACTGATTCTGTTTTAAGCAACCACACCTCTGACTGCCCAGAAAGCGAGTGAACGGGGGAGCAGCTGAATTTCACCCTGCCCCCTCCTCCCGTCGCTGACCCTGGGACGTGGACCCTTGTGGCCTCTGGTAGGACGGTAAACGGAGACTGCGTTTCGGGGGGCGTGGTCGTGGGAGGGAGGGCATGCAGACGAGGAGCAGGATTTGTGTCACGTTTGGGATGCACACGCAATGGAAGCTCGGGGTTTGCCGAGCTGACGGTCAGAACGCCAGCTACCTAGCACCGCCACCGCCACGGCGAGGCTCCCGCGTGTCGCGGACGAAGCCTGTCACCTCCCGTCCTTCGTCTGACTCACCTGTGCCGTCTGAGTTCGCTGCTTATTTTTAGCATCGACACTATCCTTTCTTCTTTTCCTGCTCTGTGTCCTAATACAACTCTAGAATGTTCAGGTACATGCACAGACTATTGCGTCTACATGGTGACATTGCCCAAACTACCGCGTCTACACGGTGACGTTGCCCAACCAATACCCGGGCTCACACAGTGACGTTGCCCAAACTACCGCGTCTACACGGTGACGTTGCCCAAACTACCGCGTCTACATGGTGACATTGCCCAAATGGCCGCTGGCCACCAAGCAGTATCACAGCCATTGCATGCGCTGTTTATTCCCGAGATGACATGTGACAGTCCTGGTCAGTGAGGGCAGGGCTCCGCCGGAGTGTCAGCGAACCTTGGGGACAGCTGCTGATACCTTCACCTGCCCCGCCTGCCTGGTCAGGCAGCAAACCCTGAGCTGGTACTTGGGCCAGTGAGCCACGTGCAGATGCATCCTCAGCAAATGTTCAGATGGGATCAGACCCCCAAACTCGGCTGGAACATAGAGTTTAGAGGCTTTATTCAACTTCTCCGTTTAAAAAGATCTTTATTGCTAGCAGGCAGCATAATCTATTTCTTGTCTCCGCTTCCGCCACTGGAAGAAAAACATCAGAGCTGTAGTGAGAAGGTGTAGTTAAATGCAGGTCTGTTAGATTGGACGTGATTGTGTTTTCCGGTGTCTTTAGCAAGAGCGTCCGTGCGATGTTTGTGAAGTTACCCCGAATACCACCGTTTTAGATTTTGGCTGAGAGCCCCTCCATGCGCCCTCCATGAGCCCTGCCATTGTCCTGGAAGCCAGGGAAGGCGAGATTTGCTCCATGGCCTCGGCCGGGGACACGTGTGCCACCGCCAGGCCCCGGGCTCTGCCTCTGCCAGACGTCGGACCTGGGTGTCCACGCGTTTTCACACAGACAGCCGCCCAGCCTCGCCGAAGGACACGTCCCAGGAGCCTCCCCATCACCCTCTGGATGAACTCGGAAGAGTACGCGTCTTCGGAACTCTCATCGGGTGACCCTTGACCCTCCAGCGTCACCAGTCAGCGCTCCCAAAACGTGAGACTCGGTTTCATCCTGTGGGGAGAGAGAGGTTGAAAAAGTACTGGGATCAGAAAGAGAGTCATTGGGGCACACAGTGCTCCCCACGCAGAGTGCCACACGGTCACCCGGGGGTGACAGCGCTCCCCACGCAGAGTGCCACCCAGTCACCCGGGGGTGACAGCGCTCCCCACGCAGAGTGCCACACGGTCACCC
>NW_024349802.1:1725191-1755263 GCF_902729225.1 Pteropus medius | reverse complement strand
CTGCACGGTGACGTTGCCCAGACTACCGCGTCTACGTGGTGACATTGCCCAGACTACCGCGTCTACATGGTGACATTGCCCAAACGGCCACTGGCCACAGTGTCACAGCCATCGCATGCACTGTTTATTCCCGAGATGACATGTGATAGTCCTGGTCAGTGAGGGAAGGGCTCCGCCGGAGCGTCAGCGAACCTTGGGGACAGCTGCTGATACCTTCACCTGCCCCACCTGCCCGGTCAGACGGCAAACCCTGAGCTGGTACTTGGGCCAGTGAGCCACGTGCAGATGCATCCTCAGCAAATGTTCGGATGGGATCAGACCCGCAAACTCGGCTGGAACATAGAGTTTAGAGGCTTTATTCAACTTCTCCGTTTAAAAAGATCTTTATTGCTAGCAGGCGGCATGATTTATTTCTTGTCTCCGCTTCCGCCACTGGAAGAAAAACATCAGAGCTGTAGCGAGAAGGTGTAGTTAAATGCAGGTCTGTTAGATTGGACGTGATTGTGTTTTCCGGTGTCTTTAGCAAGAGCGTCCGTGCGATGTTTGTGAAGTTACCCCGAATACCACCGTTTTAGATTTTGGCTGAGAGCCCCTCCATGCGCCCTCCATGAGCCCTGCCATTGTCCTGGAAGCCAGGGAGGGTGAGATTCGCTCCACGGGCTCAGCCGGGGACACATGTGCCACCGCCAGGCCCCGGGCTCTGCCTCTGCCAGACGTCGGACCTGGGTGTCCGCGCGTTTTCACACAGACAACCGCCCAGCCTCGCCGAAGGACACGTCCCAGGAGCCTCCCCATCACCCTCTGGATGAACTCAGAAGAGTACGTGTCTTCGGAACTCTCGTCCGGTGACCCTTGACCCTCCAGCGTCACCAGTCAACGCTCCCAAAACGTGAGACTCGGTTTCATCCTGTGGGGAGAGAGAAGTTGAAAAAGTACTGGGATCACAAAGAGAGTCATTGGGGCACACAGTGCTCCCCACGCAGAGTGCCACACGGTCACCCCGGGGTGACAGCGCTCCCCACACAGAGTGCCACACGGTCACCCCCGGGGTGACAGCGCTCCCCACGCAGAGTGCCACACGGTCACCCGGGGTGACAGCGCTCCCCACGCATAGTGCCGGGGCCACGTGTCACCCGGGTGACCATGACCCCACGCAGAGTGCCACACGGTCACCCGGGGGTGACAGCACTCCCCACGCAGAGTGCCACACGGTCACCCCCAAGGTGACAGCGCTCCCCACGCAGAGTGCCACACGGTCATCCCCGGGGTGACTGGTGGTGCAGATAAAGTGCGGGCAACTTAGAACCTTCGGCCTGTGTTCGTGCCTCAATTGAGACGTAAACCAAAAGCGTGGCATGTTAACAGCTTTGGGGAGTAGAGCTCAGAACCGAGGCGTTAGTCTGCAGTGCCGACGAGGGCTGGAGGCACCCCGGAACCCGAGCCCCCGCGCCCCTGCCATCCTGGTCGAGCTTCGCGGTGCGGAGCCCACGCGTGACACGGGAAAGGACTGGAGGACGTGGCGCCGGCACCGCTTTGCTCACCTCACGTCCTGCCGGGCACACGCCACCACTGTGGCCGTTCCAGACCCAGAGCACCTCACCCCCGTTCCGTGTCCTGGTTTGGGCTGAAGGACAGGATTCTGTCTAAACGCATCTGAACTCCAGCTTGACACTGGGATCGTTCCTTCTCCACGCCCAGGAAGGGAGTGGGCGCAGGTCACAGCTGCAGGAGAGCTTCACGCGGGGTCTCCGCCACACTGACTCTCCAGAAGCTTCTCTCGCAGGCAGTGCGCTGGTCCTGCTTCTTGCGGAGTCCTTGGCTTGCCAACAGCCACATGTTTCTCGAAGAAACCCTTAGACAGACCACGTGTGGTGTCATGGTCGCCGTGCCGAGGTGGCCTCCCTGTGCTCTCCATCGTCACCCGTGAGAAGCTCAGCAGAGCCCGGTGCCTTTTCCAGCCACGGGCCGGCCCTCCCGTGCCAAGCCAGAAACAAAAGGCAAAGTAGGGGGCCTCCAGTGTCACGACGTCTGCTTCAGGAATGCTATCGATGACGTCCTAGGAGAAGGTCTCAGCAGGCGTCCCCCGTTCTGCGTGGTCCCCGCCGGCTTCGGGATGGGGTCTTCCCGCGCGTCCGTCCACCTGCAGCCGGCGTTCCGGCTGCCTCCGCAGCTGTGCCCGGCGCCCGCCTGTGCTCCCCGCTTGCGGGGGGCTCACCTGGCCACGGCGAGTCGGCCACAGGTGTTCGCACGTCAGCGGTGGGTGGTTGTGAGGCTCTCGAGACAACCTGGACGTGGGATTTAAATAAACGTGGGCCGCGGAGCCCACAATTGCCGGGGTTTCGGGGCTCGTCAGCAGGGAGGTTGGAGGAACTCCCCCACGATAAGCGGCCCTCACGGTGCAGGGGGATGTCACACCACGGTTCCTTCGGCGACGAGCGGAGTGAGGGTGGAGGGCAGGGCAGGGCAGGGCAGGGCGGAGAATAAATTTCACTTTATCGTAGAAATGGAAATTTGTGTCGTGGCTCTAAAAATCTGGTTTTATGTGTGTGTTTAATGCCATTCGTTTTAAATGTAGAGTCATAAATCCTGGCTTCAGAATCAAAGCTGTTTAATTACGTTTCACCCACGAATAGGAATCTAACGCCAGTAGAGAAGGAGTTAAAGACCCACAGAGTAAATCGGAGGTTGAGGTCTTTAGCACAAGCAGAAAAAATCAATTTAGGATGAATTTTACTACTATGAAAATTCTTCAGATACACTTCTAATAGTGGGCGATGCTGGGAATCACAGCTTGTGTTTGCGACCCTTAGCCGCTCGGGGGACATGGCTCCGTGTGGGCAGTGCCTCGGGGCGCCCAGACGTGCCCTGTGTCGCTGGGGGCGTCTGAGCTGGGAGCTGTGACCGGTAGAGCAGAGACAGTGGCTGGGGGGTCAGCAGCCCCGGCCCCATTGGCCGCGGGTGTTGGTGACGGCGCAGCAGAGCCCACAAATCTAAAGATGAGCCGCGGCCTGCAAGGCCATCCCTGACCAGCACCCCGGCCTCGTGTGGGTTCTGCAGGAGGCCCGGGGCCAAGGGGAGTCCACGCGGGGTCTTGAGGAGGTCCTTGTCCCTCTCTCGCTGCCTCAGGAAGTCCCCTGTGGGCTGAAGGCGATGGCATTGGCGCATGAGCCCCGTCACCTCCTGCTTGAGCGGGCGCCGTGTCTCGAAGGCTGCCCGCTCACGGCGCTGGCTGACCGCGTGTCACCTGCCGTGCCGCGTTTTCCCTGCCGTCCGGAGGGAGCTCGGCCTTGCCCGCCGTGTGCCCGTGTCCTCCCCCGTGCTCTCCGTCCCCCCGGGAGCACGATGACAAAGCAGACGACGTGATTCTCGTTTTTCTTCTCGGGTACCCTCAGTCTGTTTATCCAGTCAGTGAGGAGCAGACGGGAACGGGGCCTGGGAATTTCTCCCTGACCTTGAATGACATCTAAGCCACCTGGGGACAGAAGTTCTCCCTTCTGTGTCCAGACGTCCTACTGGAGAGAAAAGTCAGGGCAGTGATTAGACAGCAGCTCCGTCCCCAGGGGTGTCTGCGAGGCCCCATTTCCTCCTGTGCAGGGAGCTCGCATCCCGCGGGGCCTCCTGGTGCCAGGTCCCACGAGAGCCTTGTGCGGTCAAGGTCCCTGTGCCTTCCCCCTCGCAGAGGTCCAGGGCGGCCGGCCCCTGGGGCGGGGCCCGGGCCCGCTCTGTCCAGTCGCTTCGTCCGCAGGATTGCCCGACTCCGGCCGGCTCTGTGGGGGCTGAGTCTCAGCTGTCCCTTGGTCGCTGGTCATCTCGGCGGCGCGTTTCCTTTCCTGTTTGTCCTCTGGTTCCTTTCTCAGTGCCATCCCTGACCCGTCTCCCTCCCACCGAGAAACCTGTACAAGGGACTCGGCGCGTCCCAGTTCGGGACCTCGGCGGAGACCTGCGCAGCGCTGTGACAAGGGCCTCAGGCCACACAGGCACGTCCGTGAGACCCAAAAGGGCATCGGCCACTCCCCACCGCCTGTGGCACGAAGCGCGTGTCTCTGGGTCTGCAGTGTCCCGCACACGCAGGCACCGCCAGGCCGGGCTTCCTGGGCGCCCGGCCACACCCGCCATTCCCGAGCGGGTACAATGCCAAGTGACGGTGGCCTCCCCGCTTCACCGGGCCCTCGTGAGGGCAGCGCGTGCGAGCGGGCAGCAGCCTGGAGGGCGTGCGGGAGTGCGTGTGGGCTCGGGGACAGCTCCGTGCACCTGCTCCGTGGTGACTCCCCACCGTCCACGAGTGGGGGCCTAGGGAGCCGAAACGAGACCCGTCCTAGAGCTGCAGAAGCAGCGTGTCCACAGGGCCGTTCTCGATCCGGCGGGGCAGCCCAGAAAGTCAGCCTCTGCTGTCGGGGCGTCGGCCCTGGGCAGGGGTGGGGGGAGCTGCCGCATTCTGCAGCTGGAAGGTTGGCACCCCGACTGGGAGAAGCCGCGAAACTGTGGGAAGCATGTCTGAAACACGTGGGCTTGAACTTGAGGTAGAAGGGAGCCCGGCAGCCGGAATGAGCAAGCCGGCGGATTCGGAAGAGGAGCAGGTAGGAGACCCAGCCCGCGGGGCCCTGATCGACCCCGGACTCGCCAACGACCTTCACGCGGTTATAGTCTCTGAAGGGGGGATCGGGAGACAGAGCGAACCGGGGGAAGGCCCCCCAAACGTGGCACAAAGCGGGGCGGGCCGAACGTGCGGGTCTGCGGCCCAAGTTCGGTGGGCGGCGGGCGGGTGGGGGTGCCGTCGGGGGTGTTTCTGGAAAAGGCTTCCGGCGGTGGATACTTGGTGACCTCACAGGTGGAAGCAGATGCGAACGTACGTCTGTCCGCGCCAGCCCTGCGGAGGGGCCGGCCCGTTCCGCCCGGTCGCGTCCCTGCTTGTCACCACAGCCCCGTCACGGCAGCCTTACGGTGTCACCGCGATCGCAGGGCCCCAGGTGGGGAGCCGAGCGCGGGGGCGCCGCTCCCTGGGGCCCGCCCCGCCCCTCGTTTGCCAAGCTAAAGCTAAAGGCGGAAGCGTGGGCCTCCCCCCGAGGCCTCCCCCGCGCACCCCCAGCTGCGTGACGCCCGCGGCCCAGCCGAGACGCGCCTGCTCGTGAGGCGGCTGCGCGCTTCCCCGCCCCGGCGCGGCGGCGTCTCCCGGGTGCGTCTCTGACCGAGCTCTTGTCCTGCCCTCACCTTTGCAGCCCCCCGGAGGCCCCCGCCCCTCGCGAGCTGCTCGGCGATCCGGGGACGGAGACGGAGCCCCTCGCGCAGTGTGCAGCCTGGCTGGTCGCCTACTTCTACGAGCCCAGGACCCTGTCTGCGCTCCCCGTGCCTGCCCTGCACCACCCCATCTTCCAGCAAGGTCAGTAGCTCGGCACCTCACAGCGCTCCCGCCAGGGAGCCCGGCTCCTCAGCCGTCACTGACGTCACAGCTCGCTTTACTGACGACACCAGCGCGGTGTTTTTACCTCCCCCGCACAGAGACAGGACCGGAGGCCGCGCGCGCTGCCCGACCCGCGTGGTCGTGTTGCTTCTGGCACGTGGTCACGTCCTTCTTAGCAAAGGCAGCGGCAAAGATGTGTGCACATCAGCGCCGGACTCTCGCCGGCTGAGAGGTTTACGTGGGGACCTAGCCGAATGGCAGTAAGGTTTCCAATGAGCTTATTGGGAGCTTAAACCATCTGCTCGCCAACAGCACAGAACGCGAGGCTGGTGCGCGGACAGTCAGCCATGTCCGTGAACTCGGCTCGAGACACTCACCTCCGAGCAGGCGGCAGCTTTGCGCCTTCTTGAGTAGGTTTCCAGCCGAACGTCTCAAACTTCTAGTGAGACGTGGCATTCTTGCGGGATGCGTTGAGAACTGGCTGCCGACGTGGAGAGAGCCAGGGGCGCACAGCGTCTGCGGTAACCTGGAACGTCCCCAGACGTCTCCTTGTGAGCTGCTGTGTGCGTCTTACTGACGGCCGTTCTAGGCACTCGCCCGAGGTCGGTTTCGCGTCGTGACCTTCCTCGTCATTTCAGTGCACACGAGCGTGTGTGCACCGACGCGTGTCTGTACCGACGCGTGTCTGTGGACGCGCACATGTGAACCTCAAGGAGAAAACTACCCCGAGATTCTAGGTAAGGCAAACCCAGAGCAGTCTCGGTTTCGAATGGAATTTACTGTCAGGAAGTCGAACGTGTTCCAATTGCCGCTATGATTTTTCGCAAAAAAGAACTCGGAAATGGCGTGGTTTCCAGGGGGAGCTCCCGCAAGCCAGCTGAACGCGGGCAGACCGGCGGCGCGCAGATGAGGCACCGAGACCGCACAGCCATGACGAGCAGGCCGGCCTGTCGGCCCCGTTCTCCGGGCCCGCCTGCAGACGGTCTCCCGGGGGGCCTCCAGTGCTTCTGAGGGGGGGCTCCGTGATGGGGTGTGCAGCATGCCACGTGTCCAGCCCCTCCATCGTCGCAGGTGACGCCCTCCGGGGGCGAGGTGGTGCCACGGCCGCTGGTCCGCCCCGCCCGGCCTGCTCCGGGGCCCTCCTCCCTGCACCTTGCGTCCCAGACCCAGAGGAGGGTGCGGTGGCTGTCCCCGTGCATGCCGCCCGTGTGCCGGGTGGGACCTGGGACCCGTGGCTCCTCTGCCGCTGCGGCCATCCGGGATTCCTGCTCCGCCGCCGGGGGCCTGGGGGAGCTGTCCCGCCGCTGCCCCCCCCGAAAGTCTGTCGAATAAGCGAGTGGAAATTCGAGGCTGTGACGTTTGAAGAACAGAAAAATTACAAAAGCAGGGCAGGAAGTGTCTGTGTCACCGGCGGGGTGGGGGAAGGGTCGGTTTATAAACTCCTGGGGTCTCATCCTCTGCCCGTCCCCCCGGCCAGCCGGCCGTGGCCGTGGTAGGTCCGGTGGCCGGGCGCTGGGTGAGGACGGAGGCCATGCAGTCGCCCGGCAGCCCGTCTACCGGACGAGCCGAGCAGCCCTGGCGGGCACCTCCGCGGGGGCCGAGGTCGCTCCAGCGGGTCGGGGGCGGGCGGCGCCCTCCTGCCGACACTCAGCTGCAGGGCCAGAATTTCCCACGCTGCCGCCTCTAATTTGGCTCCATCGCTCGCTCTCTGACCGGGGCCAGGTGTGGGTTTTATGGTCACGAAAGGAGGTGGCGGGCGGCTGTAACACAGTGGCCAGCACGGACTTAATTGGCCTCAGCCCCAGGTGTGGCGACACCCCCTTTCTGTCCCACGGCGGTGGGCTCTGCTCGCTCTCTGCTCTGCGTCCGGGAGCCAGTGGCATTGTGGGGACGTGGAGGTCTCCGGTCAGCTCAGCTCAGGAAGCCGTGGGTCCACACGGGAGACGGGCCTTCTGCGAAGCCTGGAGCCAAGTCCCTCGCAGACGCCCCTTTCCGTTCCGCGTCTGGCGAGCATCTTCTCGTCACGCTGTGGCTTCGAGCATGGCCGGGTCCCCCGATCTCAACGTGCTGAGGAAGAGACGCGGCCAGCGAGCTCCCCGCCGCGGCCCGGCCCGTCCGCGAGTCCCTCGTGCTGCAGCCCCGGCCGCTGGCCCTCCGCGTCCCCTCCGCAGGCCGCACGTGGCCTGTGCCGGGACGAGACCATTTGTCTTTCAGGGTCCTTGTGTGAGGCAAGTGTGCCGTTCACAGGCAGATCTTTTTCTTTTTTTTAATTTTTTTTTTTATGGTGACATTGGTTAACGAAATCTAAGTTTCTGCTGTACATTTTAACAGCGAGGCGCATGTATGTACACACACTGTGTGTGTCACCTCCTGTAGTTAGATTTCTTTCTGTCACAGATTTGCCCCCTTTCATGCCATCTGCTCCCCCTTCCCGCCCCCACTCTGGCAACCACTAGTCCATTGTCCTGCCCATGAGTTTGTCCTGTTCATTTGTGGCTCTTAGGTTTATATCTCACATATGAGTGATATCATGTGATTTTGAACTTTTTCTGTCTGGCTTATTTCGCTCGGTGGGATTATTTCAAGGTCCATCCATGTTGTCGCAAATGGCAGGATTTCATCTCTTCTCACGGCTGAGTGATATTCCACTGTATATACGTACCACATCTTCTTTATCCAGTCATCTATCGTAGGACGCTTCGGTTGCTTCCATGTCCTGGCCACTGTGAATAGTGCTGCTGTGAACATCTGTGTGCAAATATCTTTTCAGATATGGGTTTTCAGGTCTTTGGGGTAAATACCCAGTGGAGGGATTGCTGGATCACGTGGTAGATCAAGTCTTAGTTTTTCGAGGAGCCTCCACGCTGTTTTGCATAGTGACTGTGCCAGTTCGCAGCCCCCCCAGCAGTGTGTGAGGGTTCCTATTTCTCCACATCCTCTCCAACATCGGTTGTTATTTGTCCTGTTGATTACAGCTATTCTGACAGGTGTGAGATGGTATCTCGTTGTGGTTTGATTTGCATTTCCCTAATAGCGAGCGAGTGGAGCATCTTTCCATATATTTGTTGGCCGTTCGTCCTCCAGGGAGAAGTGTCTGTTCAGGTCCCCTGCCCATTTTTTGATGGGATCATTTGTTTTTCTGTTGTTACTGAGGTGTATGAGTTCTTTGTATATTTTGGATATTAGGCCCTCATCGGAGGCGTTGCTCACAAATATATTTTCCTATTTGGATGGTTGTCTCTCTACTTTGTTGACGGTTTCTTTTGCCGAGCAGGAGCTTTTTAGTTTGATGTCGTCCCATTCATTTATTTTTGCTTTACTCCCTTGCCTTTGAGGTCAGATTTATAAAATCCTCTTTAAGTCCAAGGTCCTTGAGTTTAGTTCCTATGTTTTCTTCTAGGTTCATTTTTTAAAGAGTCACAAAAATGTGTTGCTAGGGCAGCGGTCCCCAACCTTTTTGGTCCCAGGGACCGGTGCTCCTGATGATCCGAGGCGGAGCTGGGTTGGTGATGCTGGCGCTGGGGAGCGGCCGCAAATACAGGTGAAGCTTCGCTCGCTCACCCGCCGCTCACCTCCTGCTGTGCGGCCCAGTTCCTGGTAGGACACGGACTAATGCTGGTCTGTGACCCGGGGGCTGGGGACTCCTGTGCTGGGGCGATTGCTGTTTTTTCATGTTTAATACATCAAACGCTGGAAACGTCCTGTGGTTCAGCTCCTTAGAGAATTTCCGAAGGCTGACCGGTGACATGTCTGTTACCCCATGCCCCCCGCCCCCGCCGCCGCCCAGGCAACGCTCAGCCGCCCTCCTCGACTGGAAGTCGGGTGCACAGGGCCTCTCCCGGGGTGCGGGTCTGGGCGGGAAGCTGGGTCATTGTGCCCGTGAGGAAAGCAGGGCTGCCGAGGGAGGCTGGCCTCTCGCGGGAACGTCGGCTTAGCTGTGGAGCGTGCTCTAAAAATATTTCCTTTTTTTTTGGTGGGGGGGAGGAGCGTGGGTCGGTTTTTGTTTTTGCTAATCTGGTTTATTAAAAGTGTCAACAGAATCATTTTTCTGGCCACCGCGTGGTGGCCGCTAGCGAGTCTGGTAGCACAGCGAAGCGTTGTGGGCAGGTCAGGTCCTCCCCGCAAACCTTCTTCAGAGGTCAGTCTTGTTTATTTTGAATTCATTTTTCTGCAGGAAGTAGTTGTTTAACGAAGCCCTTGGTGTTGAAATAAATCTTTAGTTAATGTTTCTTCCGTGACGAAACGTCGTTTAAACTTCTTTTCCGTTAATGCTCCCTAACTTGTTTATATTCACTTATAAAAAAGATGAGCTCTTTTTCATAACACGCATCTTAAAGTAGCCTTAGAGGTCAATGGCAAAATGACGAGTAGCGCTTTGCCAAAAGCAGCATTTCGCAGCGAATTCAGGAAAAGCGGGCCGGCAGGCGACCGAGGCCGGCTCGGCACGGAGCTCGTGCAGACGCCGCCTTTGTCCTGAGCCCCCTGCCCTGGGCTCCCTCCTAGCGGGATGCTGCAGAGGCTGCAGAGGCTGCGGGCGGCCGGGGAGGTGGGCAGCTGGGCCACTGACCCCGGGCCTCCCTGCTTCTCCCGCCAGGCTAGGGCGGGGGCCTCTGAGGGTGGACGCCCGTGCGGCAGACGCCCGCACGAAGTCACCCGCCACGGGAGTGCTGGTCGACCTCAGCCCTCCTCCCCGGTGCCAGCCCACAGACGGCGGCTTTCAACAGATGGGTTTCGAGTTTTCTTTTTAAAGTGACTGCACCGTTCCGTCTTAAATGAAATATTTAACACTGTAATAACTCCTTCGTCACAGCTATTAGCTCGTAGCTATGAAATCCAGTTGCATGACAGTAGTGAAATCTGCATTTTTTTTTTTAAACCTGCTGGCTGGAAGTAAGTTTTGTAACTTCTATCTCAAGGCCTCAAAAAGGATTTTCGTGTTCGTGTGTCCATCAGACTCTTCCTTCAAACGGCCCTTTCGGGGTGAGTCAGTTCTCCTGCCCCCGTGTCCTGGGCACGGTCCCCCTGCGCCTCCTGCCTGCCTTCCCGTGGAGGCCGAGTCCGCCCCGGAAGGCAGGCGGGCCGTGACGACGGAGGCAGTCATGTCATTACCTCGGGCCCTCACCGGACACCACCCTTCAAAATTAAAAGCCCGTCCCGGGGAGAATCATTCAGCCCCTGCACCCATGTCACCTGTGTCCGGAAGTAGCCAGGTCTCCCGGGGACACCGAGCCCTCCGCGCCGGCCTCCTCGAGCTGCTCTGTTGGGGGCGGACCCAGCCACCTGTCCACAGGGCTCCTGCGCCTCACGCTGCACGAGACGGCTGCCCTTTCGTCTCCCGTGCACCCCAGCAGGAGGCAGCTCTGTGCTCTCGCCAGTTCACACCGGTATTTGCCCCTGAACTTAAAAAATCCCCCGTTTGAAGGGAAGAGAATAACTCACACAGCAGCTGTGCTTGCAGGCTCTGCTGGGGAGCCATCGCTGCGCCCCACCTCAGCGGGGCGCGCGGTGGTGGCCTCACCCGCGTGTCACCTGGCGGAGCTGGACGCTTGTAAACCTCCTGAGGCCCGTTAAGTGGTGAGAACAAGGGGACACTGTGCTTACGCGAGAAGGCACCGGCCTCTGAATTTCGGCTTTGGAGCTGCCGGGTGGCTTTCCAGGGACAACACGTGAGGAGATAGGGGCCAGGCCTTCCGAGGCCAGAGCTGGGGAGGGCGAGAATCAGACGCCTGGGAGTGGGTGGCAGGCATGACGTTGAGGGCGCTGGGAAGAGGCTCCGCTGTCTGGAGTCGGATCAGGGTTGCGCGGGCGGGGGCCGCCCCGTCCCCACCACGTTCCGGTTCCAGAACAAGGCAGGGCAAGAGTCTGGAAGCAGGTGGCCTCTGGGGCAGAGCCAGGTCCTGGAGGTGGCCGCGGTGCTTGTGAGCAGCCGTCTTCGCCCGCAATGTCTCGGCACGCCCTGCCCCTCCCGAGGGGGACCAGGGACCGGCCCCCGGCCGTCACTCTTCCCTGCCCGGAGCCGTGCGGGGGAGGCTGCCGCTGTCTGCAGACGTCCCTCCCGTCTGGCTGGCAGCTGTGCCTTCCTGAGAGCCAGCAGCTGGTGCCTGTCCCCTCCCTTGGGGCTCAGGACCCTCTCCTGGTCCCTGCCCACGTTTGAACATCTACGTCACTTCCAGGCGTCAATGGGACAGAAATGTTAGCTTGCCAGAGTCGTGTGTCCTGGTGGAGGGTTCCTCTGGCTCGGGGGCTCCCAGCCCGAGCAGACAGGGGCCTCGTTCGGCAGCCGGGGTGCTCTGCAGGCCCCGAGGCGTGCTGGCTCTCGTCAACACCTGGCGCCATCCGTGGGGCTCACCAAGCCACCTCAGAAACAGCACACCGAGCCGCTCTGTCCCCAGCCGGACCGAGGACTGCGCTTTGGTGTGTGGGCGAAGTTCAGGGCCCAGAGAGCCTGGGTTCAGACGCCGTCTCGGTCCGTCGTGTTTCCTCCTGCAGCTTCCTGCCGGGCGGCGGTCGTCACTGCTGGTTTGTTCTTCGCGTTTTCCAACCACGTCTTGGACGAGGCGTTTTTAAAGTTTCAACTGTGATTCATTCAAGCAGACAGCTTTTTAAGTTACTCTTGTATCTCAGTGCCTTCTGCTGGGGGTGTGGGGGTGTATGTATCAGAACATTCTAGAAAGCGTGTTCATAACGCCATGCCTACAATCTGTCTACTTCTCGCCCCTCCCCAAGGCACGTTGAAATCTTAGAAGTGGCAGATGGATTTATACGTATGTGTGCACACACCTGTGTACATACGGCATATATACGTGTGCTTTATTTTGAGAATTATTGCTCTAAAGGAATTAATTGAAATGGGTCCAGCTCTTATGAGTGATTTTCCTGTGCGCATCGCCCCGTGCTGAGTCGAACATTCTTAATAATGATTTTTGTTTGAGACACAATGGTGTATTTAAGAAATATTCTGCTGTCGTGATTAACAACGTCAAGCTCTAGGTCACGCGTGCACACGTCTGCCTGACCCGGAGCTCCGCACAGCGAGAAGGCGGGCGGGCCGTGCGTTATCCATCTTTAATGTGTAAAGAGGGAGCACGGCGGGCTGCACACCAGGGCCTCACGTCGGCACGATGCCCACGTGCCCGAAGAGCCTTGCCGGGCTCCGGCACTGTGCCAGGGCAGCCCGGGGCGGAGTCAGCAAAGCTGACCGGGACCCGCAGAAGCTGTCCAGATCAATGGCCAAAAGTGTGTTTTTTTCTTTGAAATAGCCAGACGAGTGACGTTCTGGATTCATCTGGAGGCCGTGAGCAGTGGAAGTGACCCGTAGCGGGAAGAGGTTGCTGCGGGTTCCGGATACCGACCCACTTTCCTGCAGACCTCACGTAGATCCTATCCGGGGCTACTCATGTAACCCGCTGTCACCTCACGCTTACCCCGGGGTGCAGTCGTGGTAAAGTGCACCCACCCCCCCGCCACCGTGGAGGAGAATTCGGTCTGTGGCTACCAGCTCCTGAGGTGCTGGTGCGGCCAGGACAGAACCACACTCACTGGACCCCAGAGAATTCGTGGCATCCCTGTGCAGAGAGCCCTTGGACTCATCAGTGATTACCAAAGCCCCCGGGAGCCCAGTTAAGGGGACGTTTCTTCCTAAATCTGGGAGGTGATCAGATCCTACATCCCTAAGGCCTCCATGAATCAAGCAAACAAACGACCTTGAGAACGCCTTCACTCGAGGCCGCTGAGGTCACTCAGCAGAAGTGAACCAAGTTCAAAAGATGACCACAGGGGCTTCGAAAGTCAGGTAAAATGGGGCTCCTGCTACAGGTAAACAGTACTTATGAGTGAAGTTATCGCAAGGGCTGCTCTGATAGGAAAGTATTCACGTTAAAGTATAGCTGTGACCGCTGGCATCGTAATTAAACAGCAACCCAGAGAAAGTTTCCATTAGAAACAAGACCGCCCTGATTACGTTCACACGTGTAGATCACCCTGCACGTCTGTGCATTGGCCTTGGCCATGCGTCCACTCCGACGGGGAGTGGGGAGTCGGTGTCTGCCGAGCGGCAAACGCAGACTGCACGGTCGCTCTGCTCAATAATTTTTCATTTGAAATGCACTTTGAAAAATAGGAGTTTTCTATCGTCTGTGTTTTAAATTAACAAACAGACTTTTCGCGTAAATGTGCTTTTAAATGTTGTATTCCTTGTAGTTATTAGACAAACCTGCACTGTTCCCAAAGAGCGCGCTCCAGCGAAGCCTCCTGCCATCATAAACGTGTAACCCACGTGCTGCGGGCGGCGTCAGCGCATCTCGAGATCATCCTAGTGCGACTAGAGTTCTCGCCACTACCCGGGTTTTGAGAGAAAATGGTTTAATAAAAACTACATAGAATTGGACTGTAGCTTATAAATATTTAAATATGTAAATACTGATATCAAATTAATGGCTGTAATGCTGTAGAACTCTTTGTAGGAGCCAAGAGTGTACAAAGTGTTACTTAATTTACATGCTTTATCCTCATGGCCTCTTACCTGTAGCCCTTATGTTCAGAGTGACTCGAAACGCATTGTTCGTGGCGCGGCCCCTTTAAAGTTCGTGTCCCGCCTGCCGGACACAGGAATCGGGTACTTGCGGGGAGGGGACGTGCGGCCCTCTCTGTGGCTCCCGTGACTCCGTGGGTGGGAGCACCCAGGACAGCCGACCTCCTGGAAGCCGAGCTCGCTGGGGCACGGGTGACGTTTCGGTGCCGATAACGTACGTCTGAACCAGCACATTGAAGAGCGATGCGGGGGGAAGGGAGCCTCGTCGGCCCTGAAACTCATCACTCGGTTACTGAAGCTCAGGCTTTCACCAGCGTTTCGGGGAGCCCCGCCTCTCAGCATGAATACATACAGTTATGATCGATCTTCGTTACTATGGCAACTACTTTTCCTTTTCTTGAGCACTGCCGTTAATCGTTGTACCAGACACGCTGTGGAAGGAGGAGGACCCGTTCCCGGACCTCGTGTGCGCGTGACCACCCCCCCCGCCCCGCCCGCCACCTGGGCTGGTGCCCGACAGCGGGAAGGACTCCCCGCGTCAGAGCTTAGGGGATGCGGCGGCCGGCGCACCGCTTGGCCCAGACATATACTTTTCATAGGAAATTTGCATCTCTTCCTCTTTTTAGAATAAAATATGCAAGAACCAACATAAATGGCATATCCTGCCCTGCTTTTTTCCCCCCTAAGAAGTGGGCCTTCGGTGTCCGAGAGCGGCTAACAGCAGCAGCATCCCTGGCAGGCTGTGGGAGCCGCGCCCGGTTATGACCAGTGCAAAACAGCACAGATCCGGCCGAATATGATGGTGTCATTAGTTTGTGAATCGCATCCTTGAAAATAACTGTGGAGGAGCCAAATCGGTTTAAAAGAAGATAACAAAATGGTTTAAGCTACTTAGGTTGAATGCCAATTATATTTTAATATTCAACCGAGCATATTTTACTAAGAAAAAAGGCCGCGTCGACGCACGCACAACTCGGCGGCGGCGTCGGCCAGCTGTGCTGCTCTCCTCCGAATCGCTTTGTGCATTTTAGTAGCGCGGTAATTTAGTGGGGAACTGCCTGACTGATGGCATTTCCAATGAGCAGGTAATCTGCAGAGGATTTTTATATGGTTATGAGTTCTGTGCTTCAGCCCAGCAACACAAAAATACATCAAGACCAATTACGGTATCAACTTTCAGTGTGGTACCCTCGCCACGGAAGTGCATGTCTTTCTGCCCCAGGCATTTCAAATTGCATCTAATTTGAAATCTTTGGGGTTTTAATTAAATTTCAGAATATATGGAATTCTTCATTAGTACCTGCTCTGAATAGCAGATTACTCTCCTCTCGGTCTCTCGTTAAAGAAGCAGGCTGTGGTGAGCAGCGTGTTCAGGACCTGATCATTTGCGGGGCCTGGGTGTTGGAACAGAAATGGTGAAATGCAAAATAATATCAAAAAGATTATTAGTCCAGGGAGAGTCTCTTGATTTGTATTTTAATGGAATTTTACATTTCTCTTAATGATTTGCAAATTGTCCTCTGATTATAAGATGCATTAAGCTTTTCATTTTAATGGCAAAGACACAGCCATTAGCAGAATTTTTTTTCTGTCTGTAGAGCGCTTCCCTGCAGCAGATAAATATTGAAACCATTAACACCTTTTGATGTCCGTCCTGGACCCACACAGCTCACCGCAGTCTCGGGGCGCTGACACCTGGCCGGGGGCCCCTGGATCTTCACTGGGCCACGTTTACATTTCTAGAATGCAGGAACCATGTAAAATATTTCTTTGGGGGAGTCTCGTTTGTTTGTGTTAAAGCTGATGCACGTACATGTTATCGGGGACCCGGTTTTTATTAACGAGAGCGTCCGGTGAAGGTCGGCGGTGCTCACAGCTCCTGCCTCCGCCGGGACGTCCGCCCCCTGGAGCGGCCGCGTGCAGGGACGCGGGGTGCGTGGCCACGGGCAGCCCTGAGCGCAGAGAGCGGCCGGGGGCCGTGTCCCATCACGAAAGCGCGCAGCGGAGCCAGACAGCACCGTGACAGTAGGAGACCTGTCTTCTCCTGCCCACTTGTGAAGTCCAGGCCGCGTAAATGGCCGCGTGGAGGGACGTCTGGACTCTGGGATGATAGGGGCAGCGCAGCCTGGAGGACTTGGCATGCACCCCACTGTCCCCTGGTGCTGCCAGGTAAGACCCACAGCTCGGGCCTGCTGTGCGGCCTCTGCCGTGCTCCTGGGTCTCACCTGCACCTCCCCCTGTCCTCCTGGCGTGCACCCCTCTCTCAGGCTGTCACCTGCAGGTCTCCACCCAGTGTCACGGCCCTGGGTCGGGGAGCTACCCTGGCCATTGTCTCTGCCATGCTTCCCGTCACAGCCTGCACTCACTGTCCCGGTCCTTACCACACTTGGTTGTGACCGCTCGGCGCACACCCAGCGGCACCCACCGCGGATGGAGATGGCCACACCGTGGCAGCCGATGGCAAACCTATCAAGTAATCGATCACTCCAAACACGCCCGCCCTGCGTCTTTGCTCCCTCACACCGCCCGGGCCTCACTGGGGGACATCAGTATTTACACAGGACAACATGCTCTTCCTCAAGCGACGTTAGAGAGACCCGCGTGGCCTCAGGGTGGCCCTACTCCTGTGCCACTGAGCCAGTGGTGCTCGGCTGCCGCTCGGCAGGGCGGGGTGTGGGGTGTCGGGCACAGGCTCTGCCCGCTTTCTCCAGCAGCAGCACGGGGCTGGTGACAGTGGCCATCCCCCTCCTGTGACTCCTCTGGGACCAGCCTTCAACCGAGGAGCCAAGTAGAGCTCCCTGACCCCGACTTCCTCCTTCCACCTGGCCGTCACCAGCCACGGAGCCCGCCGTCCTTGCCCCCTGCGGGCTCCGCTCTTCGTCCGGGCCTCCACCCCAGGCTTTCCAGGGAGGCCCGGGGCAGCCGGGAGCTGGGGCCTGTGGACGGTGCGGGTTACCTGCCTCATGTTCTCTCACCTGCCCGAAGCAGAGAGAACCTTGAGCTCACCTGTTCGCGATGGGTGCGGACGGGCTTCGGCCAACGAATCTGGCGGCAGGAGGGAACAGCTACAGGCAGCAGCGCCGTGTGGTCTGGCGGGGTAGCCCGCGGCAGCGCCCCCCCCACCAACGTGCACCGCAGCCCTGGTCCCTGCGGGGTGGGGGGCCCCGAAGCCCCGGCTGGGCAGCAGGCGGTGACGTCCCCGCCCACCGCTCCCCTCCTGCTCTGTGGGCTTCCCGCACTTGTCCACGCACCGGCCCTGCCCGAGGGCGCACGGTTACCGTCCGCGGGGAGCCCCTCCGCACGTGCGCAGCCCCGTCCCCCTCCAGACAGGTGAGAAACCAGACTCAGCTGCACAGTGGGAGGAAGATGCCATCACTCAGAATCCAGTCACAACTTCCTTTGAATTCTTCAGCTGCCCTGCGGCAGAGGCTCCATGTTGATACCGAGATTAATCCCCGAAGAGCCCCTCAGTTCTCTGCAGAGAAATTAAAGCTCGCCGGCTTGCCTCTGCCTGTGCTTCTGACAGCTCTGTCAGCAACGGCACGCCGCCTCCGCGCCGTGACCCCGTCCTACGGTAACGAACGCTCATTAAGAAGTTAGGGGCTCAGCCCCCTTCTGTTGGGTTGGTCTTTAAAAGATGGCGAAAATTACTGGCCAGACCTCAGGCCGTTTCAGGCCAGCTCAAGAGGCCCCACTGGCGGAGCCGCTCAGGCACCCCATCCCTCCAGATTCACCAGTATTCCCAGAAATGCGTCCAGCGACGCTGACGGACACTTCTGCCCGCCAGGCCGGGACCATGGGGGAACCGCCCGGGTCTTGGAGGAGGCCTATGTTTAGACTCGCAGGAGCGGCGCGGTACGTCTGCCTATAAAGCTGGCAGGGCTTCTCCACCCCTCCTGGATGCCAGCGAGGGCTAGCAGGAGGCTTCTAGAAGTTTCTGATGGAATGCATGGGAGTCTCTGAACTGGGCTGGCGAGTCGGTGCACGTACCCAGATTCTTCGGGTTCGTTGACACGTGTCTGAGGGCACTGGGGTGTTTAGCATGGAATGGGTCTGAAATCAGAAGCTGGTCCCTTTCCTGCCGCTCGACTGAAACCACCAAAGGGAAGGCTGATTCGATGCCACCTTTTCATGGTGATTCTGGGCAGAGTGAAGGGACCTTGTCTTGATACGTTGATCACCTCACGCCATTTTATTTTATTTCATTTTATTATTGTTTAGGCGAGGCGACCCTTGGTTGATCTCACAGGTTGCAAGGACCTTGTCAGCTTACGATCCCTTACTTTTTATTTTTCACGCCTACAGCGCCTGGTCTTCCTAGGTGGTCTCCCATCCAAGTACTAACCAGGCCGGACCCTGCTTAGCTTCCGAGATCAGACGGGGTCGGGCGTGTTCAGGGTGACGTAGCCGTAGACAACCTCGTGCCATTTTAAATCCGATTTTCTTCCTTCTGTTGTTTTGATAACAAGGGTGTGGGGGGAGACATGGCCCCCATGAGTCAAGGCCCCGTGAACAGAGGGTACGGTTCCTCCTGTGGGGTCCCACGGTTCAGGGGGCACAGCGTCCCGGCCCCAAGCGTGTTTTTAGGGAAAGAAGAGAGCGTGGGGTCCTCAAGCAGAGCCCGCCCAGAGGAAGTCCTCAGGGTGGGGCATTGAGGGGGTGTGGAACTGGGACCCTCAGACCTGACCGTGACCCCTCCCCCCCGTCTCCCTAGTCACCCGGGGTGGGTGACACCGACCTTAAACACTCACCTCGCCCCGGCACTTCTGTGCGGTGGGCTTCTCCGCCCGTCCCGTCGTGCTCAGAAACTATTAACACCTGTTTGGAAGTCGGTCACTCAGCTTCGAGCCGAATGACAATTATTGGGATGGTGGCGGTGGCAGCGTGTGGTCACATTCGTTCCAGAACAGACGCAGCTCGATCGTTTCTCCGCAGGCTGCCGCACGTTCGAGCTCAAAGCCTTAGGCGTGACTCTTCTGTTGAATAAGTTCCGGGCGCTCTAATCATCAGGGAGGCGACGGCGAAGGCCCCAGGGGCAGCTGTGACGCGGTTGTGCCTCGCGTCAGCCGAGCGGGCCGCCCAGGGTGCGCGTCCTCTCCCGCACGTGGGGAGGCCGGCGGCTGGTCCGGTCTGCGGGGTGAGCTCTGAGGTTCTGCTCGGCGCTCCCGGACCCGGACCCGGACCCGGACCCCGAGCCTGCGGGAGCGTTTCTGCTGCTGGCCGGCCTGGGGGCTCACGTGCCCCCGGACCCCGCTGTCCCCAGGGCTGCCGAGCACCCCCGGAGTGGTCGTGAGGTCGTAGCTGTCCACACGTGCTGCGTCGGAAGCACCCCGAGGGTTTTTTAGATGCATTTTAAGTAATAATAATCTACATGGTATCAAACGTGATGTCACTGCTTTCCAAGACCGAAAGCGCGTAGTGACGAGTGTGACGCGGCTGGACGTCGCGCCAGCCCCGCGGACGCCCGGCCCCGTCCAGAGCGCTGCCTTCTCGGAGCCGCCGCTGCGCTGGGGGACGTCTGTGCGCCCCTGGGAGGGGATTGAGGGCCCTGGCGTCTTCGTGCTCCTGGGGAGTGGCTGTGGCCCCACAGTCCCCCTCAGCGGGTCTGGGGACCCCACCACCTCGTGGGCCGCACTGTGAGGTCCACTGTCCTAAACGGTCAGGAGCTTCTCTTGCTCCTAAAAATTGCCCATTGCCTGTGCCAGGGGCAGTAGAAATGTGTCGGGGGTGCCTGATTGTTTGTACTGTTTTAATTCACACACAGCACAATTCTCTCTCGGTGTACAGCGACAGACGCACACGGCCGTGGTGCCTGCCCTGTGGCACTTTCACGCATGTGGCCGCCTGGGCCCCCCACGCAGGCTGGCAGCAGAATCAGAGCGGAGCCCCTCGCCGTGTCCCCAGGCGGCCGGGGGGGCCAGGCCCGTGCTTGTGCACGTGAGGGGCCTGGACACGGGGGGCGGGGGGTCAGCGCCTCACAGGTTCTGTCTTCCCCACTCACCCACTTTACCTCCAGCCAAGAGGGAAATGTGAACGTTTAGAGCCCGGCGCGTTTTCTCGTGAGCAGAGCTGAGACCCCATCCCCACCGAGTGGCGGTGTCTAAGTGTAGGAGGCGGCAGAAGCCCATGCTGGGGGACACCGGTCTCCAGGCTGCCGGAGCAGGCTCGGGCACGTCCCTGCATGCCGCTCACTACTTTGGGCTGGTCCCCCTGAAGGGCGGTGGGTGACGCCGCGGCCTGCTGTGCCCCCTGAAGGATGGCCACCGAGTACAGGCCACCTGTGGCTTGCCCGAAAGAGGAAAAGCCCCGGCAGGCCAGCAAAGGGCTCCAGGCTGTGCCGGGGGCTCCACCCTCCCCAAACCCGTGTGAGCAAAGGTGCCGCATTACTGGGGGACAGCCAGCTGTTACGGCCGCATGGGCCTGCGGGCGAGGCGTTTTCACACAGGCCAGCTCATGCTGCACATCCTGTCACCTGGAGCAGACCGAGGGTGGCGTGCGTTTGTCCGGGAAGCCACTCAGCCGTGCGCTTATACAGTGACGGCCACAAAGCGTGCGAGGCCACAGGGGGCTGTGCCTGAGCCTCACGTGCCTGCAACAGCCTGCTGCCCCGGGACCTCGAGTGTGGCTCCTGGGCAGGTGACGAGGACAGCACGCGTCGCAGGGCACCCGAGGGCTGCGTAAGGTGGGCACAGGGTCTGGGGCACTGAAGGGAGAGAAGCACTTATTGTGGCGTCACTGGTTTTGAAGCAAATGTACGAGGATTTCCAAGGGACTCTTCACAGCAGCAGCCCTGCCCCCGAGTCCCCAGCGTTGCTCAGACGTTCGGGGCACTTGGCCGTGGAAGGGGCCTCCCCGCCACATCCCACGCAGCTGCCCACTCACGGCACGCTGAGGACCGCTCTCGGTGCTTTGGAACGTTCTCGGTGCTGGCGGAGTTTCTTTCCTGGGGGTGGATTTGACTCTCGGAAAGTGATCCAAACCTGGCCTCCCCACCCTGGTCTCCAGGCGAGCAGAGCCATCTGGACCCAGGTGAGTCGAGATCACAGAACGACAGTCCGTCTTTACTCGAAGGCCTGTCAGGGGACGGCCCCCGGACAAGCAACCGGGCATCTTCTGAAGAAGGGGTGGCACTCCAGGGCAGGCCTTGTCACCTGTCTTCCAGGCGGGGAAGGGGCCGTGTCCTGCAGGCAGGGTGCCCCCAGCTCAGCGGGAGCCTCCAGACGGGCCGGAGCAGGCCCCCTGCTTCTAACCAGGCTTGGCCAGCAGTGTGCACCCCAAGAGGCCTTCACAGAGGTCAGTGCGTCCTCCTAAGGTCGCCGTCCAGAGCCCCAGCTCATTCCTGGCAGTTCCTGCGTCTGACGTCAGGGGCGGCCGCCCGGAGCCACACATAACTCGCCAGTCTCTCCCTCCGCTGCTGCGTGGCTGCGTTTTGAGCCGCAGCTGTGGCGTTGAGCTGGGGTGGCCGTCCTTGCTTTTTTCTCGGTCTCGAGAGCAGAGGTTCAGGGGTTCACGCTTAGGTGTGATGTTAGCTGCAGGCTTTCTGTCAACACCTCTATCAGGTTGAGGAAGTTACTGGAAGGTACCGTCCTAGATGGCAGAGAGCTCTCATCATGAGTCGGTGTTGAATTTTGGTGAATTTTTTTGAATTCTCTGCCGAGTTAATGGATACAATTATGTATTTTCCTTCATTAGGCTGTTCATATGATACATCCTACTTGTTCGTTATTAATCGACTTTTTAGGGCGGCAGAAGAGTCACAGGAAAGATTGTGACGCAGCACACGGTTCTTTGACGCCCACACTGTTCCTTCTGTGCCTGACATCTCACGTGACCGTGATGCATCTGTCACGATCAGGGAGCCGGCACGTCGGTGCTGTCATTAACTAAGGCGTACTTGATCCGGCCTTCCTTAAGCTTTGCCCGGTGTCCAGGGTTCTGTTTAGGATGTCATATTACCTTCGGTCATTACATGTTCTTAGGTTGCTCTTAGCTGTGGCATTTTCTCAGATTTTCTTCGTTTTAAGTGACTTTGACAGTTCCCAGGAGTACTGGTCAGGAGTTCGGTAGAATGTCGCCGTATTGGAGTTTATCTGATGATCTAATCACTTTTCTCGTGATTAGAGGCTGAGGCTGTGGATCGCGAGGGGGGACCACAGACGTGAAGTGCCATTTTCACGAAATCGTGTCGAGGGTTCATGCGACGGAGGGTGCTGTCCCCCTCGACCGGCGAGCATCGGCTCATCCTCACGTCTCCAGCCCTGACGCATCGCCAGGTGGCTCGTCCCAGTCACCTGCGGGCTCCCACCGTCATCTGCTCAGTGTCCGCGTCGGGAGAACCGACGGCGGTGTCGGCCCGTACCGCGCAGGGAGCAGCTGTGTCAGCGGGAGTCCGGCGCGCGCGGTTCCTCCTGCCTTCAGCCTCACAGGCCCCGTTTATGTCCAGAGTCGCTTCTGCCCCCACCTGCTCCGGTGGCGTCGATCCTGCATCTGTGAGACAGACAGATGCCCGTCGCCGTCCGCGTTCCTTCCTGGGATCCTCCAAAATGGCTTTTTTGTTGTTACTTTGCACACATTGCTTAGAAGTTTTGTTTTCTTCCCGTCTCGCGGTTTTCCTTTGCTAAGACGTCATGGGGTTGAGATGACACGACACGAAGCCTTCTCAGACGTGTCTCTCTCACTGAGTGGTCTACATTGAAGGCGCCGCCGTGTCTTTGAGCGGCTAGATAGTCTTCAGCATTGAGTAACAGTCCGTCATACAGCTGTTCCTTCGTTTGCCTCTTCCGGTTTTTGGCAACAGGTGACTGAAGCTGCTGTCAGGATCCACGTGATGGCTTTCGTGTGGACATAAATTTTCAGATCGGCTGAGTAAACACCCCGGCGCGCCCCTGCTGGTTCATACGGCGAGCCTCTGTTTAGCTTTGCAAGAAGTTGCCAAACTGTTCCAGAACAGCCGCGCCGCTCTGCGTGCCGTGGGCAGCGTGAGCGGGCTCTGCCGCTGCTCCACCTGCCCGCCCGGGGTGGGTTCGGCCAGCGCGGCCTGCTCTCCCCTCGTGGCTTTTGGGCCACTCTGCGGGCTGTGTCATCGTACCTCGCTGTGTTCATTCGTGATCCCCTAGCGACAGATGGTGTTCATCTTTCGTATGCTCGTTCGCCATTCGTATATCTTTTCGGCGAGATTCTCAATTCAGATCTTCTGCGTGTTTTATAATTAGTTCGCTCACCTTCTTGCTGTCGAGTTTTCAGTGTTCTTCGTATAGTTTGGTTCCAAGTCCTGCATCAGACATGTGTTTCAGCCCATGGCTTTGCTTTTCAGTGTCTTCACAGTATCTTTCACAGAGCAGAAATTTTTTTTATTTTAATGAAGTCCAGCTTACCATTTTTTTCTCTCGTGGATCATGCTATATCTAAAATCTCCTCCCTAAATCCAAGGTCACCTAGATTTTTCTCCTGTGTTAACTTCTAGATGTTCTGTAGTTTTGCCTTTTAGGTTTATATCTATGATCCATTTTGAGTTGGTTTTATAAAAGATGCATGATCTAGGTTCTTTCTTTTTTTTTTTTTTTTTTTTTTTGCATGTATCTCCCCAGTTCTAGCAGCATTTGTTGGAAAGACTATCCTTTTTCTGGTGGATTACCTTCGCTCTTACATTTGTGGGTCTGTTTCCATTCCGTTCCATCGATCTAGGTATCTATTCTTTCTCCAATACACCCCGTCTGATTACTGTAGCTTCGGATACTCGTTGAGTTTTCAAATGTTGAACAGCCTTGCATTCCTGGGACAAATTCCACTTAATTTCGGTGTCTTATTATTTTTTTTCTGTTACAGAATTCGACTTGCCAATACTTTGTTGAGAATTTTTGCGTCTGTGTCCGTGGGAGATATTTATCTGTACTTTCTGATTTCTGTTTTTTTCTGGTTTAGGTATTGGAGTAATTGTAGCCTCACAAAATGCCTTGGAAGGTGTTCCCTCTTCTGCTTTATGGAAAAGATGATGCCGAATTGACATATTTCTCCTTTAAATATTTGATAGAATTTACTGGTAAAATTATCTAGCCTTAACGATTCCAGATTTTAAACTGTGAATTCAAGTCCTTTTATAGTTGCAGAACTATTTCAGTTGTCTGTTTCACCTTGGATGAGTTTTGGCAGCTTGTAGTTTCTAATAAATTGACCTGTTTCATCTATGTCATTGACTATCGTGCAGTTATTTGTAGGAACCCTTTGTTACCCGTTGACTGTCTGTGAAGTCAGTAGTGTCGTCCCCTCATTCACTTCTGATATTGATAATTCGTTCTCTATTTTCTTTATCAGTCTTGCTAGAGATGTATCTATTTTATTTTATTGATCGATTATTTTATTTTATTTATCCATTTTATGGATCTTTTCAAAGAACCCAGTTTGGGTTTTCTGCTCTTTTCACTTTTCTGTTTTCCATTTCGTCGGTTCCTATCATCACTTTATTATTTACTTTCCTCTTCTCGGATTGGTTTTCTTTTGCTCCTGTTTTCCCTTCTTCTCTCTAAAACATGCCTTTACTGCTAGGACTTTCTCTCTAAGTATTGCTTTAGCTGTCGTAGAAATTGTGATATGCTGTCTTTTCCATTTGCTTCTGTTCAGTGTATTTTATTTCACTTAAGACTTCTTCTGTGACCCATGGATTATTTAGAAGTGGTTTATTTACTGTCCACATGTTTGGAGATTTTCTCTTGTGTTTTTGTTAAATTTAGTCTTAATTCCATTGTCATCAGAGAATGTAACTTGTATGATTTCAGTTACCTTAAATTTGTTAAAATGGATTTTATGACCCAGAATATGGTATACCTTGGTCAATATTCCATGAGCATTTGAAAAGAACATATATTCTGCTTTATCGAGTAGAGTGTTCTTTATATGTCAGTTAAAACCGGTTAGTTGATGGTGTTTTTCATTTCTATGGCCTTGATTTTCTGTCAGCTATTTCTGTCAATGACCGAGAGAGAAGTGTCGGCATCTCCACATATAATCGTGGATCGATTTGTCTCATTCTCCTTTTAGTTTTGGTCAGTCTTCGCTTCAGGTGGAAGCAGCGCCCTTGTTAGGTACATAAACACGGTGGGTGTCGTCTTCCTGAGCTGTCCCTTTGTCACTATGTAATAGTGCTTTTTACCCCTGGAAATCTTTTTTGCTCTTAACTCTACTTTATTACTAACTTTTTTCAAATTAGTTTACATGGTATGTCTTCTTCCATCTTTTTAGCTTTAACTCACCCACATCTATTATTTTTAGAAGGCACGTGCTAGCGTTATTTTTCAGTCCATGCTGATGCACACTGTCTTTTCATTGGTAAAATTAAACCATTTACATTTAATATAATTGCCGATATGATTGGATTTAGATAAAAACAGTTATTTCATTATTTGTTCTTATTACATTTTATTATTATTACATAATTTATGGTTTTCTGTCTTTCCCGCTGTTTTTCATTTTTCCCCTCCCTTCCTCTCTTTCAGCTGTTTGAACGTTTTTTTAGTATTTTAGTTCTCCTGTTAGTTTTACTAGCTTGCGCTCTAGGTGTCACGATGCTTAACGCGAACAGTCTCACTGGAATCGGTATCTGACCACCTTGAAGTGGAACGCAGAACCCTCAGCACCACCCCGACCCTTCGCTCCGGTCCGTGACGTCATAGTGACGTATGTCACATCCACACACACGGAAAACCTTTTCCGACAGCGTCATGAAGTTGCGTCCATCAGAGACGGTTTAAAGACCGCAGCCGAAGAACGGTCGCAGCACCCTGCGGGACGGCCGCCAGCGCGTCCGTCACCCGCCGTCCGGGCGTCCCTTCCCGTGGCTGGGTTTCCTTTGGCTCGGGTCTCCTGGCAACGCGTTATCTGTGTGTGTGTGTTTTCTATCTGCAAACGTCACTATTTTAATTCCGAAGGCTCTTTTTAGGCTTCCGAGTTGCTCTTTCTTTCTTGCTGTTTCGCTCCTGGACCCCGCTGTCTCTGAGAATCCCGTCACCCAGTGGTCGCTCCTCCGTAAGCAAAGCGGCGTTTCCCTCTGGTGGATTAAAGCTTTTTCTGTGTCTTCAGACTTTAGCAGCTGGATCCTAGGTCCAGGAGGGGATGCCTTCGGGTGTGTCCCGTTTGCCCTTTGCTAGACTTCGTAACTCCGTAGTTGTACATTTCTTGCTAAACTTGGATATCTGACAGCTGTTTTTCCTGTACCACACTCTTCCTCTCTTTCTGAAACTCCAGTAATACAAGTGTTAGGCCTTTTGGCTTTGTCCCTCATGTCCCCAAGGCCCTCGGTGGCTTTCTGTTGTTTGTTTTTAGCATTTTCTTTCTCAGGTCACATCACCCGGTCGACTCATCTTCATTTTCACTGGCTGTCTCCTCTGGCAGCCCTATTCTGCTGGTCAGCCCATGCCGTGCAGTTTTTAAATTGTAGTTATTGTTTTGGGGTTTTTTTTTTTCAGTACTAAATTTTTATTCGTAATTTACATTTCCTTGACATTCCGTGGTTTAAACTGTTTCAAGGGCATTTTCCCATCTTGCAGCCCTTGTATTAGACCTGTAAGTTGTCACGTGATGAACATCAAGTCATCATGACACACGTTTCATTTGTCAGTTACACCTCAAGAAGCCGGGGCAGAAGGTCGTCAGGTGGTTCCAGCCTCTGGGTCACCTGTGCTTTTGCGTCTGTTGATCCTCTCTCCCGGGTGGGTCGAGGATTTCCTGCCCTGTGCCTGGTACGTGGTGCACCCTTCTCAGAGCATCACCCGTGTCAGCCCAGGTGTGTTAGTGAAGTCTGCCCCCATGTCCACTCCCACACGTGGCACGGAAAGCGGTCTCATAAGGTCCTGGTGTCCGTGACATTGGATGGCATCTCCCATGGCCAGTGTTGAAAACCAGCCTCATCACCCCCTGACTGATGACATCCAATCCAGGCAGAGGATTTAAGAAACAGTGTTTTGCAGGGTTAGGTGGTCACAGTGCGTGTGTTTTAAGTAGCCACCCAGAGCGAAGTACAAACGGCATGTCTTAAGGTAAGGGCGTCCTGGGGCGGGGGTCCACCCCCATCAGATCCCGCCTGCACCCCACGGCACGCACGGGGCCAGCAGCGGGCAGACCCCGGAACAGGCCAGAGAGGGGATGAGGGGGCGAGTGAAGGAGGGGAGGTTCCTAGATATGGCCCTAGGTTCGCAGCCTGCTCTCTGGGAGCGGGGAGGGGGGACCATCATGAGGAGAAAAAGAGTAATATTTTAACGGTGCCCCTCTGGGCCCCCTGGAATGCTGGTCCAGCCACCGACGACTCATGTGGCCACCTCAGCGTCAAAATATCACTATGTTAATTTTTACGACCAAGTTTTACTACGTTTTAGAATAATATTTAACAACCGACAGTGTTGGCCCCTCCTCAACAACGGGCTTGATGGCAGCGTCTGATTCTGCACAGGTTGGGGCCGACGGACTGTCCCTCACCGCTGCTTAAGCCAATGCATGCGTTTGCTCCCTACAGGGTGGAGCTGAGTTTCGGATCCATTTATAGCGTGACGTGCTTGGACGCGGAATATTGTCTGGTCTGAGCTATTTTTCCTAATATATTGCCCGGTGTGCACTAGGTTTCCCGTGAAAAATCAACAGCGAACCCGAAAAATTTCGATCAACCCTGTGAGCGTATACGGGCGCGTGATTGTTTTGTGATACGTACGGTCCCTTTACACGCAGAGAGGAAGGTGGCCTGTCGCCCCCCAGGGCGGGGCCCGGCTGACGGGCTGGGCAGGTGTGTGGCCGCCCCAGCTCCACCGAGTTCGCAGGCCTCTCGCCGTGTCCCGACAGGCTGGGCAGAGTCCCCGGCCGTTCTGGCAAACCTGGGCCGTGCCCCCTCCCCGGAAAACAGCGCGCCGCTGCCGGCACTGTCTGTGGCGGCCCCGAAACCGGCCCCTGCGCCTCGCTCCTCGCTCCTCGCGGTGTGGACCTGCGGCTCTCGTTGTTCCTTTGCCAAGGCGGCCGTCCCCGGATTCTCTCTCCTCCGAGTGATCAGCAGGTGCCTCGCTGTTTCCCTTCCTTTTTTTTAAGTCAGGCATCACAGCAGCAACAACAATAATGATTAACAGTTTGGTTTCAAAACACTTTCTGAAGAAATCACAGTAAACAGAGTCTGTTTGCCTAAGGAAACCCTGCCAGCGAGCAACTGCCTGTGCTAATGAACCCAAAGCCGTTAATGTGGTTTCTTCAGTTAAATTGATTCATGAATTTTGAAGAGAACATTATCTAATGAATTTTCTTTGAATAGAAAGCAATTAAAAGGACAAATCAGTCTGATTAACCCCAAAGTCACCCTCCTGCCACAAACGGTGTACAGTTTGAAATTATATCATGAGAAACTAGAGCACATCCGCTATCTTTTGCCCTCCCCTAATCCGTGTAAATTAATGAACAACAAAGTTAATTTCTCTGCTGACCCTTTCCTCGTATCACCTGGATTATGCTGATGTTTAATTTGCTTAATGTTATAATAAAGACTAAACAGATTTTTTTCCCAGTGAAGTGATTATCGTTCCCTTCAGCTAAAAAGTGATTTTTATTATTTAACGCGCACGTAAGGGTGCGTTTCCTCTAAGCACCAAATTGCACTCGGCCAGCTTGGCCCCGAGTGGGGTTGGTGTGGTCGCGGGCGCACTCTGGGTCCAGCTCCTGCCCGAGGAGGCCACCCCTTCGTCACCGTCAGGACCCCCTGCCACCGGAGGGCTCGGCGCCCCGCCGCGGGGGACGCAGCTCTGGGTCCAGGGCTCCCGAGCCACGTGTCCCCTTTGCAGAGACAATAGGAGTCCACTCACACCGGCCTCCGGCACATGCCCGGGCCTGTCCCACAAACTCCGCCCCAAGAAACAGCTGCGGCACCTGGGGCAGACGGCGCGACGGCCTCTGCGTCCACCTGTTCAGTCCTGCGGTGCCGTGAAGAGCGAATACAATTTGAGGTGCTTAATCCAGTAAAAGGGGAATAAAGTTATTTTAGTACTGCAGCCCTGCTCGTGGCAGACGCATGCAGCCCAGGACCCCGCCAGCACCTGTGCCCCGTGCGTCTGGCGTTCCGAGTCTGCTCACTGCGGGCTGGGGACAGCCACCTCAACGTCACAGCCGGCCGCAGCCCCTTTTCCTTCCGCGTCCCAGCCAAGGCTGGGAATGAACCAGCAGTGCACAAGACTTCAAAGTGGTGCTCGGCTGCTGCTTGGCGTCTTGATGGAGCCCAGACCGGGCAGCGTCGGCGGGAGCGGGGGATGCTGGGCAGCAGCCGCAAGGCCGCGGTGTGCGGTCGGGGATGCCCGCAAAGGCCCGCTCTGTGCCCTGCCTCGCTCTCGTTCCTCCGTGCCAGGTGACGTGGTGACGGCGTGCGTGCAGCCCGCGTTTTAATTGAGTATAACACCTCTATTTGTGTCGATGCCTTTTCCGTTTCAGGCTGCCAGCTATTTATATCAGGGCTGTTACAGCCGCTGGCGCAAATCACGTCACTCTGTATTCTCCCTTCCAGACTCATTCACCGGGCAGGTGTTGTGGAAGCTGCTGAAGGCTGTGAAATTCGGAGAAGTGGTTTCTTACCAGCAATTAGCGGCCCTGGCAGGCAGCCCCAAAGCATCGCGGGCAGTGGGCGGAGCGATGAGAAGCAATCCTGTGAGTTCGGCCGGCGGGACCGGTGGGGGAGTGGCCGGGACTGGTCGGGTCGGGTAGGACTGGTCGGGGCCGCGGCGGACTGGTCGGGGGTCGGCCTGACCAATGGGGGCCGCAGGGACTGGGTCGTGGGGTCGGCAGGGACTGGTCGGGGGGCCGGCAGGGACTGGTGGGGAGCTGGCCTGGGCCTCAGCAGGGAGGAAGGGCCGAGTGTCGTCCGGTCTAAGCCTGTTTCCGAGCAGCCCGTGCTGCGGGGGAGCGGGGGGAGCGGCGGAAGCATTGGCGATGGCCCCCGCCCCTCTCCGGGAAGGTGGTACAGCAGCGTCCTCACGTACCCCCGGAAGGCCTCCCCCTGCCTGTCAGAAGCACAGGAGCCGCTCGTCAAGGGAGCACGGGGTCAAAGCTTGGGGCAATGGCAAGTTGACCCCATTCAGTCGACAGCTGGGTGCCCAGTATGCCCGACACTCTCCTGGGGGGTCACACAGGAAGCGGA
>NW_024349802.1:1691071-1725180 GCF_902729225.1 Pteropus medius | reverse complement strand
CATGCAGCTGATGTTCTGGAAGGGTGCACGGGAAGGTGCGAATCCAGCCTGTCTCCCGGGCAGCACGCTGTGACCAGGTCCAGCCCCCGCCCTGACATTAAAGCTAAGATCCCTGTTGAGCTAGGGACCGATAATGCACCCCGTTCGGATGAGTCTTCCCCTGAGGCATGGCCCTGTCCCCAAGCTCGTTCACGTCCTGTCTCTGCTGGGCGTCTGTGTCCGTGTCGCACCCAGAGGTACAGAGGGCACCTCTGCCCCTGCCCTCGTCCCGCCGCACAGGCCACCGGCCGTCTAGTCTCAGAAAGAAGGTGGCTCGACATGGGGGAAAGGCTACCACGTGGGCCTGGCCAAGGCCACCCCTGCCGTGGACCCTGCGTGTGGGCGGGACAGCACCCCATCTGTGCCCCACCTCACCCGCCGGGAGACCCCGCTGGCCGCGGGCGTGGCCAGTTCCGCCCGGTGCCCGCCGGGCCCGCTGTGGCGCCCGCGACGGCTTCTCCCGCAGCTGCAGGACGGTGGTGTCGGAGGGGGCAGCGGCGGCGGCGTCCAGTCACGGGCTGGGAGTCACTAGATCGGACCCTCGTCCTCAGCTGCCGGCGCTTTGCTGGGGTTTGCAGAGTCCACCCCGCGGTCACCATGCCCGCCACTCGGCGTCACCAGGCGGTGGCCCTACAGGGCCTCGTGCAGAGCCACGCTGTGGTCCCCTGGGCTCCCTGTGGCAGCGCCTGCACTGAGCGTGCGCCGGACCCGTGACCTTTGCTGCCCCGGCGAGGTGCCCAGGTCACCGGAGCTATGCGTGGTGTGACGGGGCGTCCCACCCAGCTCCGCATCTCCCCGCGCCCCACGTTCTCGGGGGCCGGGCTGGCGTGTGGCTTCGCGCCTGCCCCGCGGCAGCCCCGCCATTAGCCGCCCGCAGGCGCTGCAGGGTTCACGAAGCGGGGGGATAATTCAGCGGCTTCTGATTTCGCGCCTTTGCCAGTCAAGCTTGCTGCCGCTTCCCTCCGGAGGCCCCGTCTCCTCCCGGGTTGGGACCCAGCGTGACTTTGCTCAAGGGAAAAGGCCACTCGGACACCGGGGTGTCACAGCCCCACCGAGGGCCGGTGGGAACGCGGACTCGGGGGTGCCTGCCGCCTCCGCCTTCCCCGCAGTGCCGTGTCCTGTAGGAGCTCTCCCTTCGTCCCCGACCGCGTCCCTGCGGTCCACGTCCCTTGGGTAGGGTCCCTCTTTCTCACCTCCCTCCCTGACGTCCCGTGTGACCCCCCGTGTGGGCACATGGACCGTGCGGACACCACCTGCTCCCTCCGTGGGTCTGAGTCCCACGTCCTGCTGGAGGAACCAGCTCCCTAACTGACAGGTACAGATGGGCGGCCCCTCACCTGCATCGCCCACCGTCCCCCTCCGCCACGGAGACGCGGCGGCAGCTCCGTGATCACGCCTGTGGCACTATTCAGGGACGTCTATTGTCCTGCAACCAGAGTGACCCCCTCCTCCTGCTGTTAATCTCTATGAACGTCTCTGTCCAAGTGCGGCCGCAGCCCCTGAAATTTATAAAATAGGGTCTCACAGGGCTTAAAACTCTAATGTCCGTGAAGCCCTCGTGTTGACGTCCCCATCGCGGGCTGGGGCCGAGCCTGGCGGTGACCGCGGACTGGGCAGGAGGACGTGGCAGGCGCCCCTCTTAGCACCTGTCCCCCCCCCGTGTGTCCAGGGCAGCTGGTTGGCGGCGAGCCCGTGGTGGCCTGACCCCTTGCCTTCCTCTGCAGCCAAGCCCTGTGTGTGACTCCCACAGGGACCGTCACCTGATGGGACATCGCAGGGGCACAGCGGCTGCGGGACCCGAGAGGGGCCTCCAGCTGCAGGCAGGCGCGTCACAGGTGCTCCTGCAGAGGGCTCCGGACACGTGGCTGCCCGCAGTGGCCGCCGGCAGCATGGTCCCCAGCGGGTTCCGGAAGGCGGATGGGCTGGGGCAGCCGAGAGGTGACCCACACTGAGGGCGGAAGGGGCCCTGGTCGGCCTGGACCGTGACAGGCGGCGGCCCACGTGGGTGTGTCCGTCCCCGGGTGCCCACGGCAGGGCTGGGCAGGACCGCGCGCGTGCGGCCCCTCACAGCGCACAGCGGAGCTTCGGGTTGAGGACGGCGCCCTGCGGCCTGGATAGGGGACAGCGGATCTGGAGCATGGGGAGCGCATCAGCCTCCTTGCGCGCTGGCCGAGCCGGGACCCCCTCGGCGGCCTGCGTGGCCGCGGACGCTTGCCGGCTCACACGGCGGCACGTGCTGCCAACATCGTTTCTGTTCGCCCGCCGGAGGACAAGACGGTTTCTGCGGTGTGCGATTTCGTCCCCTCCAGACACCTGATTTTTCCAGAGTTTTCCAGGAGGGACTCACTAGCCGGGGAAGACGGTTTGGCAGCCTTCCACAAGGCGCTCTCTGGGGCCCGGCTGGGAGGGCGGTCAGCTCCTGGCAGACCAGACCGAAGACGCCCGCCCCCTCCCCGCAAAGCACCCTCTGCTCATCCTCAGACAGAATTTGCTAAATGCAGTTCAAAGGCGATCAATACCGTGCAGGGGGGGGTTCCCCACCTTTTCCTAAACAAAACGCATTCCGGAGGATTAGTTTATTCACAGACTGCCGGGAGCGTTAATGACCCCGAGCCTCGTCTGCCCGTCACCCAGATGGCTGTTGATAAAGATTTAGCATCATGTTCTAAGTGTCAGGGCTGTCAGTGGGGCTGAACCATTTGACCAGAAGAAAAAAACGCACAGGGAGCTATTGATTACAGCTTCTCGGTGTCACTTGTTCACCAGGATTTAGGTATTGATGAGGCCGCGAGTGAAAACAAGCTTTCCCGTGGGCCGCGGGCACAGGAACAAAGGCGAGGCTAGAGAGAGCCTCGCCGGCCTCAGGATCAGGGATTCCGCTATCGACCGAAAGACCCCTTCGCGTTCTTTTCGTTGGAGACAAATCTCTGGGTTCGGAAGTTTTATAGCGTTCGAGAAAGGGTCTGTGTAAGTGATGGATTCGTGGATCGGATGAGTTAGGTCTCACAGCATGAAGATTTCAATGCCGCTGTGATACGAGCTGCTTGGTTATTGATAAAAATTACATTTTATGCAGCACAGGCTTGGGCGTGGAGGGCGCTGCTCCTTTGAAATGTCCTTCGGGCCCCAATAAATCTCAGCAGGTTTCGTTATTTTAATAGTGCAAAACCTGCCACCAAATTACAGAAACAGAAGCGGCGTTGCCCGTCTGTGGTGTAAAAACGGCGCGTGTTTGGGATGTCGCCTGTCCCCCCGCACGGCGTGCATACAGCGAAGCCTGGTCAGCAGGTGCCATTGCAGCTAATTGTGGTTTCCAGTCAGCAGCCCTGTGACCTGCACGGTTTGTGGAAAGAGACAGGTTCGTGTTACACACCTTGCTAATTTCAGAGCTTGTTCAGAGGGACGGAAAACTCAGAGTTCACTTGCGAAACCTGTTAGGTAGGAAAGTTGAATTGGTGCCTAAATGTTTGCAAGACTGAATCGAATTCAGTGCCTACCTCTTGCTCAGTCAGAAAGTTGAGTGGTGTCCTGTCTAATCCTGTCCTCACAGCAGGTGTTAGCGTGACCGCGGTGTAGCCTGAGTAAATATTTCACTCTCAAACTCCGCCGCCCCTTCCAAGACGGGGATCTAGGCCGCTGGCGGGACTTGGCAGTTACTGCTCTTCGGTCCGCGCAACTACGGCGAACAGGAAATCGACTCTCGCCCTCACCCCGCTGCCCGCGGAGACGGCGCGCGTTACCATGGCAACCCAAACGCACAGTGGGAATCGGCACGAGTGTGCGGTGCGGGGCAGTCAGAGCCCCCCTTCCAAGCCCGGGCCCCCCGGCCACACCTCGCGGGCCCCTGCGGGCTGTGCCAGGACTGGCGGGGAGCGTGAGGGCTGGACTCTGCCTCTCCTGGCCCGGAACCCTCCTTCGCCTCTAAGCGGCCGTGTGAACTTGGACGTGAGGCTGATAGTGCCTGGCCTGGGGCTTGTTGGAGGACATGACATCGTGATGTGCCCTGTCGAATGCAGACGGACTCTCCCCGGTGGCAGTGCCAACCGTCATGGCCAGGATGCGGAATGAGGCTCACACCGTCCATCAGGGGCCGGTGTGCTCGGGCACTCCAGGCGAGCGGGTTTGTGTGGCACACAGAGACAGACAGGTGCCCAGCGGCGACCCCTGAGCTCCATTCACTGCGGAGGGTCTCCGATGATAGCGGAGGCGGGAGTGGCCACCCCAGGGCACCCAGATACTGTGAGAGGACATCCTGGGCATGTGTGGTCAGCCACTTCCGAGACTCTCACCTGACCGGTGGCTGGCCGCTGTCTGGGTCGCTGTCCTTGGAGGTGGAGCATGGAGGCAGGGGTGCAGACTTCCTCTCTGGGCTGCGGCCAGGGGACGGGTAACGAGGAGACAGGCGTTGGAGCCCCAGAGTCCCTCCCCCATAGGAGCCTGCCACGAACGGCCATGTCGTCACACTGTGGGACACAGGGGCGGACAGCGGATGTGGTGCGCCTTTCCCTGTGGTGTCTGCGGAGGGTCAGCACCCCTCCTCCCACCCCGGTCCCCCGTCTCTAGAGATGGCCCTGTTCCTGTGCTCGTGCTCACCGGTGGTGACATTCATCGTGGAGCAGCCACCGTGATGTTTGCACAGTGATGAGGCCTGTCAGCGCAGCACGTCATGACGGAATGACTCAGCCGTGAGGCTGTCTCCCCGGCCTCACGGGCAGACCATTTTCTCAGGAGCAGTTTGAAGTCTGCAGAGACCCCGCTGCACCCCCTTCCAGAAGCCCCCCAGGAGCAGCTCTGCCCATGCTCTGCGAACTGCTTGCTGGGATCTCCAGGCAGTCGCCCCGCGATCCCCGGAGCCCCTGCAGGCGGGGCACGCACTGCCCCTGGCGTGTGGCCACCGGCTGCCCGGGGGAGAGGCCCACCTCCCAAGACGACTCCACGCCCTGCGGCTTCAAGGGACCGTAAATTATGCCCTTTCTCCTCCTGCCATGTCCTGAGCCCACTGAGAAGTGGACAGAGGGCTTCGAGGTGTTAAGGCCTTCAGGACGATAAAGTGGCATGGCAGAGGTGGCGTAGCCGTGGCAGGCTTCCAGGACTTCGTGCTGGGGTGAGAGCGGCCTGTGCTGGCGCCAGCCCCAGCTGGGGCGGGCGCCGACCATGTCTCAAGCCCTTGGGGTGGGGGGCACAGCACGCTGTCTGAGGGGGTGGCTGGCGCCTGTGAGAGGGGTCATTGGAATTGCTGGCTGACCTGTCACTGCCTCGGGGGTGGGGACAGCAGCAGCAGCCACTCAGGTGGGGAGGAAGGAAGCTGGAGCTTCTCAGACGTCCTGAGAATCCAGAGCTGGAGGAGAGGACTCAGAAATCCCAGGGCACGGTGGTGTGGCACGTGTCAGCAAGCCTTTCCTGCGAAGGGCCAGAGTATATATTTTAGATTTTGCCAAGGCGGCCACCGGCTGGCTGCACCAGGGGGTCTCTGTGCCCACAAACCTGGATTTACTTCTCAGCGGCGTGTGAGAACTTCACACACCGCCCATTATCTGGAAACGTAACTGTAAGTCTTGTAAGTACACGTCTGAGGTCACTGACCAGATGAACCTTTCTCTTCCCAAATCTCGGTGCAGAGGGGTTGCCGGAAGAGCCTTCTCCGCACGGTCACCTTTGCGCATGGTGTCCCGGGGGACTCACTGACACAGCTGCCTGGGGACCTGTCCCCAGCCCCTCGCCAGTGCCTGCGCGCGGTCGAGCCGGCATGGCGGGCCCTGGTCCGTGTGCTCGGCCTCCGGTGCCGCGCACAGACTGACAGTGGCCCTCACTGTCCTGCAGGTCCCCATCCTCGTCCCCTGTCATCGAGTGGTCTGCAGCAGCGGAGCCGTGGGCAACTACTCCGGAGGGCCGGCCGTGAAGGAGTGGCTTCTGACCCATGAAGGCAGCCTGGCGGGCGGGCTGGCCCGTGTGGGCCGAAGTTGAGTGCGTGAGGTTGGAGTGAGTACGTGAGTGACACGTAGATGGAACCACCGTCGGAAGTGGCCGTGTGGTCACGTTATAATAAAAGAGCCAGCGTGTCCTGCGGCGTGTGTGTCTTCATTTTTCCGTCTGCGACAGCGAGCTCAGGAGGCCGGCCGCCGTGCACACGCTTCTTCCCGCTTGCACACGCTTTGTCCCGTCTCGCACACGCTTTGTCCCGTCTCGCACACGCTTTGTCCCGCTCGCGTTAGGGTTCATCCCTGACGTCTGTTCGCACAGGGTGGAGGGTGGGGGGGCTGGAAATGCGAGGGCGGCGCCCGCTCTGGGACGCGGCAGCTGGTGCCCAGGGCACAACTGGCTGCCTGGGACCCAGAACCAGCTGGGTCCAGAGCCAGCTACAGCCGCCAGGGCCTCGGGCCGCAGCCCCGGAGGGTGTTCCCGCCGTCCGGTCCTCCTGGCGGTCGGAGCGGCTGGAGGCCTTGCTGAGGGAGGCGGGTGGCCGCGGGGCGCTGCTGCGGAGGGCTCCGTGAATGCCGGAGGAGCAGGCGCGAGACGCGTCCCTTCCGACCTGTGTCCACGGAGCAGGAGGCAGCGGCTCGCCGAGGAGAGCTGGGAGGTGGACGCCCTTCGGGTGCGGTCCAAGGGGCAGGCGTTTCTCCTGGCCTTGGTGCACTCTGGACAGAGGGTGACGAGGGTCCCTGGCCTCCCCACTTAGCACCCCAAGGTTGAGCCTAGAGGTCAGGGGTCACACACGAAGCTGGGTCGCTCATGTTGCCGGTGGCAATGGGGAGCATCTCCATCATCCGCTGCGCTCCGCGGTGTGCTCTGTCGTGGTCACATTGTCGTCTCGGCTTCACGATGGACTGCAGGGCAGGGGGCAAACGCGTAGCTACGCGTGCGGGGAGATGGAACAGATTTACTCCGTGACACATGGAGTCGACACGCGACGCCCAGCCGTGCGGCAGGAAGCTGCGTGTCCGTCGCGGGCTCCTGTGACAGTGTAAACCTCAGTAGAGACGCTCAAGTGGTTTGTATGCGTCACCAGGAACCGAGATGAGGGCACAGCCATGTGACGCGCACGGTCTGGGTGTGTTCTGTGCTTCACGTGACAACACCAACAGGGGACGGGGCGTGAACTTCAGACTGTCCTCACCAACTTACGACCTGTTACATCCTTTCCTTACTCAGCCAGATTAATTCTAGATTTTCTTTCTTCTAAAGCGAAATGAGTCACCCATCTTCTGTCCTTCTCGGGGCTCAGGTCCGAGGCAGCGGTGCCATGTTCCTGCAGTGGCTGCACGGACGCCCAGCCTGGGGACAGACCCCGAGCCTGACGGGCACCACCCGCACCACGCAGCCCGCATGAGCTGGGGAGTGGGGGGTCTTTGCATCTGGGGGTCGCAAAGGTGGTCGTGCTCCAAGCTCACCAGGGAAAGCTTCGCTCCAGTCACCGGTGGCCACTGCAGTCGTCCCTGCCCTGGTTCCCGCAGGCGGCTCGCCCTCAGCCGTGCGGGTCTCCCGAATGTGCTGCGCTAGGCTGTCTCGAGACCCCAGGCTCTGCTCTGCTTGAGGACGGAGCCCTCGGATGGGCTCTGTGACAGTCCCACAGAGCACGTTGTGCCATCGGGGCTGCCGGCAGATCAGCAGGCCTGTCGGTGACACTGTCAGACCCTGACGATACTCCAGATGCCCCAAACTGCCACACGCTCTGCTCACAGGCCACCTCCCGGGCCAGGAGAGTGTGGGCCTCTCACGCAGGAGCCCTGCTCCGTGATCACCAGGTCCCAGCAGACTCTGAAGGATCCAGGCTCAGCGGCCACTCACATGTAGCCGCATGCAGCCATCAGAGCCATCTGAGGTGACCTTGCCACTCCGATGGCCCAGCACCGGCTGTCTGGGCCGTGGCCTCGCTGCAATACACGCCCGCACCTGCGTTCCATCTCCCGGGTGCCTCGGCCCTGTCAGAGCCGGCTTGACACACGCCCTGAGGTTCCCGCCAACAGAGGCGGCGGCCGGGCTCACGCACCGTGGCCGTGTACTGCTCCAAGGACAAGCTCCGCAGAGGGACATGAAAAGCCAACGCGGGTGGCCTGGAGCCGCCTCCGCAGCTCAGGCTGCAGCAGGGCGGATGAAAATCAAGAGGAACAGGAAAGACACAGAGAAGTACAACAGCTGTTTCCAGACGAGGGGGCTGTGGACACGAAGTCCCCGGCCCTGGTCACCCTGCCCTCCAGCGCTGGGAGCTTTGAACGCTGACACGGGGACCGTGGGCGGCGTGAGCGCTGGCTGCACCGCACCCCTCTCTTCCCCATTTCCAGACGCCCGGGTGATGAAAGATGCAGAAATAACATCTTTTTCCAGAACCACGCTTAGACTGAACCAGGCCCTGGGCCACGCGGGAGGCTATTTTCCACAGGGTCGTTGTGTTCCGGTCCCCTGTCCCCGTGAGGTGCCAGTAACCCCCCATCCCCATCCTCGGTGTCCTGTGGCCGCGTCCCGTGGTGGAGCCACAGTGCGAGCCTCGCTTGCAGAAGAAGACGGGCTGTCCAGACACGGGGCACCTGGACACGCCGAGGCCCAGCGAGGTGTGGGGGCCCCGGAGGCCGGAGGGCCCGGCAGCATCTGGAGACGGGGGGCCGGGTGCGTTTCCAAGGAAGCGAGCCACCTCACCTGTTCATGACGCACCTGGGTGTGGAGCGCGTGGCCACTTCCTGCCCCGCAGGATGGCTGCTCGGCGACCTCGTGCGACTTGGCCATCGGCCGGGTAGGCGCTGCGGGCGTCGGCCCGGACCCGGCTTTGGTGCCGCCTTCCTGGTCTGCGCCCCCCACCGTCTGCCGCTCCGTCTCCTCTTCCGCGTGGCCGAGTGCCCCCAGCGCAGGCGCTGACGGGGAGACTGTCGCTTTTGCCACTTGGCCGTTTGTGAACGGAAGCTTTTTCTCCCAGACGTCACCTCCTGGGCAGCTGCAGCGTGAGGGTGGCCCCGGGCGAGGACGACGCTTACCGACGTGGGCCGCGTGCGGGACGAGCAGGCTCCCCCGGCGTGTCCCGTCCCCTCGCCCAGCACCGCGTGGCCCGCCCTGGCCCCTGGCACACCAGCGGCGGTGACCCCTGACCCCAGGCCGCAGCACCCGCTCAAACCTCTGCCCCCCTGAAACAGGCGGCATGTCAGTCACCTCAGAGCCGGCGAAAGACCTTCGTGCTGTTCCGGTTTCCAGCTGCGCACGGGAAGATTCCGAAGCGATAAATAAATGGCCTAATGTGGGACACAGGGAGAAAAGATTATTTTTATTTCGCGCACAAGATTTTCCCGGAAGGCCGATCCTAAGCCGGGCGCTCCCTGCGGGCTCCCGCGTGTCCTTTGCGTGTTTCCTGCCACCGTCCTGGCGGAGAGGTCGCGGACAGAGGCACGCGGAGGTCCTCGGGCGACGGGGGGTTAACTGCTTGTCCGCCTTCAGCCTTACGGCACTTTTTCCTTTCTCGTTCATGGGCATTTGATTGAAAGTTTGTGTTTAGGAAGCTGAAGGTCACATCAATTTTTCCTGTTATCAGTTTGAAAGACAGGGTTTTAAGTGAGCTCTGCCAAGAACCCTGTCTGTCTGTCTGTCTGTCTGACGGGATGGGGGTGGCAGTTGAAAGCGAGGCCAGGAGCTGGAGAAACTGCAGGTCCCGGCGCGTCCCTAAGTGACTGAGGGCAGCCGCCCAGAGTCCCCGGACCCCGTGGCTCCAGCCGACGACAGATGGAGAGCGTCTGGCCTCCGTCACCGGGTCGGCTCCGACAGGACCCTGGCGGGCGGGGTGGGTGAGAACCTGAGCATAGACGGTGGGGCCGAGATGCACGTGGGCCCCAGCCCAGCCTGAGGGCACCACTGAAACGATGCTGTCAGCCTTTAAACAGCGCCTCGTTCATGTTTCCTTGATTGAGAAAAGCCACAGGAAAAAGGCCACAGGGGCCGTAGGTAAGGTCATCCCAAACACCGGCCCTGGTGCCATGGGTCTGAGCGCCATCCTGGGTGACTGAGGGGGCTCGGTGGTGGCCGGTTCGTGGACATAGGTGGTGGGACTCTCGGGTAGCGGGAGTCACTGTGGTCTGAGGCTGCAGGACAGGAACTGCCAAGCGGTCACTGTCGTGAGCTCCGATGTGGGTGCAGGAGCACAGGGAGTCTGCTGCTGCAGGACAGAAGTGACCGCTGGGCCCAGGTGACCCCCGTGGTCCCACCCGCGCTCCTGGGGGCTCTTCCGCTGTATGCAGACCTTTGACAGTGTGCCAGGCCGGGCGGGGGCTCTGTCCCCCCACTTCCCTCGACAATGTGCCAGGCTGGGCGGGGGCTCTGTCCCCCTCCTTCCCTTGTTTCTCAGGCCACCTCCCCACACACACCCAGACATATCGCAAGTCTGCCTGTCACTTAGTGTTTCTGTTTGGCACCCAAACGCAAATAGTATGTTTGCTTCCAGATTGGTTTGTTGACGTAAATTAAGAAAAACCCAGCTGGAGAAGATATCAGTGTCCAAACATTAAGCAACACGTGATATCACGCAAAAAGTGTTGCTTTTGCCTGTTTTGATTGCCATAGCTACGAGGAGAAGGGGCCGCAGGCGGGAGACTTGGCAGGCAGCGTGGGGCGGGGGTGTGGTGTCTTCCAGCAGGCAGACTCGGCCCCGGGCCCCGGGTGACAGCTCTGCGCTAGGAGGCATCCCGGCCACCCCCCAGGCCTCTGAGGGGCCTGCACAGGGGAGGGGTCTTATCCCAGGGGAAGGGAAGAAAACAGCCTCAGATTCAGCCAGACCTGGGTTCAAATGGCCCTCAGACATGGGACCCACCCTCTCAGACCTCAGCTCCCCCACATGTCAATGGGCCGGCGGGGCCTCAGACATTGCTGCCAGCACCACGGACACTCCCGTGTCCCACCCCCGACCCCTCACCTGAGACGAGGACAGCTCAGAGCACCCCTTCCAAGAAGGAGAGGCCAGCTCTGGGGACCCAGCTCTGGGGACCCAGCTCAGGGACAGTCGGAGTGGCAGCCCGCACAGAGCAGAGTAGGCAGTGACGGCCGTGCTCACTGTTCCCCGTGACCCACCTGGGCGCCCGCTGTGCCCAGCGCTGTCCGTCAGCGGGGGGCGCCTCCCGCCTTGGGCCCTGCGGACAGGGGAGGCTGCGTCGCTGCACCCAGCTCATCACGTTTCATGTCGGTCTTTGCTGATGTGTCTTTTGTGGGGATAAAGTGACCCCTCGTAGTTAAAACTTCCGCTGTAACGGGGAGCTGTCAGCTTCCTGGCTCACGCCCACGCGTCCCCCAGCGGCTCACTGTGGCTTCGTGCCAGCCGACGCGTGCGGCCCGCGCGGAGAGGCCTGGCGCCTTCTCCCTCTGTGGTCCCGCAGCCGGGGACAGGGCCAGGCGGAAGTGCCTAGCCCGGCCGGAGGCGGGCACGTCCCGTGGCGATGTCGTAACAGTGGGGACGGGGCACCTCGGAGCGGCCGACGGCATCGGGGTGTCCCCAGGCATGTAGAGACGTCTGGGAACCCTCCCGGGCCCATGCAGAGGGAGAGAGGAATGGCGGCAGCATCTCTCCGTGACGTGCGTGTGAAGACACGTGACTGGCCGCGGGCGTTTGTCACGCGAAACGTGGCATCAGTCTGGCTGCCATCAGCGAGGGGCTGGCAAAGCCCATTAAAGCCGAGCGGTGGAATGTCACGCGTCCCACCCGCCTGGGTGTGTCCCCCGGAGAGACGCCTGTCCCTGTGTGGCAGTACGGGGCAGGAGGTGGCCCCAAACGTCAGACTGAAGGTATGTGTCTGCCCCGAATGGAGGAGCCTGGCGAGACGTCCGCTGCCACCTTCCGAGGGCACGTGTGTTATTTCTGGGCAGACGGAGGAGGAGGGGCGCTGGTCTCCATATTTTAATGAGAAAACTCTGTCAGGGAGAAGGGGTGGCATCTGTGTGACCCCCCCACGGTTCTGTGGGCGCCCGTCTCCATGACCCTTGGTCTCCGAGAATGTCCAGACCTGTAAATTGACACTCACACGAGGGATTCGGCCACACGCGGCCGGTCGGTCTGGGCCCCGGTGGGGGTTCCGGCTGGCGGGGGCCCTTGCTACTGAAGCTCCCCATAGGGAGGGGGCGGTGCCCCAGGGGGCTCACGGGAAAGTACGTGTGAATGTTTGTTTATTTTCATAGGAAGAATCACAGGGTCCGGGGAGAAGTGACAGGTGAAGTGCCGAGCCCAGCTGGGCCACGCCTGCTCCAGGGCCAGCGTCGGTTCTGACGAGATTTCGTAAATTGCTGTTCTTAGCCAGTGTCCAGAGTGCGGACTCAACAGGAGCGTGAGATGACGCCCCCGGCGGCGGGACAGCCTCTGCCACGCGCTTTCGTGATGTCAATGACCCGTGGCATGAAATCGGGACAGCAGACGGGGCCGCAGAGTCCTCAAGAAGAGGCCTTGGTCCCGCAGCCACCTCGCAGGGCACGCGTCAGAGGTCCAGACCCTGGTGGGAGAGGCCGGGGCGCGGGGGGCAGGCGCCTCCGGCCTGCATGGGCTCCGGGCACGTGCTTTGCAGTTACTCCTCCTCTGCCCCGTCCGCTCGCGGCCACGCCTCTGCCGCTGCTTTTCTCATGAACAGAGATGCGGCCAGAGCAGAGGCCGAGGCCACCACCGCAGGGCCTTCCGTGCCGTGGGCACCCCGCTGCTGCAGGCTGAGCGACCACACCCCCAGCTCTGGGTGACAGCAGAGAGAAGCAGCCTGTGCAGTGGGCAGCACAGTGCCCGGCAGGCTGTGGGCGAGATGGCAGCAGCTTAAAGGTAAAGGAACATTCAGTTTAAAAGTTTGTAGTTGCGTCAGAATGAGCTGCATATAATTTAATGACACGATCAGGTTCCTCGTGACACGGAGTGATTTTAATCTGCAGCAGCACCGAGGAACGCGGAGTGTGGCAGGCACCTGGCCGTCGCCTGGCCCCTCCCTTCCTCTCTCCATGAGAAGGGAGGGCGTTTCGAATGCCCCTCCGACATTCCGCTTGTGCCACAGGGTCCCAGCCCGGGTGGGGTGGGACTTCGGCTCCCTGTGACCCAGAGAGAAGCAGGCCGCCTGCCACCCCGCAGCGGGCACGTGGGAATGCATCTGCATTTATTTCCAGGGCTGACTGAATCCTCCAGGGGCAGATTCTGAGTGACCCAGCTCCAAAACACTCACTTCTGGGCCTGCACGTGACTGCAGCCAAGGGCCTGAGCTGGCCCGCCGTGCAGCGCTCGGGCGTGTGACGTGGGAGGCAGCCAGCTCCCGCTCGCGCTCCATCCCAGGGCACGTCACGCGAGCTGAGAACACGCGTTCGCGTAAAGCTGCCTTTTCTTCAAGGTGTCGAGTGACACGTCTGAGTATTATAACACCAAGAGGTAAGTAGCTGTCGGTACTTTTCCATGTAAACATCTGACTTCTGCGCCAGGAAGCAATGGGACAGGTATTCTGTAGTTTCTAGCAAATTGGTCTCAGATGTAGGTGAATAGATTTCATCAAGCGAAGTGTGGGAGCTGCCGTGTGCTGGCCGGAGCCTGCCGGGCGCTGCGGGTCCATTCAGCGCTGGCCACAGACCGGCTCCTCCCTCCGCCCCCTCCGCCTCCAGCACGGTGCCTCGGCCTTCGGCACAGGGCCTTCAGCTTGACCGTCGGGTGATGCTGGTGGTGCTGGCTCTGACCCTCTGGCTGCTGTGGCCCCTGGCCTCCGCGCGGGAGGACAGCGCCCTGCCTGAGCTGTCATCAGAAGCCCTCCGGCCGGGAAGCTTTGTCCCACCGTGCTGGGAGAGGCAGCGGACGGCTTGGGGAGAGGGCCGGGGTCAGAGCCCAGTGCATCGCCCTCGGGGTCGCGTCGTGCTGCGTGAGCCGTACGGCCCGCCCACACCTTCGTTTCTGCGGTGGGCTCGGGGGGCCCCCGGGAGGAGCGTTCCAACCCACGCAGCTTCGCACACGGCCTCATTTGGGGAAAAAGGTCTTTGCAGAGTGACGAAGTGGAAAATCTTGAGATGACCCTAGATTCTCCTAGTGGGCTTTAAATCTAATGACAGGCGTCCTTTCTAAGGGACACAAAAGGAGAGATGGGGACACGGGAGCCAGGGAAAGAGGCAGAGGTTGGAGTGACAGGACCACAGGCCAAGGGGCACCCGGGGTCTCGGGCTCCAGCACGGCCTTTCAGCCGAGGGGGACAGCGGGTGGTCCAACAAACGCAATCAGGACACCTGGCCAAGCAACGTGAAAACATAATTCCCAAAACGTCAGCGACCTAAACATTTTTGAATTATTTTTGTTACTGCATCAGAGGAGGTGTCTCAGAACATAGCTCAGAGCTATAAGGAAAGCGTCGACTCATTGGTCTACACGAAATTGTCCGAAAGAAAAGACACGTGCTTCCCTGCGAGAAAGCGCCGGCAACGTGTAAAGCACTGAGGTTCTGTCCATAATATGTAAAAAGTGTCTGCAAATCAATAAGAAAAACTACCCGAAAGACAGAATGTGGAATAGAGACCGGTTCATAGGAGACTGCAGAGGGGCGGACGGAGGCCTCCGGGAACCGAAGGCACCGAGGTCGTCGACGGGGTCACGCGGGCCGACGCCACCTCAGCAGCGATCAGAGTCGCAGAGTAAAACGTGACGGAGCATCTTACTGTCATCTAGGGCGAAAACGTCAGGAATTTGTCGTTCTTTGCCTGCAGCGTAGAGAGAAGGGCACACACACTGTTGGTAGGGCCGTTGGCACGTGTTCGGAGGGCGGGTCTTTGATACTAAAAACGCGAAATGCCTACACCATTGGACCAAACAGTTCTACTTTTAGGAAGTAGTCCAGAGCCTCGTGCACATGTGGGGCCGTAGTTACACGGTATCCGTGGCACCGCTGCCTGTTGGAGCCACAAACGAGCAACTGTGTAAGTGCGCCATCAGCAGGGTCTGCCGAATAAATCAGGGCACGTCCCCACGGTCAGACAGCCCCGCTGTGAAATGGTGGTGTGAGTCCGTATAGATCCGCGTGGAAAGACGGTCAGGACCCACTGCTGAGTGACGGCGGCCTGTGACCAAACATCAGGCTGATGGGTGGTCTTTTATAACATAGATTTTTAGTGGTGCACACCAGTGCCAAGTCGTGGAAGAGAATCCATCAAGGCAAACATGCGGACAGACGCCTTGGGAGAGAGGTGGCAGATGCTCTGGGGCGTGCGTGCACGTGCGTGTGTGTCGTACGCTTTCCAGTGTGGTTCAACTTTATGATGCGGTATTTATTACTTAATCAATTTATACTCATAAATTATATGTTATACTTTACTTTTATAATATGTTTTTCTGTTATATGATAACATAAATTATGTGTGTTTATGTAAATAAATGTGTGTATTAAAGTAATGTTACTATATAACAGTAATAACATGAAATATAATTTACTTTATTAAAATGTTTTAATTTCTCATCTAATCAGATGAATACGATCTGTGGTTCTTAGAGCCATGTACGTGTGCATGTATGCACACACACGTGTCTGTTATTTCATTGTGTAAAGACCGTCTGTAGAGCGAGACGGTCCCCTGATGACCTCGGCACAAGGAGCTCGCGAACCATCGCCTCTCCTTTCTGTGCTTGTGTGTGTGGTCTGTCTTTTGCAGGGAGAATGTATAGCCTCGTAGTGATGGAGACACAGCATGTTTGCTCACTGAGGAGGGTCCCTGACAGATGCAGTCAGAGACAGCGCTGGCAGACGCAGGCTGGTCTGGCGACTGCTGTCACTCGCCCGGCCATCTGCCTGTCAGCTGCCACTCCCCACTGGCGGGCCGTGGAGTGAGAACACCCCCGGTGAGGGCGGTCTCCGTGTGGCGCCCGTGTGAACACAGCATCAGCTCAGTGCGGACAGTCGGGGTGGGGGCCTGGAAAATCAAGAGGGGCTTCCTGGAGGAGGGGGACTAAAACTGCTCCTGTTAGAGCCAGACAAGACGTGGAGGACATTTGGAGAAGACGGAGCGTTCAGATGCCGTAGGGAGGGCACGGGTGGCCTTGGCCCCTGCGAGAGGCAGCCAGGGGCCCTCAGGGAGGGTAGCAATGGTCAGGCAGGGGTGGGACGTGCGTGGGGCCAGCTCTCAGGGCACTTCCGGTGGTGGCTGGTCAGGAGAGCAGTGGTGGCCGTCGCCAGCCCTATGCCACGTGGGAACACTGCGGCCCCGGGCCGCCGACCGTGTCTGGGGACCGGGCTCCAGCCCTGCACCCTGGGCTACGTGGCCTCATGGCCACCAAGCCCTACACGGCGCCCTGCGATGCAGGGGCCTGTCACAGGGCGGGTTTTCCGGCAGAGCGGGCCCCGAGGAGAAGACAGGCCACTCACTCATGGCTCCGCCCGCACGGGCAGCCGGCGCCTTCTGTCCTCCAGGTCAGGCCCGCGTCACCCGTTCCTTGTTCCCTGGGACCCGCGAGGACAGGGGCAGTGGGTGCCTCCCCTGGCAGAGCAGGCCCAGCCCGGGGCAGAGAGGCTGCGTCTGGTCCCTGCGCCCCAGGTCTTACATAATTAGGCGAGTCACTTAGTGTCGCTGTGTCTTGTTAGAGAAGCTACTAATCCTTAGAGCTAACGAGACGAGCTAATGAATGTAAAACCCTTTGGAAATATGAGAAATGCAGAGGTGCCGTGTAACGGGCCCGTTCTCCCGGCATCGACACTGCCTCGCGGAGCCACAGGCCTCTTCCGGGAGAGCGTCTTCCAGGCGGTGGCATTCGTGGGCCGGGTCTGCCCCAGAGCCCCGCAGCTGGCTGGCATCTCCCATGCTCCTTTGCAGGATGAACTGACATGGGGACAGGGATGGGTGAACCGGCTGGGACTCACCGCCCCCGGACCTGGGGACGACAGGGACCTATGGCCTCCAGGAACCATGGGGCTGAGGATGGGGACTCCAGGCCGTGACTGCTGAGCGCCCGAGGGGGCGGGTGGGGCCCAGGTGTGGCCAGCCTGGTGGCACTTCTCGTACCTGCCGTGACGGACCGGCCACAGCACACTGGTCCTCGGCTCTCTCTCTGCGGTGGAACTTCTGACGTTACTCCCAGCTTCTCCAGAGGCGGGTGGGGCCGCGACACCCCTCGGGCGGACCCAGCACCCAGCACCTCCTGCTTTTCTCCCGTCGGAAGGATGAGCGCTGGGCGTCTTCTCGCTCGGTGAGTGGCCTGAGTCCGGGGCAGCACTCGCCCCAGGCTCTGGGCACACGCGGCCGCCCGTGGGGTGGGCTCTGCACGGGGGTCGTTGGAAATAAGACAGACAACCGAACGCCCTCTCTGGCACCTACTTCCTGAGGACGCGTGGCACGGCCAGCAGATCGTCACTGTCTCTTCAAACCATGGCGACGGTGTTTACGTTCAAGACCAAGCACAGTGGCCAGTTAGCAGAGCCATATCCTGGGCCAAAAATAACTGCGAGCTGCTCCAAGAGACCCGAGTTACAGGGCGAAGCGGACATCTGACAGAAGCCCGTCGGCCACAGTCACCAGAGTGGATCTCGGCTTCAAGAAAAGTGAAGCCTGAGTCATACGTTTGATGGCTGAGCCTTCAGACGACCGTCTTCGGGATGACATTTCTGAAGAGAGACGTCTAGAACTTACGAAGAAGGAATTTGTTCCCAAACAATATGGAAAAGAACCAGGCCCCGCCCAGCAGAGGTGAGAAGCCAGCTCGCCCAGCGTCCTGGGGACAGCCTGGCAGCCGCTCGATCCGGAGAGACCTGGGCGCCCCCAGCCCTGACGGGCCCCGCCAGCACGCTGCAGGCCGACGCTGACACCAAACTCCTCGGGACGGTCTCGTGGAGCATCGGGGACCCCGCTTCCCCGATGGTCGTGCCCACGTCGCACTGCGAAACGTCTTCCTCGTGGGCACGTTCAAAAAACACGTTAGTGAGTACGTGACTTTGCCAAGAAAGGCTGACGTTTCCGCCCTTTATCAAACGTGACAGCTACAGCCGTCGCAAAGCCCCGTGGTGTCCCGCATTCCCATGGAGGAGAGGGAAGCGTTTTGCCCCAGATCACTCAGCTTCGAAGCCATGAAGCTGAGGCTTGAGCCCAAGGCTTCACCGCGGGGTCTGTGCTGGGCATCGATGTCGCCATCCTTACATTCCAGAACCAAGTCTAGGATAGCCCACGAGTGGTGCGGCTACTTAGCGCTAACCGTGGTTCTGCTCCAGAAATTTAAAGGAAAGTGTGTACAGTATTGAAAAGGACGCTCGGCCTGTGCACCGTGACCTTGGACAGTCATTTGGTGTCACCCCGTGAAGCTGGCAGCCCTCGGCCTGTGACCCCGCCGTTCCCCCCCAGGCACATCCTCCAGGAACCTTGGACACGTGCACAGACGCCAGGCACGGTCCGTGTGAGCGGAGCCATCGGCCCAGCCCCCCCAGAGTGGAGCGGTGCACATGGGGCGCCTGCCCACGAGGGGGAGTGTCACTCGGCGGTGACGGCAAGCCTGAGGGCGCGGAAACACCCAACGTGACCAGCTGGGGAGACAGCACGGGTGCGGGACGGCAGTTGTACAGAGGCGCAATCCCGCCCCGAGGGCCGCGTGGGCTTCACGTGCGTCTTTGCTCACACGGACGGTCCTGCGTGTGGCTCCGGGGCACGGCGGGCGGGGCCGTCGGAACCGCAGCCGTTCGGTCACTCAGGCCGTCTTGGCCGCAGGCTGCAGAGCGCCCGGTCTGGGCCGTGGGTTCCCTGCTGTCCTTGTAAGACCATTTCACGGCGTAGGGGTCACACACGTTTGCGCCGATGTGTACATGTCCCATAATTCAAAACGAGGTCACCAAAGGCCACCATCCAGTGTACCTGTGACCTGTTTCCGGTCACATTCTTGGGGTCCTGGGGGACTCCAGAACGGGTCATGTTGACCCACTTAACTGGTTTTGTGAAGGGGGGTTTCCAGCTTCTGGCTCAGCGGGCTGAGTGTGTACCGTGAGCAGCCTGGCCGGGAAGCACCCAAGCCCGGCCAGCACCGTGGCCCCGGGCGGCGAGCCGTGTGGCAGAGCCTGGCCCGCGTGTTGGGAGGAGCCTGCACTGCCCGTTGGCAGCACCATCGAGCTGTGCGACCAGCTCTCCACGGCCACCTGCCCGAGCCCGTCACTCACTCAGCGATGATCTCTCCTCCGGTCACCACTGTTCCTGAAACCTCACATCCTCTCTCGTCGACCAGACATCCGAGCAGCTGTGTGGAACGAGCAGGCACCAGCTCCAGGCCTGGCAGTGGGGTCTCCTGCCTGCGGGCCTTGGGTCTGGGGGACGAGGTTTGGCCCCAAGAGTTTCGAGGCCGGTGGCCTAGCAAGACGTGGCGCACTGCATCCAGGTGGGCCTGTCACCCACAAAACCTGACGGGCTCAGTGCCTCGACTCAGCACAGCGCCAAGGCGGCGACGCCTCGCTCATGGTGACGGCCAGCGCGAGAGTTCGGGGGCCGTGGGCGGGGGGCTGGGAGGGGCGGCTGGCCCCCCCACCATCAACGGCCTTCGCGCTGAAGGACCCACGGCTGGCGATGGCGACTCAGACTTGTGCCCGACATGTCCTCAGAAGCGAACGCAGCGAGCCCGTCCCCCCAAGGAGTCCTTGTTACCAATGGTATAAATCTGTGTTTCGGGACAAAAATGTGAACTTTGAAAACGCGTATGTGCCACTGAGCCTTACGGCGTCTGGACCCTTAGACTTTTCCCAGGAGCTCGGCGGCAATGGGAGCAAGTGCTGCTTTCTCTGTGTCACGACCGAGACGTGCCAGCGCCTGGCCAGCCACAGTGTCACCGAACCACGCGCCGGTCACGGGCCCCGTCACGGTGCGGGGGACCCGGAGGTCGGCGGAGCAGGAGCTCGCTGCGGGGCGTCGGACGCCACCCGGCCACTGACCTGAAGAAACTGGCTGTGGCGTCGGGTCGGGGAAGAACAGCCGCGGCTTTCTGAAGACGCCCCGCCCCGCCCCGCCCCCTCAGCGACCTGGCCCCCTGAGGTCACCTCCGCCACGCGCTCCAGCGAGACCACAGTCACAGGAGTCCTCGGCCAGCCAGGCGCCAGTCACATAACTGGAAAACCACTCCGCCCACTGGTTCTGTTTTTGCTTCAGAAAATACAGATTTGGTTACGAAATATTTGTTAACTCGGCCTGATACATTTTGGCATTTTGTTATTTTTAAGAAGTTAATAAACTCCTCAGCGTAGCGAGAAATGAAAGTATCAACAGATGCAGCCCGCGTTCCTACCGCTGGGGCCTCGGTTCTTCTGAGCACGAAGGGCCAGACGGGGATCGGCCGTGGGGCCCCCGTGCTCAGGAACGTCGTCCAGAAGTCACAACCCAAGAGACAATGTTTCGTGGTTAGGCCGGGAGCTTGTTCTCAGAGCGACGTGCCAGGGGCTCCTGTCATTCCCTCTCTGTGCTGGGCTGTCCCCGTCACTCCCTGGGCGGGAGCAGCGCCCACCCAAGCACTGGGCAGCGTCATGTCGACAACGTACGGGTGGATTGTTCCTAAACCGGCTCTTACCCTTTTCTGTAAAAATTAAAGCACCACCGCTAAAAAAAGAAAGAGATTTAAAAACAAACAAACAAACCCAAACTGCAGACGGACGGCGCTTAGTGCCTGTTCCGCGTGTTCCCCGAGCCGGCGAGGGGCCTGGCAGCTGAGAGCCAGCGATGCTGCGTTTTCTCTTTGTGTTTCATAAGTGGTTTTTAACCAGGTCCCCTGAAAATGTATTATTGTTAGAAAATAAACCAAGGAACAAGGGATAGTAATTTAGCACTAGAAAGCTAATTCCGGCGACCTCCAACCTCTCAGCGGTCACGTGGCTATTGATTTTCAATACCGTGCGGTGGCACGCCACGCCAGGCGTGGGGCTCAGCACAGTCCAAACAGTTTCCCCCTTATCAGTCGGGTCCCTGAGTATTTGAGCATTAAGACGACAAATGTCCACAGTTAACGGCGTGTCACATGGCAGCGGGGTGGACGTGCCAATTTCCTAATGAAGTCGGGCTGTTGGCAAACACTCCAGCCGCCGTAGATTGAAGGTCTTTTGTGTGTTTCCAGCACGCCGGAGAGCTTCGCACGTTCGCGGTCACGTCGCCGTGCGAGGGCCGAGCGCCGAGAGAGGGGGCGAGGGAGCCGCAGCGCGGACCGAGGTGGGCTGCCGTCCGCGGGCGGTGTCCGGGCGTGCGTCCCTGTCGTCCTCGGAGACGATGTCCCGCGTAAACGCGCTGGCCCCGCGTCCCGCGCCCCCGTGGGGAGGCGTCTCGGCAGCACCCCGCTCCCTGCACGGAGCAACCGGGACCTTCTCTTCAATGTCGCAGGAAGAAAAGCGGTCGGCGCCTTTTGAGTCTCAACCGGGTGCAGCTGGCCTCCCACTCGCGGGCCGTGGTGTGTGGACCGGGGCCGGGGGGGCCACGCGGTGCTGCCCACACCCCCCACCCCACCCCAGACAGTTGGCCTGCGCCTCCTCCGGCCTGGGCAGGCTCCGCCGGCTGCGTGCACCCCGGCCCTCTCTCTCCACCCCTCCCGGTCGTAAATTATGGTTGCCATCTTGTATTGATTATTGAAAATGTTATGTCCACGGGAAGAAAATGCCATTGCTTTAAATATCAACATTACTAGGGATTTTAAAGTTATTTTTTACGGAGACGTATGTGATAAAAATTTTTAAGCGATTGGAAGGAGGGAAGGGGGAGCAGAATTATTAAATAACACGAAAATCAATCCTCGCTTCGGTCTGGCCGGGCGAGCATTGCTCAGCTCAGGTAAGTAGTTTAAATTCAGACACGTCTCATACTGGACTTTTTACAGGAATGGAGAAATTTATAATGAAATTCAACGAGGAAACTGGAAAAACAGCCAAATTGGTGTAGCAAAGTGGTTAATAGGACCATTAGCCTCCTCGCTGTATTTTTTTGGACACCGCGTGCCTGTACCACGGTGCTCGGAGCAGATTGCGGGAACAGGCTGACAGTTAGTAGCTAACTCAGCAGTGCTGGGTACAAACTGCCATCTTCCCGTGGATTTACAGCTGCCACTTCTGCTACTTCAATTAGTTCTATAGCACACAGATGTTGCTTAAATGTTGCTGCTAATGATGCTGCAATAAGCCTAAGATTCATGCCATATTTTGAGGCACATAAATTTCTCAAGTGGCACAATTAAAGTGGAAATATTAGGTGGGGAGAAGCTGGCAGTCTCCAGGACTTGGAAGGCACGCCCGCTATGCAATAATGGGTCAAAAATTCATTCAAGTTTTACTGCTGTTGCGAGTTTTAAAAGACTTTTCACAGTTGAATGCAAAGTAGTAAAAACCAGGGTATTAGGAAATGAGAATGCAGTTCTGTTATTCAGACATGACTTTTAATTTCAAATTGAAATCACATGCCCGCTTTTCTGGACGTGACCGAAAGCAGAAGCTGCGGGCCGGAGAGGTTTAGCCTTTGGGGGCGGGAGGTGCCGGGCGGAAGTGGATCCCTGCCGGGCGAGGGGTGGCCGGAGCTGCCGCGGCTTCGGGAGGCACTGCGGGCCCCCCGGCCAGAGAAGCAGCTCGGGTCACGGCAGATGCCGAGGCCTCGAGCAGGTGTCCGCCCGTTCGCCCTCCGACGGGCTCCACGGCAGCCTGGGGGCGCGTCGGGCCGTGCACGCGTGCGCACGCACACGCACACACACACGCACATGCACATGCACACGGCAACACCGACACACGCGGCCGCGCCTCCGACACAGGCCGAGAAGGGAGGCCGGTGGGGACCCGGAGGCCGGCCTCTGCCGGCCCCTCCCGTGCTGCTCCCTTCTGCGGTCCCTTGGCCACCCTAACACAGTTCTCTGCTTGTCACCAGATTTTGTTTTCCGTGAAAGCGCTCTCGGGAGAAGAGCCGCTTCCAGCCGGTTGTCAGCTGCCCTGGAGCCCCTCACACCCTGCCTTAAAGGGCCAGCACGTCTGCGGGCGAGGCTGGCCCTCGGCAGGCCCCCGTCCCCGAATCGTGTGCCGCCTGACCCCCACCCTGGTTCCACGTATGGATCTGCACCGCCGGGTATGACGGCCTGGGCTCGGCGGGGACCATGCACCCCGGCCGCCCCCATTGGCACCCGCAGCCACGCACCGTGCACTGGTTCCGGGCTACCCCGGGCCTGCCTGACCCACCTCCGTCTCTGCTGTGACTCTTCTGGATGGGTTCTGTCTGCAGTAGGCGCTGCAGCTGGATGGTGTCGTGTAGATATTTGCCAAATATTTATTTTCCTCTTAAATGATGCAAAACATTCAGTAAAACCTTCCCTAGGCAAACCCAGAACTCCAAACGGCGTAAGGTTCAGTAAACCCGTCAGCATCTTTCTGTCCCCTGCCCCCTCGACCCCTCCTTTTCTTCTTCCCTTCTCCCCCCCGCCTGTCATCCTGTACCTCTGCCCCTCTGACCGTTGACAGCAAACCCCACAGATGTCAGTGTTCTCGTCCCGAAGGTACAGGACAGCGAGCCCCGCTGACCTGGGCACGGCGGAGCTCACGGGAGCACAATGCACGCTTCACGCCGGCAGGGAGAAGCCCACGGGGTCGAGCGCGTGGGAGCAGCGTCACCAGAGCATCTTCGTTGAGGGGTCTCGGGGCCTGGCCAGCCAGGGCGGCGGTGGCCGAGCGTGTGCCCAGGAGCTCACGATGTAGCACGGCAGGGGCGGGAGAAATAACCCGCTCAGATTCTCCAACTAATGAGCTATTCCCAGACGCGAAGGGCCACCGGGCAGTGTCCACGCCCCGTTCCCCACTTGCACTCGGACCCGGCGCCTTCTCAGCCAGCCCGTTCTCGGGGCCCCCAGAGGTGAGCAGCTGGTGCCGAGGCTTCTTGGGGCTTAGAAGTGTCATGGTGTAAGCGACGGACACAGACTGTGAGGTCTGTGCGCTCGGTAGGGGGTGCGGGAGAGAGCAGGACCCCAGTGCCGATGCCACTGTTGGGGTCCGCTGTCGAAGATGGTACAGGGCACAGTATGCCTTGCACCGAGGCCAAATCCAGGACACTCCACCCCCGGGAGGGAGGATCTGCTCAGGGTGACTGCAGAGATGCCCAGCCCGAGTCCGCGGCTGGCTTCCCTGACACCGCTCACCGCCCCGGCCACCATTTCCAGTGCCTGTGTCTCATCTGCATCAGCGGGGTGATCTCGCCTCGCGGGGTGTATTGTTTGCGGTGGATGCTTGACAGACAGGCCGGCAGACGTCTTTGCATCCTAGGACAGCTGCTACCTCCTAAGCTCCGAGTTCCACAGCACCCAGGGGCAGTTCGCCGTGTCCCCCTGCCCAGCCTCCTGGGCCAGGACAGGCGCCCGTGGTCCGTGCCTGGGGCCGTGCGTGCGTCTGTGCTCTGAGGAAGGCTGGTCCCAAGTTCAGGTGAAGGACGTGGAGGTCGAGCAGGGGAATGACAAAGGCATCCTCTTCCCCAGATAGCAGGTATTTAGCAGATGGGAAAATATTAGCAGATGGAAAATCAGCGGATACATTTAGATCAAGATGCAAATTTAAAAGCCGCCAGCCCCTCGCACTAAATATTTGCACTGAGCATCTCCCTGCATCAGCGTCTTTCTGATGAGCCCGTGCACTGCACTGGTACAAAGTCGTGTCAGGGTTCCACACTCGAAATGCGTCATGAGTTAAATTTCAGCATTTAAATGCGAGACAATTTCCAAGCTTCTGTCGTCTTTTGGAGTTTTGTCTCAAAAGCATTCACATGTATCCTTTCACGAGTAAGTTATTGTTATAAATTAGCTGGTGCTCCAGACAGACAGACAGACAAACAAAAAAGTGTCCTTTTGTTTTCTAAATGGCTGATATTGATACCTCGGGTGTGTAGCAATCTTTTAAAGCTGTGATTCCAATATAATAGTTTTCATTACAAAAATTGCTAAAACGAAAATCACATATGAGCCCCAGCCAGCGACCGTCTCCAGAGGCCGTGGGGCCCTGGACCTCGACGTCACCGTGTATTTGCCACTCTGCCCCCCAGGGCTGTGAGGTGGCGACTTAATCCCTTTCACAGCAGGGAAACTGAGGCTCGGATGTAAAATCCGCCAAGACCCACCGATTCGAGCAGCAGGGCTGGGAGGAGAGCTTGAACTGGGCCTTTTGACTAAAGTTTCAATCTTTTCCCCAAGAGGATTGAACCGGATACTTTCAGAGGGACCCACAGTCTAGGACACCCAGCAGCTGCCGTCTGGTGCACCAGCGGATCGATTCATTCCCCGGCAAGGATCTGAGTGTTCGCCATGGGCCGGGCACCGTTCTGGGGTCTCGGGACGTAGCTGAGCAGGACAGGTGAAGTCCCCACTCCCGTGGGGTCCCATCCTGGCAGAGAAGAGAGGAAGGACTGTGAGGACACCTGACGTCCTCACAACGCGGTAACAGCGGAAGGAGGCCGGGGCGGACCTGGAAGCTGCCTGCCGTCGAGTGTTTTACAAGTCCAGATTCTGGAAACGGGGCTTGGGGTAGATGGTAAAACCTGCCTTTCTCCACAGATGCCCTTGACCTCCGGAAAGAGTGACCCCTGCCATCCCTCCAAGGGCTGGATATGTCTGCGTGGACGTGGTCATCTTGATTGAACCAGGAGACTCAGAGTATTTGACGAAATAGGCCTTGCGATTGTTTTCCTCACTCAGGAACTGGACAAGGACACGGAATCTGCCGCCACAGAAAGTCACTAACTGGTGCATGAGGTAGTTACCCACGTTTCAGGCCCTGATTAATTCGCTCTGCTATTAATATTAGGGTACGGTCACCGTAGCAACCGACAGCAGGTTCCTGTGGCGGCTGCTCCTGCAGCCTCTGCTTGGGGAGCCGGCACGGCGGGTGTCCAAGGGCGGCAAAGAGGAGAGAGCAGGGCTCCCTGTGGCCCAGACAAAGCGCGGTCTCCCCAGACCTCCCGCTCCCCAAACGCCAGGACGCCTCCGCCGTCCATCGCTGCGCTTCGCCCCCTGCCCACTTCTCTTCCGGCCCTGCCCCCCACCATCTCCCTCTGACATGCCGACCGCACCCACTCCGTCCTCACTGGCCCCGACACTGTCCCTCCCAGCCCGGTCCTAGGTCAGGGCCACCTGTCTCTGGCCACTGACTGTGGGCGGACCTCCCGCTGGACTCGCGGCTCCTTAGAAGCAGGGCTGTGTCTCTCTGGGTCGCTGCCTGCCGATGCCCAGACATTTCTCACACATAGTAGGCCCTCAACACGTGTCTTCGGATAAGCTCAATGGAGCTAAATGCAGTAACCGGCTCTTTCCGTTGCCTTCAGAGTGCCATTTATTACACAGTATTTGATATCCCTCGGTTTCAACTTTTCTAGATTTAATTAGATTTAACTCATAAGAAAATGGTCGGTTCTCCCAGTGGTTCCCATCGTAACTGGAAAATTGGTTGAACCTAAAAATCTAATAAGGGGACAACTTTTTAGGGGACAAGTTCACGGTCAGGCATCGTGACGGGGAGTGGGGAATCGCAAAGCCACGGTCAGCTCGGCTTCTCGTCCTCACAGCCCCGTCTTGCTCGGCTTCGCCCTGCTCCTCCCCCCCTCAGGCTGGGGCAACATTCCCAGTGCGAAACTAGGAATAATCATACTGCCACTGCGATTCTAACGAGGCTTTATCTTCCTCTCTCCTTCGTGACCGTGTTTACATTGAAGTTACGGGTGGTGAAAATTCGAATAAACCAGATTTGAAATATTAATAACCTGTATACCAAAACCTGGCAAAGACATTACCAGAAAGATATGATAAACCAATATTTTTCGCGAGTGTAGATGCAAAATAAATCACAAAACACTAATGAAGAAAATCAAGCAATAATCAAGTGGGTTCATCCCGGGAATGCAAGGTCGGTTCAGTATCCAGAAACCAATCAATATAAGTTGTCGCATTAACTTCATTAAGGACAAAATACAGATTATCTCAATAGATGCGGCAAAAGCACTTGAAAGTAATCGACGCTCATTCATTTAAACAACTGTCAGCAAATGAGGAATAAAAAGGTGTCTCAGTCTGATGCAAGACACCCCCGAAAAGCCCAGGGCCAACGACGGACCTAAAGGTGAAATGTTAAAACACGTTTCCCCTAAAATGAGGAGAAAGACGGTACGTTTCTGTCGCCGATTCTCCTCAGCGGTTCCCTGACGTGCCAGCCCGAGCAGCAAAGCAAGTAAAACTGTTCACAGGGTTGGAAAGAAAGGGGTGAAACTGTCCCCGTTTGCAGATGGCTCGACTGTAGACAGAAAATCCTGATGACTCATCAGGAAAGAAAACTAGCCAATGAGTTGAATTTAGCAAGGTTGTGGACGTAAGGCCAGTACGCAGAAATCAGTGGTACTTCTATGTACTGTCAGCAAACAAATGGAAACTAGTGGAAAATTCAAAAGCAACACTGTAATTGTATCAGAAACAAAATACATCGATTTGATGAATGATGCACAAGACCTCCATACCGAGAACTAGAACATATTTCTTAGAGAAATTAAATAAGACCTAAACGAATGGAAGAATATACTATGTTCATGGATTGGAAATATTAAGATGTCAATTCTCCAAAAATCCATCTAAAATTCTAAGGTGATTCCAGTCCCAGTCCCAGCATATTTTATAGAAATCAGCAAGATTTCTTTCAAAGTGTGTCTGGAAATGCAAAGAACCTAGAAGCGTCAAAACAACCTTGAAAAAGAGCAAAGCAGGAAGGATTTAGCAGTCATAGCCATAAGAACCCAAAGTCAGACGCAGCCCACGTGGCATGAGGCAGAAGCGTGGATGAGCAGTCCGTGCTCGCAGTGGGGCAGCAAAGGGGATCGGAGACGGGCCACCTGCACGTTGCCTTCGTGTGCGGCGGCTTCGGCGATGCACACGGATGCTGTGCTCAGTGAAGGTTGCGAACACGGTCGTTTCATTGATGCGGGAAGACACAAATCCGATCCACAATGAAAAGCAGTTCGGAAGGCTGGTCGCCTGGGGTGGAGGGAGGGGTCCTCTTGGGAGCAGAGTGAGGGAACTGTCCGGGGTGCAGAAAAAATCTAGAGAAGGATGTGGGTTGAGCGGATGTATCTCTCGTTTGTCGCACACGTATAGCTAAGATCTACGTTTTTCAAAGTGTGTAAGTGTCACCTGGAGAAAGGCGTTGACCGGGTCGGGTGGGGGCAGAGGTGAAGCTGGGGTGGCAGGGCGCGGTGGCCTTGGGAGCTGGATCGTGGGTGCAGAGGGCTCTGTACTCGTCTGTTTACTTCATGTATGTCTGAAATTCTCCAAAATAAAATGTCGGTTTTTAACTTAGCGCATAAAAAAAGAAATAATACAAGATAAAATATTTTAACAAGGTCTCACTTTAAGTACAAAATGTAAAATAACGTGTTTCCCCGAAAATATTTTTATGTCATTTCCAGAGTCACCGTTTTGTATCCGGTGAGCCGAGCTGTCACTGTGTTGGAGCGTTTTCCACTTAGTGTCCGCTGGCTAGCGAGCGGCTGCCCTAGGCCCGTCCCCTTTGCCAGGAAGCTCTGAACCCAGTGGTGTCAGGAGACGATTCGGGTGACGGAGCTGCCTTCCGAGCGCCCACCGGCCTCAGCGGCAGCGGTGACATATTCCCCGCGCTCGTTAAGAGGCGTGGCGGCGGCCAGCGCTGCAAACTCGGCCGACGGCCGCCAGCTCCAGGACGGAGGTGAAGCCAGGCCGGTTCTCTGAAGCCAGGTCGCCTCCAGCCTGTAGGGAAACGAGCTCTATAAACTCCGAAAGATGATGTCGGGAAAGTGAAAGCAAGCGCATCTCTAGTTCCCCAAAATAAATAATTAGGCAGGAAACGTGGGGGAGACGCGGCGCCGGGCTCGGACGGCCGAGGCCCAGACTCTCGCCGGTGCCCAGCGCTCAGCTCGGCCGTGCAGCTTCCCCGGGGCAGGGCCGCCGAGGGCTCTGAGCACGTGGCGCGGCCGGCCCTGCAGGGCGCCCCGGTGTGGCAGGCGGGCCCAGCAGGCTTCTGACTCCAGTAAATGGTGTCACCGGCCTCATCTCTCCCTGGGGAGGTTGAAATGGGCAGCACGTGTTCCTTTTTGCAAGAAAGGCTCCCTGGGCCCAGAGTGTCACACGATCCACCGTGACATCGAATCGTCTCTCCCACCTTCCTTTTGTGTTTTCGCCCAGAGAGCACCATGTCCGAACCGAACCCTAATACCGCTACAGCTGAGTGGGACGACGGTGTCCTGACGGCGTTGGCGTCAACGACGACATTGTGACGTTATCGGCAAGAACACTTTGGTGCAGGTTGTAATGTTTATAGAATGGTGATGGATCTATTGAAGGACTCGACCAGCGTCGAATTGTGTGCATCGTGTATCAAACAGCCCTTCTTAAATATCAGTTTACGGAGGAGAGAAGTGTTGTGGGAAACAACCAGGAAAATTAGCACGTGCTTGAAAGACTCAAGGATAGACCAGGGCCTCCCGTGCGCCCAGGCCAGCCTGTCGTCGTGGGCTTGTGAGCGCCCCTCCCCGTTGGGCCCCGGTGGACAGCAGGGAGACCCAGCACGACTCAGAGTCAGTGGTGGGAAGCCGAATGCCACGCGGGGAGCCAGGCTTACAGCCCCCTGTTCTCCCGGGACAGCCCGCCAGGCCCTGCAGGACCAGCCAGTTTAGTTCCAACGTCCCCCGCCATGACCTGCCAGGTGCAGACCCCGGCAAGGCCTTTCAGTAGCTCCCGGCTGCAGGCTGAGCCGCTGTCCTCGCTCAGGGGCCCCTGCCCCCGTGCCAGGGACCAGGCCAGCTGGGGGCACTGCCTTTCCTGGACACCACAGCTCAGTCTATGAGGACGCTGGGGTGCCCGCTTCCCGGGTGGGCGCACCGGCCCCCGCCGCCAGCACGTGGAGGAGACGGCGCCCGGCAGACAGTGGCCTGTGCTGGGAGCACCCGCTTGCCTTCGGGGCTCTGCGTCCCCACTTGTCCCTATGGAAGCGTGAGCTGCTTTCATTGTTTTTGAGGACAGATCAAACTTATTTCGGAAAAGAATTGGCTCGGGAGTCGGCATAGGCCCCCTGGAGAGAGCGTTCAGCTCCTCCTCTTTGACAAAGCGATTCCTGCCGTGTCTCTTCATTAACACAGTGCAGAACTTTCTTCGAGGAAAGCGAGAGGGCCGTAAGCCTGTTTGACTCTGCTGCTGACTGTCACGAAGCCGAGTGTGCGGGGCCCTCCCCACTGCGGGAAGAGCCTGACGCTCCACGCGGGGACCCTGGGGATGGCCCAGCAGAGCCCAGGCCACCTCACGCAGGCACAGCCACTCTACATGGGACAGGCTGCCTCCAGGCTCAGCTGTAAAGAGCCAAGACCTGGGGGTGACCTGTGGAGGCCTGAGTGACATGCACGGGACGGCCACCAGGACCTCCTGGAAAGCCTCGCGCTCCTCATATGCAACCTGACTCCAGGAGGCCTCCAGGAAGTGGGGGCAGAGGCAGGTGGGGCTGTCCCCCGAGCCCGAGGTGGGCAGAGGGAAGGGCGGACTGGACCCGGGCCTGTCACGGGTGCTGGAGTCCCGAGCGAGCACAGATGCAAGTGTGCCATCGAGTGAGGTGGAAATGTATGCCCCTCGCAGCCAGCACCCCGACCAGGACACCGAGCATCCCTCAGACAGACGTCACACCCCCTCCCACAGCCGCCGAAGGTGGGAACAGCCCCGACGCCCACGAGCGCATGGCGGGCACGGAATGGGTGACTGCGTGGGCCACTGTACCACGTTGGGGAGGTGCTTCGTGCCTCTGAGCTAGACAGTAAAATGGTGACTTTTATGCGTGTTTCACAATTTAACATTTTTAAAAAGGTGAAGAGCACGCAGTCGCTCCGGGAACTGCCCGCCTGGCACCGCCTGGTCCGTCCGCGCCGCCTGGGCGCTCCTGGGCCTCCGTGGACTCGCTCCGCCTGTGCCCGGGACTGGGCCCCGTTCGCTCGGCACGTCTGAGCTCCACCACGTTGTCGCCTGCGTCCAGCGTTTGCTTTCACTGCCGATGAGCATGTCGCAACCTGTCTGTTTCCTGCTGGCGGACGCCGGGGCATCTCCAGGGGTTAGTCTGTACCTAGCGCTGCTGTAGCCCCGTCGTCCAGTCTGTGGCCCCGTCGTCCGGTCTGTAGCCCCATCATCCGGGTCTGCAGCCCTCTCGTCCGGGTATTCCGCGGCCAGCTGCCGGCATTCCTTCCAGGTCTGTGCCTAGGGATGTCATTGCTCACTAGATGTTTATTCGCCTTCGCAGGCACTTTCAGCTTTCCAAAGTGGCCGCTTAGTGCCCGCCAGCCTGAGGACATCGTGCTTTTCCGTTCGGCCCCTAGTGGGCGTGAGGCGAGATCTCGTGGTTCTGTTTTGCATTTCTTGGGTGACTGATGGTACTGAACAGTGTTCGTGTGCTTCCTGGTGATCTTAGTATCTTCTTGGTGACGGGGCGGTTTGCTCCTTTTTCATTTTTATATTTGTCGTTCCCATAGCGAGGCGTAGACGTTCTTTATGTTCTGGAAGCAATTCTTCTGATTATACGTGTTAGAACTATTTTCTCCCAGCCTGCGGCTTGCCTTTTCATTTCCTATTTGCTGTTTTTTTAAGCAGCAAGAGATTTATTTTAGGGTATTGGGTACCTTCAGAATCTTTAGAAGGACGCGTAAGGGCTGAGCTCCCCGAATAACTTCTAGATGCACAAAGCAAAAGCCACTCTGAAGGTAGACTTGCTTCTGCCGCCCAGGAGGCCTCCACCAATGTCATTTTAAGCTTTTCACTTTGGTTTGATTTTAGATGTAAAGAGCCGTGAAGACAGTACGGTGTTCCCATATGCCCTTGACCCGGATGCCATATTAACATCTTAGGTAACGGGTACGATTGTCAAAATTACGCCCTTGACCGCGGTGAATCCTATTAACTAAACTACAGACTTTATTCGGATTTCTCCAGTTTTTCCACGAACGTCCTTATTCTGTCCCAGGATAAGACCACCGGTCATCGCCTCCACTGGTCCCCTCTGACCTGCGACAGTTTCTCACACGTGGCGTTTCTTTCGTGGCCTGGATTCAACCAGCTTTTTTAGCTTTACTTTATCCTTGAATCTCACGAGGATACTAACTACTTTACTAACTGGTCCTCGTGGTTTCCTCGAGGATGACTTAGGGTTTTCCACGTGCATAATTCCATCACCTGTGGGTAGAAACGAGTTTTGCTTCCTCCTCTCCCATTTTTATGCCTTTCGTGCCTCCTTCCAGCTTTAGTCCCCGGTTATAACCTCCCGTCTGTGTTGGACGCAAGTGGAAAGAATGGCCATCCTCGCCGCGGCCCCGCCCCAGGGGGAAAGTGTCCACGTTCTCGCCACCAGGCGCGATGTCCCGGGCTTCTCGTGAACGCCGCTGTCTCCCCGAAGACGTCCCCTTTCGTTCCTTGCTTGCTGAGAGTTTTGAAAGTGAACGAGTCGAATTTTATCAAATGCTTTTTCTGCACCTATGAAGATGCTTTTATTAACATAATGCTCTTAAAACTGCTGTGGGTCTCCTACGAATCATACTGGGGTTTTTCTGTGCTCCCGTGATTGTCTTCTTGACAGACCCGTGGGCATCGGATGAGCCAGGCTTCCGCGAGAAGCCCCTTCCTCCTGTCACGAGGGCATCGAAGGCGCTGCCCTCGATTTTCCTGAGGCCTTACAACCACACACGTAGTGTGGTCTTTTCTCCGAGCCATTTCTATCTTTGGGAATATTTCACTGACGGTTAAAACTGAAGCGTGGAGTACATTTCTCTTTGAGCCAGCCAGCCTGCCCCGCCTCTTCTGGACCCCCCTAAGTCCTGCTCACGGAAGGCGGGCCTGTTCCTGCTCCTGGTTTCCTAGCTCACCGCCTCCCCCCACCTTCTCCACACAGTTACAGGAAGCCGATTGCTCTCAGCGGTCTACCCAGAAATATGTTTTCTTCATATGTACAAGCTCTTCAGGCACATTTTCTCTTTTCCAAGTTAAATGCCCTGGCTCTGCCACTGCCCGATGCAGGTGTCCAGCTCCGACAGACCCTCCTCAGACCTTCCTCTGCGCAGTCGTGAGATGCAGACTATGTCGGCAGATGGAGACCCTGACCAGCTGGGAGGGTGCCGGGCGCCCGGCCAGTCAGCACAGGCTGGGGGAGCAGGCCCCAGAGCCCGCTTAGGGCCTGCGAATCTGCAGACCCGTCGAGGTCGCCCCTGAGCTGCGTGTTTCGCCCTCGGTGTGCAGACACCGACCTCGTCATTTTCGTCTTCCTGCGTGGCGTGGCGGGCCGTCGAATGGAGGTGGGCAAAGGGCCGCCTCGGGGTCTGGGACTGAGGCGGCCGTCTCCCCATTCACTGCGATGCCCTCGGGCGCCCTTAACGTGGGTTCCTGCTCCTGGCTGGGGCCGCCTCGGTTCGCTCTCGGGCACTTGCCTGCAGGTGCGGGAAGTGCCCCGGGCCCCGAGAGGCACCGAGGGAGTCGGTGCCACCCATCGCCGTCCCCGCAGTCACGGCGCCACCCTGCCAGGCCCGCCAGGTGCAGGTCCTCGTGGGCTGCTCGCAGCCCCGTGACTCCCCACGGAAGGCCGACCGCGCTCTTGGTGGCGACCAGTGTCACCGTCCGCGTGCCCCGATGGGGAGCCGCGTTCCGCCCTCTCATGTTCCCGTCTCGGAGGCGTGGGCTTCCATGGCCCAGGGTTGACATTCACGTCCTTCCCTTGATGACGGGGTATCCAGACGAGAGACCCCAAGAATTGCCGGCCTTCGGGCAGTGAAGTGAATCACTGGCACTTCAGCCCGATCGATCTCAAGCTGTCGATGCCAGCCTTGCTCCGGGGTGGGGGAGGGGGTGTTTTCTGGCCCGTTTAGAGGAAGGGCTGTGGTCACCCTGACCCCAGGCGCTGAAGCAGCGTCCGTGCTTCCCTGGTGTGTGGGAGTGGCCCTCACCCCTGGGCAGCACCTTACAGCTCCCAAAGCTCCCGTGTGGACAGCGTCCCTCTCGGGAGGGGCCCGCGCTTCCTCCAGAGACAGCTGAGATGGACAGTGTCCAGGGGGGGTCGCCGGCGGGTCACCTGGCAGGTGTCCTCCAGGGTGGCAAAGGCCAGCGATTCCAGTAACGAGACAGAAAACTTTTCCCAGCGATGATGCGGGCTTTCTGA
>NW_024349802.1:1671895-1687787 GCF_902729225.1 Pteropus medius | reverse complement strand
GAATCCCCCACGGGCCACCGCGGGTGACAGTGAAGCGCGGACCCCGGGCCCAGACGCAGCTGCCTCGGTCCGGGGGCCCTTGATCTTCTGTGGGCCCTGGGCCCTGGCTCAGAACGGCATTTTAAATGCGTAACATAAAACACACAGGACTCCAAAGGAGATTAATTGTACTGCATAGTTATCGGGACATCGGAAGTGTCGTGCGTCCGCTTCTCTGTTATCGGTGCAGGAAACCACAAGACCTGGCAGCAGGGCCGCGGAGGCTGCGGCAGCCGTGGACGGTCGGTCCTCCAAGATCTCTGCAGAACGGCCCTAGAGTGGCCGACAGTGCTGGAGTTTGTCACCTCCGTTCGTAGGGAAGGAAATGCTAAACTTCGTAGCAGTTAGTGAAAATGAAGATGTAACTCGTTTCCCACTCAAGTTCACGGACCCCGGCCAGGCCCCCCCGCCACGGTGGGAACATGGTCAAGAGCGCCGCCGCCTCGAAAGCTTGCTTTGCAAAAGCGGGGGGCTGGGGGTGCAGCCGTGATCCCAGAAAGCGCCCTCCGCGAGGGCTTCCGGTCCAGTGGGTGACGGCACAGAAGTTAATTGAGTGAAGCCTGCGCTTTATTGAGCAGTGTAAGTACCAAGGAATAAAAGGCCAGGAGGCCTGTGGGCGGCGATGTCAGTGTCAGACGCAGGCGGGGACACCCCCGGGAGGCGCGCGCAGTGGGCGCTTCTGCCAGAGGGGGCTCGGCGAGGGGGCAGCAGGCACGACGCTCAGGCAGGAGTCTGTTTACCCAAGGCGTGGGGGCAACACCAGGAAAGGTTATAGAAAATGGTAAGTGGGGGAAGCGACGTAAAGCTGTGCATCTGGGAAGGCCGCGGGAGACTGGAGGCGAGGGGTGGCTGGCAGCCAAGGTGGTCTGCCTTCGTGGATCGGCCCCTCTGGCCGCTGTGCTGACGAAAACGGGCAGGGGCGACAAGCGGGGGGCGCTTGGGATTCCTGACACCCGTCCGAGTGAGACAAGTTATACGGACGTTAAGAAGTAGGACCGTAACGTTCTGAACGCAGGACTGAGTCCTCGGGAATATTCAGAAAGGAATGAACCCGTTGTAAAAAGTGATCCTTGAGGAGTTTGCTTTCCTTCTAGAAAAACTTCGGAAACTGTGGGATGCAGAGCCGTGTGTGTGTGCGCGCGTGTGTGTGCGTGTGCCACAGGATCCAAGGGCAGCCTGCAAAGGGCCCAGGCAGATTCAGCTGTGGCAGGTGTCTCACCTGGGGCTGTGGGACAAGACCGTGGCGGGCACAGGGACCTGCGTCACTGCTTGGGGCAGGAGTCGGGGGCGGTGGCCTTGACTCCCTGGAGATGCCGAGCAGGGTCTGATTGACCAGCTTCCCCTCTGAGGTACAAGGACACCAGGCAGCCCCTCCTGGGGAGTGACGGCTGGGAAGGCCCTGGCCTCCAAGGGCACGGACGCAGTGGCTCCGCGTCCCAGCCGGGGGGAAGCCCCGGCCCCTTTCCGCAGGAAGTCCTGCTTCCCAGGAAAACCAGGAGCCGTCGGAGAGATTCTCCACGAAGAGCAATGTTGGGCTTTTTTATGCTTTGATAAAACCACAGGACCTTTTCTGTAAGAGCTTTATTGAGAAATAATTCACATACCATACAATTCACCTATTGAAAATGTACAATTCAGTGGTTTTTAGTATATTCAGCACAGTCAATTTTAGAACATTTTCATCACCTCAAAAAGAACCCCATGTGTCCTTAGCTGTCACCCGCGCACCCACCCACATGCCCCAACCCCAAGCAGACGCTAATCGATTTTCTGCATGTATAGACGGCTTGCTCTGTACCTGTCACACAAACGGGAACGTATGATGTGTGGGTTTGTGTGGCTGGCTTCTTGCACGTAGCACATTTTCAGAGTTCATCCCTGCCATAGCCCGTGTCAGAGTTTCATTCCTTTCTATGGCTGAATAATACTCCATTTTGCGGATACACCGAATCCTAAAGCTCCACTCGCAGTGGGTCTTTGGGTCGTGTCTGCCATTTGGCTGTCGTGAGTAACGCCACTACAGACATCCGGTGCGAGTTGTCGTGTGAAGATGTTTTCGTCTCTCCGGGGTCAGTACCTAGGAGTGGGCAGCTCTGTGTTTACGCGTCTGAGAAGCTGCCGGGCTGTTACAGCAGCAGGGCCCACGGGGTCCGATGTCCCCGCCTCCTGCCCCACGGCGGCCGCCGTCTGCCTCTTTGACCGGAGGCACCCGTCTCGCTGGCGTCTCTCCATGGGTTCGATCCGCGCCCTCTCATGGCCGACGACCTTGACCATCACTCACCTGCTTTTGGGCCATCTGTGTGTCTTCTCCGAATGTCCATTCCGGCCATTCGTCCATTTTCATGATGAGCCGTTTATCCTTCGTCGTAAGCGTGTATACGAGTTCTCTGTATGTCTCCGAGATACAAGTCCCTTCTCCGATGCGGGTTAAACAGCTTCTCCCGTCCGGCAGGCTGTCTCCCCTTTCTCGAGGGTGTCTTTTGAAACAGGTGTTTTTAATTTCGATGGAGTCGTCTTTGTCTTCTTTCGTGGCTCATGCTTGTGTTTGGTGTCACATCTAAGATATGTGTCATTGTTTCACACGCAATCACCACCTCTGCATCACCTCCATCGTCAAAACTGGAGTCATAAAGACACACCTCCATTTTAAGGATCTTACAGTTACGGCTCTTAATTTAGATCTTCGACCGTTTTGAGTTACTCTTGTGTGCGGCGTGCGCTGAGTCGGCTCCATGCTTTTGTGTGTGAATACCCCATTGTTCTTGCTGTTTGTTTAAGAATGATTCCTTCCCTGTCGAGTGGTCCTGGGACCTCATGGAAAATCAGTCGACCGCAGGGACTCAGCTCTACGCCCGTGACCTGTGGGTCCGTCCTGTGCCCACACCGCTCCGTCTTGATTTCTGTTTCTTTTAGTAAGTCTTAGAATTAGAAATCGGGAGTCCTCCAACTTTGTTCCTATTTTTCGGGCTTGCTGGGTTATTCTGGACCCCGAGAAATACCATATGAGTTTTAGGCTCAGCCTGTCCGTTTCCACAGAGGAAACGGACTTTACCCGCTTTACTCGGACAGGGTGCCCCACGCCGTGGGTTACGATGGGGAGCACTGTCCCCTGATGCAGTGTCTTCCAGTCCATGAACTTGGGTGTCTTTTCATTCATTTGCATCTGCTTTGATTCCTCCAACAACAAAGCCACGGGTCTTTCTGATAACACCGTGGGCGCCTTGGCACAGCTGGTCTTTTCAGGGGGCCTCCGAGAGCCAGTGCCCAAGGCGAGGCTTCCGCCTGGGCCGACACAGTCCCGGGTGAGCAGACCGGGGCGTGGCGGGGTGGTGGGGCCGGAGTCTCGTCCCGCCCGGCCCGCCCGGCCACCCGTTCTCACCATCCCGCTTGTGGCCGCTGCAGGTCCGAGGTCCTGGGCGTTCTCGGAGTTCGGCCGCATCACCCCGCTCCCTCTGCCCCTGCACCCCTTTCCCGTCCTCTTCACAGCAGGGCGCTCATCACGTCCGGGGGCGCCCGGCCTCGCGGATCGCTGGGAGGCCAACGCCCAGGCGCGTGTCCACTGCCCGAGGCGCCGTTTATGGGGAAGCCCGGCCCCTCCTCACTGCGCTCAGGGTCCCCCTCGCCAGTGCGTGGGGTCTGTTTCCGGACTGCGTCCCACGAGGCCGCGGGTCCGATCTTGCTCCCGCGTCGCACACTAACCGTTCCGGTCCCGTGTCCTCCACTCGAAATGCACAGGTGGCAGCCCTGCCTCCGGTGTGACGGCACGTGGAAGGGGAGCCTGTGGGAGGTGATGAGGGTTACGTGAGGCTTGAGGGTGGCCCCCCGTGATGGGAGCGGTGCCCTACGACGGACCAGAGTGAGCACACAGACAGAGCCGCTGTCCGGAGCCAGGAAGCGGGCTGTCGCCGAGGGCTGAAGCCACCGGCACCTTGACCGTGGATGTCCAGCCTCCAAACCGCAAAGAAGCGCCTGTCGTCACAGCCCCGCGTGCGGGGCCGTGTTGGGGCAGCCTGAGCGGCGGTTCGAGGCCTCTGGCCTCACGCGCTCAGCCCGCCCGGGCTCCTGGTCACCGCTGTTTCTGCACGTGCGTCAGGACCAGCTTGTCCTTGACGGGACAAGCTGGTGGGACGTGACTGAGATGGCGCTGAATGTGGAAGTCGCTGTAGGGGGAGTTGGCACCTTTCAATATGTAGTTTTCCAATCCAGGAATATGATCTATGCCTCCGCTTATTATGATTTTACATTTTCTCTCAGAACGATTTTATGGTTTCTCGTGCAGGCGTCTTACATAACTATCTTTCTAGGTATCTGATAGTTTTATGCTACCGGAAATGGTATAATTTTTAAAATTCCATTACCTAATTATTGTTACAGAAATATAGTTAGTTGCCTATTGACCTCGTTTCCATCAGTCTTACTAAATTTAATACTTTGTAGGTTCTTTTGAATTTTGTTATAACACTAATTTTAAAATAATTTTTCCCTAATTTGGTCAGTAATCATTTGGAAATCCCTTCGAGGAAGTGCAGATAAGGTGATGTGGGAACCGGGCCCCACGGGATGCTGGGAAAGCCAGGGCCAGGGGCGCCAGCTGCCATTGGTGGGGCTCCCTCCCCGGGACCCCGCGGCCCCGCCCTGAGTGGACCAGCCTCCGGGCTCTGACGTCCTCCACCAGGAGCGGCTCAGCTCCGTCCACAGGCCTTACAGCGCCAGCACCCCCGGCCACCTGGCCTCACCGTCACAGGACAATCCCATGGGCTCTGACCCAGGCGCCCTGCCCCGCTGGCGGCGACGGGAGGCAGGGTGTTGAGTCAGGCACCGGCGAACAGTTATCCTCCTGGGGGCCCAGGGGGCGTGTGCTCCCGAAGCCGCCCCGTGTGCCCGCGTCACGGAAAGCTTGGAGGTGTGTGTGTGACAGGTGAGCCTGCGGCTCCCAAGGTCCAACTGCCGGCGTTGCTATAATTCTCCCACATCTCTTCCAAACACGCATTTCTTCTCTCTCTGCAGAAATCTACCCGTTGCAATTATGCTATGTTACATACGCAGTATCATATGCTTGCTCCGCTTAATTTTGTCATTAGTATGTACCATTTCATTAAATATACTTTAGAAACACGATCTTAAAGGCTTAGTAAAATACGTAATGCTCTGCTATGTGGCTAGACCGTAGTACAGTTCACGATTCCTACTGTTAGATGTTTGGGGTCTTTCCGGCTTTTTAAATAAATATCACAGCGGCGAACATCCTCGTGCGTACAGTCTTACCTAATCCTCGATTACTCCTCAAGGTCGATTCCTGGCAGTGAGTCAGTGGGTCGGAGGCCACGAGCACAGGGTTTGCAGAGGCGGCCGTCAAGAAAGCTCCTTTCTCCCTCGACAGGATTGTTACCTTTTACGAAAAATCTTTTCTAATTTTACAAGTGACAAAAATTTCTTTCAGCCCATGATTTTAGCCTGATACTCATTTTTAAGTGAGCGCAAATATTTTCCTAAGCTTATCGATCTCTCGTTCCCTCGTGAGTTGACTGAATTTGCCCGTTTTTCCTTCCGGGTCCTCCTGATTGGCGGCAGCTCGTTGTGTCTCGGGACCATAAACCGCTGTCGCGTTGGCCGCAGGATTCTGCGCCGGGGCCCAGCCGCACACCAGCCTGGGTCTGGGTGGCCCCACTGCAGCGGCTGGACGGGGCTCGGCCTCCGGTGAGCGGCACCGTCGGCGCCGGGTCCCGAACACGCTGAGGAGCCACCGTCAGGCGAGTGAGCTGCCGTCCGCCCATCAGCACGGTGACAGCAGCGGCCCGACGCCCAGGCTCCCCTCCGACCCTCTGTTTCTGTTGTGTCCAGCGCCTCTCACTCTGCCACCCGCTTCGTCATCTCTGCTTTTCCTCGTCCGTGTCCTGTCCCCATCATCATCTTGCCGGCAGTAACAGAAGCTGTCGCCGAGCCGCGGCTGGGAGGTGACTGACGGGCTCAGCCTTGCGGCCTAGCCCCTCTGGCCGTAGGGGGCTCTCAGTGGCCCCCTCCTGTCCCAGCACAAGGGGAATGGCTCCTACCCTCGGCCCGTCACCCCCGCCCACACCACACGTGCTGGCTGGAGCAGAGGCATCTGTCCCCTCAGCCCACTGGGGGACGCGTGAGCCGAGGACGCAGTGGACGAGTGCTGGGGACATGGCTCCTTGGGAGCCTCCCGTGTGCCACGAGGCCCTGGGCGTGGGCCTCTGCCTGCGCTGCTGGGTCGTCATCATGTGACATTGGCTGTGTCCTGACAAAAGGCTCCTGAGCCTCGGCCCACATCAGCTGGACAAGCCGGTTCCCATCGTACAGCCTATGCAGGTGGCCTGGCTGACTCAGGCCCCTTAGCCCTGGGGGTGGCATGCGTCCCCCGTGAGGTTGGCCGGGACCTTCCCAGGAGCCTCTCCACTGCCAGAGGCCTCTGGAACCCGTCAGAGGGACGGGCGGGGGGTCTGGAGAGAGGACACCGCAGCCAACGCTGGTCCCTCCGGCGTTCTGGTCCCTCCGGCGTTCTGGTCCCTCCGGCGTTCTGGTCCCTCCGGCGTTCTGGCCTGAGGCTGCTTCTCCATTCTCCACACTGCGGTCTTGTCACCTGAGGGAGGGAGGCCAGTGCCAGCAGCACGTCCAGGGACAGCCCCCATGGTGACGTGACCGGCGTGCGCGCCACCTGGCCGCAGGTGTCGGGGAGGTGGGACACTTATCTGCTGTGCGAAACCGTGTAGGAGATTTGAGTCCCCTTAGAGATTGTAAGTTAAAAGGTGGCTCCAAGCAGTCTTGGACCAGGAGTGTCCACTGCCCCCTGAGGTCGCGCCACCCGCGTCTGTCCCCCGCCCCGGTCTTTCCAGGAGGGACGAAACGCTCTTCGCCCACACTAAGTCCCAGGCTCTCGGGACCCTTCAGCCTTGACCCTCAATGTGGGAGTGGAAGGTGAGGAGGTCACGACCAAGTCTCGTCCTCGAGAAGCCCGAAGTCTGTCCCAGTACCTCAGGAGCACCCCGGGGGGCTGGCGCTGGCGGCCTTGGGTGCGTCCCGCAGAGGGACCCCCATCGGCCGGCGAGGCAGGGCCGGCTTCCTCAGAGAGTGGCGTTTGGGCTCAGGGTAAAGTCTGAGAGGAGCCGGCCGTGTTCTCTCGCCACCCCAGGTCCTGAGCTCTGTGCGTGACTTGCTCGTGGATGCGACAGCACAGATTCTAGACACGGGTACGATCCCAAACTGCCCACAACCCCAAGAGAACGTGTCTCTGTTGGCCACCGATGGACCGCGCTTGCACACCCAGAAGCCACTGTCCCTTTTGCCTGGCGAGGCCCTGGTGGGTTCAGAGCCGGGTGGTGGGCAGAGTCAGAACCCTGTCCGAGCCCACACAGGGGTGACGAGCCGCTCCTGTCTGCCCCCGGGCCCGGGAGCTGCGTGCACACCGGCTCCCTGTGAACCCTGCGGCTCCACACTGGGAAATGACAAATGACCAAAAAATCAATTTGTAATCTGATTGGAGGTTTTTGATTTCCTCTGATGAGTTTAAATTTCATTAAAAGCAACCTTATTCCGACATAAAAGGAGCCCTTGAAGGGTAAAACGGGATTGTCTCTCCAGCATAGAGCGGCCCGCTCTTTTGTGTGACTTGCTGGGCGCGTTAATTGTGAGGCCGGCCCGGGGGCCCGTGGGCAGCTGGGCCGTTATCGGGCCTGAGATCGCGGAGCTGGAGCACAAGGACTCACATTCAAAAGTCCCTCTCTGGCATATTGACACTTGAGTTATCAACAGCTCTTATTATCTGCGGGGGGCGGGGGGGGCGGCACGCGGCTCCGAGGACAGTGGCCGCTCCAAACGGCCGCGGAGCCGCCTCTGCCTTCTCTTAATTGTCTGCATTCTCTGGAAAAACTGATCATCGTGGCCTCTTGTCTTGATGAGAAATTGACATTTTCTGAGGACTTCCGTGGGTGCTCCAGCGGGAATAAGGCTGCTGTGGAGGGGGGGGGGGAAATAACTCTTCCCGTCGACCCACTTGATGGGTATGGATTCCGTGAGGTCTTTTTCAGCATTTGAACTATAAAAGGTTCAGAACGACACCACCCCTTATAGACAAAAGATAACCTTGCCCTCTGAATATATCGATTCTTTATTAACTAGGCTGTTTAATGTAATGAAATGAGGCATTAGATTGAAGCCCATTTCGAGTGCTTTGAATAATCTTTAAAAGCTCGAAAGGCCTTAAAAGGCGGCCTGACAATAATTGGCACACATTCCGAGAGATCGTACTTCTCGCTTCGGACTCAGAACGAAACACAAACAGAAAATAATTTCTCCCCAGGTTACAGGGCCCCGAAAGCCTCCTCCAGGGAGGCCCCTGGGCCCCCTCCCCTGGGCTGGCATTCCTGGCACTGGCTCAGAGTAGGAAAGAGGGTGAATCGTGTCCCCGGCCCCGCCCCCAGCACGTGGGCGGGAGCCTGGGGGAGGGAAGCGGGGTGCGGGAGGGCTGCAGCTTCGTACCCCCATGAGTCTCTCTCTGCTGTCTCTTTAAGGCCAAAACAAGAATGCACTCAAAGGAGGCTGATTGTCGCTGACGGGAGAGAAAGGCATTCACAAGTTTCTTTATGTTTTGAATAATTGTTTCCTGTTTTGCTCAGCAGAACAAGTAATTAAGAGGACTTTTGTGAGGGCTAATTTGGATCACACTTGCGCGTGTGTATTATGGAGCTGCGAGCCAAAACATGCAAACCAGCCTCCCATTCAGGAGAAACTGGAGAACGACATGGAGGGCGCGCCGAAACCACGCGGGAGCCAGCCGTCGCCGTGCGGATTAGAGCCTCGGAGCTGGCGGCCGATCTCACTGCAGCCGACGCCTCCGGCTCCGTCCACGCGCGGCCCACGGCGGCCCGTGCAGTGCGTGAGGTCTGTTATGCCACGTCAGTGGACCTGGGGTTGGAGGTGGCGTGGTGTCATCTTGTCAGACCTCGGCTGGCACAGGCGTCTGGTGCCCCGGTGTCCCCCACCCCCGCCCCCAGAGCCCTTGCCGACACACTGCCCTGAGGCCGCTTCCTGCCCCTATGCAGCACGGCGCTGGGTCAGAGCACCTGCTGCCTGCCAACCCCTCCGTTCAGAAGCAGGGGGCAGGGCGACCTAGCCCCAGGGGTCTGCATGATTGTTTGGGTGCCACAGAGCTGCTGGGGCCCCGCGTCTGACAGTCACGTGCAGTCGAGTGTCAGGGCGCCACACACGCAGGGGGGGACCAAGCCATCTACGTGGCTACACGTGTCTCTCTCCACACGTGCGTGAGTGTGTGGGTCGGTCACTCTGTTCGAAGGCTCGTCTGTGACTCAATCGCTTCTGTCTTGGCCAGGATGCAGCCCTGGGTCCCAGGGGATGCAGATGGCAGCCCGAGGGCTTCCGCGTGTGTCCACCCAGTCGTTTTAATCATCGAAACATAAAGGTACCCGAAGTGAAACTCACAGACAAGAAATACTTTAATTAAATATTGTGTAAAATGAACATTTTTATACAGTTAAATATCTGAAAAAATGTACAGATAAACCATCTTATTGTAGGGTCTTTAAACAGCAAGATCTACCAGTTCGTGAAGCGCTCGGTTTCGAGACAATGAAGCGATGAGGGCGTGTTGACTAATCACCTAAAACACGAACCAAGTGCAGGTATGAAGGAACTTGCAAACGTTAACAGGTACACGTGAGCTCGTTTTTAGATCAAACCCTGACTTATACAAAATGAGACGGAGGCAATTTAGTTCCAAAGTCACTTCTCAGGCTTTTCCACGTAGCTAAGCCTTGTCGGCCATCACGGGGCCAGGCTGTGACCTGCTGACCACTGGGGACATTGTTTGTTTATCGAGTCCCTTGAACACTTTACTAAGTTGTGCATTGTTTCGTTTTGTTAAGAAAGTTTTTAAAAAGTCCCTCCTTTTTGTTTTAAATTTGATTTCTGCTGCAGTCTGCAAAACGTTTGCTGTGCCGTATCCGCAGAGCAACGCGCCGTGGCGGGCGGAGGTGGGGTGGGCGGGGGAGCTGACCCTTTTGGTCTCTCTGCGGGTTTGGCACGGACAGGCACAGGATCTGAACGAGGTCATCTCAGTTTAAGAAGTACGGACAGTGCTGCTGGGGGTGACTACACAGAAAAGTACTGTTTAAAAAAAAAAAATTTACAAGCCAGCAGTTACTCTGATTCCTCGAACCCTCTGTGAACCTGAGCTCGGAAGGACGCAGGACGCAGCAGCGTGGGACGCAGGAAGGGGTGACACACGAGTCGCCAGGTTTGTGCTTTTGTTCGTGTGTGTGTTTGACACCACAAGTCTCCAAATGAAAAACTGATTAACAATTGTGTGAGCCTGTGATAAAACAGCACGGAGGTGTTTTTTTTCTTTTTTCCTTTTAAAGAAGTCCACTTTTAAGGCATCAGAGAAGTTAATGTGGCAAACATTTTAATTAAAACGTCAGAAGTAAATTTTATTTTAAACTTTAGGCCTCTGAATTTTTCCAGTAAACACAGTTCAGCTATGTGGCAAAGTCATGGGTGGCAGCTAAAATGACTTTTTACATTCTACAAAAAAATAAAATAAGGACACAGCCCCAAACGGTGTCGCCTCTCCGCGGCCGCTCCACATGCACGGAATCTACGAGGACTTGTCACAGCCGGTGGCACCGTTTTCTTTTGACTATACAACAAACTTTTTTCAAAAGTATTTGCTCAGATAACTTAAAAATAATATAAAAATAAACAATGAATTTGACTTTTCCTCAAAATAAAAAAAAAAAAATATGATGGAAAGTCTTAAACAATAGCAAATTCTTTACGTACACATGAACTGCAAGGGCACGGTTCTTTCTGAGGAAGCAGATCAGAGAGACAGTTCTCGGCTTAATGCTCTTCCCAGCATCGCACCAGGCCATGACCCAAAACCAACATGGACGAGGAAAAGAAAACCAACATGGGCGGGAAAAGCAATGTACAAAATTTCAAAGATAAATACAATATTTATAATTGATATGTTACAAAATAAAGTCCCTTAGCAACTGCAAGTGTTCATGGAAAAGTGTCGAATGGAGACCATTTCACTCCTTATGAGACGTATAAGGAATAAAACTTTTTTCTAAATATTTAAGTGGATCTGAAAAAAATTCAAGACAAGTGTATAAATAGTTAGCTACAACTTTGGCAAAATCACAAAAGTCTACAATTTTATAACCACATACAAAACACATTAGGGAAGAAGGATCTAGAAGTCAAAAGGACAATTTCTGGTACAAGAAACATGGACCTCACAGTAGCCTAAGAATGCAATAGTATACAGTGCTAGCAAAAGTTGAAAAATGTTGCAGACCACACTTGCTTAACAGGAAGCTCTAGCAGTGGGAGAATATTTTAACCAACAGACAGTAGCGTTTTCTCTGTCAGTGTGCTTGTTGAAGGCAAGAGAATTCAATATCAAAGTTACAATTTCTAACTACAATAAGTTACAAAGTTCCATTTCCTTAAGATGAAGGTAAGCAATGATAAACCCTCCCTCCCTCCCTGCCACCCCGAGTTCTCCTACTCACATAGTCATCCTTTCTTCCGGTTCGATGGCTCATACCTCCTTGGCCCCCTTTTTCCACCACAGAAAAATATTTCACATTATAGAGATACACAACCATTGTGAATCTAAGGATGAGTACAGAAAAACGTTTGGAGGCGTTTTCATCAGGGTTTCATGATGCATTCACAAACTTTCTCCCGACACATAGCAAGTACTAGACATGGCCAAGACGGAGTCAGAAACTTTATACAAAATAGGCGTCGCTTTGATTTCCTTACTCTTCAGGACCGAGAAGTGTGAAAATATGAGAAAAGTTCAGTCAATAAAATGGAATTGTTCATGAAGAAGTAGGCTGTTTGCATGTCGATTCGTGACAGTTTAAATAAAATCTTTAAACAAAGTCTTTCGTAGCATTTCGACCACTGCCAACGTGTTTGACACTGTCTCCATCAGCATGTCTGAGTGTCCTGGGCGTGCCCCCTGAAGTCCGTCCGTGGGTGCTGGGCGCTGCGGAGGTAAACAAAAGGCCCTCACATGGGCGGGACTACCAGCCCAGACATAGCTGCAAGAGAGAAAGGAGCCGTTACTGGGGCCGGCTCGCGGGCGGCCGGCCTTCTCTGTGCGCGCTGTTCGGCGGCGCTGGAGGGTCTGCCCGCCTCGCCGTTCACCAGCCTGGGGCTCGGTTACGGCGTGGGGGGGCCTACTGCATGGGGGAGAGGGGGGCGGCTGGGGACAAAGCCCCGTGGCCCTGCTCAGACTCCCTGTGGCAGGGGAAGGGCTCCTGGCCTCTCTGGGTGGGACGCCAGGCTTCCCACACGTCCCGGTGGCTGGTTTATAGCAGATGGAGGCCCAGGCTCCCCAGAGGCCGCCTCTGCCCACGGATGTGAACCGACCTGCTCGCTCTCCCTAAGCGAAAGCTGGACTGCCTGTGTCCCCTCGGCTCTAGCCCTCGCCTCTGCCCGCCTGCTCATCGCTCTGGATCGTAATGGTGAGTCGCACGTCCTCCAGCATCAGAGCCACTCGGCCCTGCCGTCTCTAGGGCAAGGGCCCCGAAGAGACCCGGGTCGCAGCTCCGCCTCGGCGGGCTCCTCAGAATAGAAACTTAGGGCTAAAACGCCAGGTGCAGCGACGCCTCCCGTGAACTCCTGGCACGAACGTAATTTAAAATCTTTTAACTGTGGCGACGTTTAATTTTTGTCAGGACGACCACTGATTCACGTCCAGCGTGTTAACACGTTTGTTCACGCAGCGACGCGTGCTTCGCTTCTGTGTTCAACACCGAGAACCGGTCTCCGACTCACCGTTACAACTACGGGGTGCGAGGCCTGTGTGCGCGTGCGCCGCTCACGAGGCGTCCACACACTGCGTGGGCGGCGGACGGGCCGTGGCACCTGGCCACCTGCCTCGTCAGCAGCTCTGGTGGCCGCTGCCGGCCCACAGGCCAGTCGGTGGCCCTCCGGGGGCCTGGGCGTCCCTCTCATACACTAACGGATGCTGCGAAGACAATTTCAAATCACTGATACCTTTCCAGTTCCTTTTCTGAGCATTAGTTCATCAAAGTGAAATATGCCACCGACTTCACAAAAGGGCCAGTTTGTCTTCTCCGCGGTAACGTCCTCAGCACCCAGCAGAGAGCCTGGCACATAGTAGGCGCTCAGTAAATACGGGTGGAAGGGATTCGTTTTCTAAAGGAGTAACTGAATTCGATTTTCACCGGGAGGAGCATGGACCACAGGTGGCGTCTGAGAGGCCGAAGACGGCCACTCGGTCTCGGTGCCTCAGGAGGTCCCGCAGGGCCCCGGGCAGGCGCGAGGAGCCTGTTCCGCGCGACCCCCTCTGTGGGCAGCTGAGTCCAGGCCGTGCCTCCCACTGCCCTCGGGGCCGGCCCCTCTCCCCTGAGCCTCTGGCGGAGACCACTCAGAGGCACCGACGTGCACACGCGGCCCCTTCCGAGGGGCGCGGCCCGCCGGGACCCACGGGCTCTGAGGCCGGGCCGGGTTTGAGAAGGGCTCCGCGGGTGGCACGGTGACCCGCCAGCCCGTCCCCACGGGCCACGTCGCTGCCTCCTGCCCACGGGGGCTGCGGGAGCTCTGGCCGTGAAGGCCTGTCCGCGAGAGGGCAGGACAGACCTGCCGCGCTGACCGCGCCCCCGCTCCTCTCCCGCGCGGCGCCAGGCCCCGAGCCGCCGCGCAAAGACTCGCGGCTCTGCCGGAGCGGCGAGGGAGAGGCTGGCACTCGCGGGGCCGGACGGAGGCGTGTCGCTCACGGGAGCACAGGGAGGGCGGGGCGTGGCACCGCGGTGGACCCCGGCATGCAGCGGCCACCACACGTGCACGGGCCCGGGAGCGCCGCCCCCCCGGGGACAGAACGCGGCGCCGGCCGCCCGCTCACCTTGGAGCCCGTTCCCGTTGGCGCTGGTGCAGGAGGGAGGAGGGGAGGCCTGGGGCCGGACCACGGGCGCGAAGGCGCTCTTTTGTTTCACTGCGGAGATGACATTGGCAGGTGAGAATGAGAAAATGCCGTGCGCACTGCTACAGTTTGAAGGGAGGGTGACCGAAGAGGCTGCCACGGTGGGACTGGCCGGCCCGACTGCAACAAAGCAAAGACGTCAGCCCGCGGCCCCGCCGGGCGCCCGCCACGCCCCGGGCTCCCGCCTGGCCAGTCGGGCCGCCCGCTCCGCGCCCGTTTCGTGTGGGTCTCCAACGGGGGTCGCGCGGGGCCCGGCGCAGGTCAGTGGACCGTGGTCGCGCGGACGCCCAGCCTCAGAGCCACCCTTCCTTCTGTCCAGTAGCTCACACCACAGAACACCCGAGCAACGCACACACTTGACTTCGCAGTGAACATGAAGCTGTGTGATGACGTGTGACAAAAACAGACACTTACTGCCGTAGGGAGAGTTAGCGGAGGAGCCATTAAGGAATCCAGGCGAGCCCGGGACCCCTAGGTTGGCCATGGCGCCACTTCCATATCCGTTCATGCTAGTGCTGACTGTGCTGTAATTGGACTGCTGGGGGGTGCTGCTGGGGACGTAGCCTCGCGGGGACACGCTGCTTGTATTGCGACTGTAGCCGACTGTCAAAATCCCACCCCCCCGGCCAAAAATAACGTTATTATCAGGGAGAGACACTTGGGGGGAGGGGGGTTCCCCGCAAATCTGTATCATAAACATTTCCGAACAACCTCGGCTTCACTCAGCCCTCGCGCCCAAGCCGCTGGGGCAGCCTCGTCACGCCAGCCCCTGCGCGTGTCACCGCCAGGCCCGTCCTGGGCCCGCAGCTGCGACAGCCACCAAAGCGCACTTCGGTCTGACCGTCAGCTGCCGCCACGTCTCTCTCTAGACGCGACTAGCAGCAGCTTGGCTGGCCAGCCAGCCCCCCGCTACGTGGACTGCCGGCCTCTGCTCTCCTTCAGATGCCACTGCGGGCAAGGACAGCTCACGTGCGGCCGTAGCGCCCACGAAGGGCTGTCTGGGGCCTTCGTCGTTGTGGCCGTGTTTGTGAGCGGGGGGGTGCGCAGAGCAGTGGCTTCATGCCATGGGGGGCGGGCGAACGGGAGGACTGCCCGCTGTCGCAGAGTGTCCCGGGAGACCGGAAGCAGACTCAGGACTGGCTGGGACAGCGACCGCCGCCCGGGGCACCGCGCTATGGGGCAGATGCAGGGCAGGCAGGCGGGAGTCCCCTCCCGTTTATTCACTCCCGACTGGGACGCCAGACCCCAGCCACGCGATAACCCAGGGTGGGGGTCCCACTGCTCGCTACGTCACAGCTCCCCTGGGGCTGGCCCCAGCCTCTTGAGGAACACCAAGTCGCTCACGCGTGCATTCCAGGTAAACCGGGCGCGGCAGCTGGCGTAACCGCTGCCTCGGTCCGGGTTCTCTGAGCGCGCCCCACACGGGGCCCCGAGGCTGTTCACACCCCGCTGGCCTCCGGGCAGCCAGCTGCGGCTGAGCCCCGGCCGCCCACGCAGGGTGTCGGGGAGGGGCCGCCCACCTTGGTCGTTGGCTTGCGAGGTCTCGGAGACGTTCACGGCGAGCTGGCTGCTGAAGGAGTTCACGCCCATCATGCCGCTGTGGGCGGGCGTGCTGCCCAGCGCGGGGATCTGGTTGTGGTTGCGGGGGACACTGTACAGCGCCTCGGCGATGTCGGCCGCCCGCTTCAGGATGATCTCCTGGAGCAGGAGGGGCCCGTCAGCAGCGGCCAGGGTCGGCCGGCGCCCCCCACCCTGACCGCCGTGCCCCCCGCGGCAAATAAGAGGAGCAGGGCATAGTCCCGGGGTCCAGACCGTGAGAAAATGCGCTTTTCAACGGGAAAGAACACCCCT
>NW_024349802.1:1645109-1660109 GCF_902729225.1 Pteropus medius | reverse complement strand
AGCAGGAGCAGACCGGAAGTCTTGGGGTGCCCTGTCTCTCACACCAAGCCGCTAACCCTAGGTCACCCTCCTCAGAATGACTCGGCTTTCCAGTGTGCTGGCGCGGGGCCCCACCACCTTCGGGGGGGCCTCCCTCTCACCCTGTAGTCGCCCCAGAAGCCCCTCCGACCCGCTCGCCAAGGGACGTTCTCTGCGGCCAGGACTGCCGGGGGGGGGAGAGGGCCGCACTCGACGTCGCACTGGAAACCGGGGCCCCCCCGTCCGCGCTGGGCACTCCGTGCTGGTTTCCACGTGGCCGCCCAGCCCAGCCCAGCCTGTGCGTAGGGACCTGCTTCCATTCACAGCCGCCTGGCAGCGGGCGGCGGCATTGTGGTGTGACACCAAACGCAGAAAAGGGGACAGCTCATCCTCCTTGTTACGGAGATAATACCCTTGCTGACAACGACTGGACTGCACTCAAACGACTCTGCTCACACACCCCCGAGAACGCCCTGGGTCACGGCTTGCACGGTCGTGTCGAAACTGCGGCTGCCCGGCCCGGCCTGCCGCTAAGCATGTGGCACCGCGGGGGCACTCTCTCCCCCGACGGCCTCCGTTCTGCCCGGAGACAGACTCCCCACGGTGGCGGCCCTGCGGTGCGGAAGTGGCCCGGCCACCCACAGCCCGCACGCGCCCACCAACGCTGTTCTAGCAGATGCCAGCCTCTCCCGACGTTCACAGAGGCGGCGGACGGCCTGCTGACCGGAATCGTCCTCGGCACGATGAGGGTCATGCACCACTGACGGCACCCCTTTTCCCAGAGAGAGAAATCAAGTGCCTGATGGTGTCAACCCTTAGAGGTTTCGGGGGGTGGGGGCTCCTTAAAACCAGGTGGGCAGCATCACGCCCTGTGCAGAAGCATCGGGCAGCGGGTTCGCACGCTAAGCCAGCGTAAAAGCTCTGCTGGGGGAACGACACCCCTGCCTCTGCTGCGGCAGAGACCCCTCCCCCTGCGTTCCCACAGGCAGCCCCCCGCCCCGCTGGGCGCACGCCGCCAGCCACTCAGAGGTCCGCCCTCCTCCGCGAAGGTGGCGCTGGCACCCCGCTTTGGGGCTGTCCTACCACGTGCTCCGGACCGTGGGGCTTCTTCCCAAGGCCAGGCCCATGCAGGTGTCCCCACGTTCTGCCTTAGCGGGACCGAGGTGAACGCCACGTTCCCCACACAACTCGCTCACCAGCGTCTCACGGCAGCGTCCTCTGCAATGCCCAGTGTCACCCCACGGACGACCGGATGAACACGCGGGGTCCGTCCTCAACGGGACGCCATGCAGGTGACCCGGGGACGGGCTCTGTGGCACGCCAGACACGGGAGGGGTGGACACACGCTGAGCGGGGGGCGCGGTCACCATGACCGGGCCTGAGCCCAACTCCCGGAGGGGCCAGAGCACAGGCAGGAAGCAGCTCTGTGGCGGCCTGGGGGGGGCGTCCACGGGAATGGGGGGCCGCCAGTGGAAACAGGGCTCCTTCCTGTGACTGCTCCTGAAGTAGGTTCGTGCCCGCACGACCTGGTAAATACACGAAAAGTCGCCGCGCTGCACGCTCTGCACCGCGCGTAAACAAAAAGCAGAATTTTGAGGGAAACTAACGTCTCCGATCCGGGTTCGAGTTGAGAGCCGGCTACACCCGCACCCAGGGAGCCGCTGGCGCTAAAGGCACTTCCGCCATCGGCGTGAAAGCAGGAGCCCCCCGAAAGTGGACAAGGGGGACCCCACGCGGGCAGCATGACGTCGCTTCGCGACACAACAACCCTTTCCGAGCTCCGATGAGGCATTTTCCACACCCGGGTCTCTGGGCCAAATGATGAAGGGAAGGGATGTCCCCAGACCCTCCAGGAATCACGGAGAGGAACGCCCACGCCCGGCCCCCCGCCACGGTCGCACCGGCCCCCGACCACGGCCGCACCCGGCCCCCCGCCACGGCCGCACCGGCCCCGCAACCACAGCATCTGAGCGTGGATGCCGCTCATGGTCCTGTGCACACAGTTCAACCCCACGCGTGGGCTCGGATGCCGAACCACTGGGATCGGAAGGTGCTGGGGCCTCACAGAGAGACAGAGAGACAGAGACAGAGAGAGAGACAGAAAGACAGAGAAAGACAGAGAGAGGGAGAGGGAGAGGAAGAGATACACACAGAGACAGAGACAGACAAAGAGAGACAGACACCCACCTGCTTAATTCTGCAGCTTTCCACCTGAAAACCCCTCCTTGCTCCCACGCAGGCCATCGGGGTGCAGCCAGCCGGCCCCGCCACACCACCCAGGGGCCCTGCCTCCTGCGAAACCCGTGGGGCCTCGGCTACCGCCCCCCCAGCCCCTCGCGCCTCAGTCCACGATTTCATTAACATCTCTCCACCCTGCTTCGTTCCCGCGAGACCTGAGCCAGCCGGCCCGCAATGTGGCTGTGGGTCAGACACCCGCCAAGTGCGGCCCAGGGTCGGGCTCCGTGTGAAGGCGAGGGCTTCCCCTGGCCAGGGACCACGGCTGACGGCCGCCCACCCCGAGCACCCACCAGCCTCCAACGGCCCCTCCCTCTCCGCATCGCCTGCAGCGCCCAGGTGGGCGCTGGGGGAGAACCGAGCCCCGGAAACCACGGATAAATCCCAAAGCACCCCGCACGCTTCGACGTCACGTCCCTCGTCACCACTCTCCTAGAAACGATCACGCCTCTCGGCGACCGTGTGGTCACGGACAGCGGGGCAGTGAGGAGGAGACGCAGGGGCACGTGGCTGACACGGGGGCCAGTGTCCCACGGGGGTGACGGCCCGGGCCCTGCTGCTGGGGCTGTGAACACGAGGCCGGCAGGCGGGCTTCCTGGGGGCAAGGACACCACCTCGCTCGTGTGCATCTCCCTTCCGTGGCATTAAAACCCGTCAACGGTCGACGCGACCTCCGTTTCCGCTGACCACAAGCCCACGAGGCAACTGACGGTCTTCAGTGTGGGACACGCCGGGTATGTCGTGAAGTGACCACCTAGGCCATCCTGTCATGACGTCCTTCAGCCACACGCCTGCCAGGAGCGGTACTCACGGCTCCCATGCCTGCGCCCCGGCCCAGCACCAGCACGCCCCAAAGCTCAGGGGGGACGTTTCTGTGCTGGGACGTGTGCATCAGGAAAGCCGGCGAGCTGGGCTTCAGAACCGCGGCTGACGCATCTGGGTGAACAGTGCCGGGCACAGGCGTTCCAGAGACTGGGGGAGGAGCAGTGTCTCACAGGCCACCAGCCCCCCGACCCTCGGGGCTGAGACGGGGCAGGGCCAGGGCCTTCTGAGGGAACAGGGGGTAACAGGATGGAGAAGAAATCAGGCAGAATCCCCCCCCATCCAACCGCCGAGACGCCCTGCCTTTCCGTCCCCACTGGTCATCAGAGGCCTGGGGCGGGGGCCACCCGACCAGGCCCACTTTGTCAGCGAGCAGAATTTCCTTCTCCGGAGGCTGGAAGGGGACCCCGCCAGGGCAGGGAAGGGTGGCGTCTGGGGGGGAGAGGAGGGGCGAGCAGCCGCCAGGCCACACCCCTAAGAAACCAACCCCCAGGGACGTTTACGCGCGAACATGGCAGCGTCCGCGTTTGGAAGGTGAGCCCCACAATGAGCCTGCCAGAGCACACGCCACGCCACAGGCGCCCGCGTCCCTTGTGGAACCAAGTTATTCCAGATGCTCATTAACAGCATCTGGAAACTTCTAGATGTGGCCGTCCACACGCGGGCTGATGGCCTTTCACTGTGGTGCTCTTTTATTGAAAAAACATTCTAAGAAAGTCAGGATTTTGCATTTTCTACACGTCGAAAAGCTCCGACTGCTTCGAAGGACCATTTTTCAGAAGTGCCTCCTCTGGGGTCACGACCTCGTCCTCGAGTGCACGCACCCAGACGGGTCCGCAGGCCTCGGAAAGTCAAGCACCCCCGCGGCAGCAGGGCCCCGGCCTCGCCTCCAGTGACACAGCCTCCCTGTCCCCTTCCGCCCGGCCGCGGGCGTCGGGCCACATGGCCGCCCAGCAGAGCGGGCAGCGGGCCCCAGTGACGGGCTGGCCGGAAAGGCGGGCACCCTAACACCGAGCTCGCGCCTGGTCTCTCAGGGCCGCGGGGTGACCCGGCAACTCCTCGCTCTGGCTCGGGACAGCCGCTCGCGCCTGCTCCAGCGTCTGCCCTGAAACACCGGCTCTGACACTTGCCGGGTCCCCGGCGGCGAGCTGCTGGCCGGCCTGGCCAGGACGCGCACGGTGGCGTCATCTCTACACCTTGTCACGGCCCTCTGTGCTGCACTCCGCCGGCCGCACGCACTCGGCACCCGCTGGCTGCCCTGCCACCCCTCCACCCTCGGAAGGGCGGCATGCATCCTCGCCGGCCAGGCACCCCAAGTCCATCACGTGAGCCCCTCCTCTCTGAGACAGTCTTCCTGGGCCCCCCGGGTGGGTGGGGAAGCGAGGCCGGGCCCCGGCCCACCTCCCCTGCCGGCCCATGTCCCGACGACCCTTTTGTCCTTTGGGGAAGATGAATGGCTGTCTGCCCCCCGCCACACTGTGTCAGGCTCGGAGCCGCAGAGTCAATCCCTTCACCTTGACACGGAAACTTTGTGATTTATCAGCTGGTCTCCCCTCCCGATGCGCGTGGCCCCCGAAGGCGCAGCCAATCAGGGTGCGGGCGCACACTTTGGTCACAGCCACTCGGAAAAGCACCGAAGCCCCTCTGATGACAGACAAATGCGTCTTGTTAGCAACTGCCCAAAAGCGCTTGACTTGTACTAATAACAAAAAGGCCAAGCTGGTCACTGTGGGTCCAAAGACGAAGCACCCTGTCACCAGCCTGGTTGGGAAATTAGCAAATAATGTTCTTTTCCTTGATAAATGGGTGACAGCTCCCGCTCACCAATCATTTTTAACATTTTGATGCGTGCCTATGATCCCACTGGAGGAGCAGAAAAGTTTGCTGGCCTCAATTTCCAGATGATGAATGGAAGTCTCTAAATGTGCGATTTCTGTATGAGGTACAGTTCATTTTAAGCAATTCTAGTAAATGGGTGTCACTGATTAGGACAAATCGTCTACTTGTGCAATGGCGCAAACGGTGAGTCTCATTCTCCTGGCCTCCTTCGCGACGGAGGGAGAGGGGACAGCGGTGACCCCGCGAGCCCTCACGGCGCCACTCTTCAGAGGGGACAGTATCGAATCGGCACGGCCAGCGCCCACTTAGCACGCTGGCGGATGGACCGAGGGTCACTCGGTCTGCGGCTGTGCCACCTGGCGCACAGGACACCGGGTGCACATCCCACCTTTCTCTGTGGCCCTGAGGAAGCCACAAATGACCCCGGAGACGGCCGCTCGGTCCCGCTGCCAGGACTGCACGCCAGCCCAGTCTATGGGGACAAGTCACCCTCTCTCACCAACGTGGGAACCTACGACGAGAGCAAAGGTGGGCTGTGCCTGGAGGGGTCACGACGCCGGGTCGTGTCACCTGTCCCATACCGATGGGTCTAGAGAGGCCTGAGTCAAAAACGCACGTCCTGACCTGTTCTGTCACGTGACTAGCCCCATCTAGAAGCAAAGGTGTCTCCCTCCAGGGGACTGCGGACCTCCACTGATGCCCTCCAACTGGGCCCCTGGAACCAGGGAGACCGGAGCAGCCGCTGCCCAGAGGGCTGGACAGGGAGCCGTGGAGCACGGCCGGGCCCTCGGTCCGGGACGGACGCGGGACGCCCTGGAGCAACTGACCGAATTGGCCGGAAGCTTCCCCAAACTCCGGGACCCGTGATTACAACATGTGTTCCTTCACCGTGTCCACATATGTGGTTAGAAACGTATAATCGAAATAATCAGGTGGTTTACATTTATGGGGAAGTGCCAGCGTTTAGTTTAGCATAGTAAAAACAGTATGATTTGTGGGAGGCAATTAGGAATCATTTGCTGTGTGGATACAAGTAATTTGTTTGAAGAGCGCTGGCCTGGGAGACAGCGGGCTGGTGCTGGCAGTGGTCGAAGGCGCTATTGACTCTACAGTGTGTCACCGTGCTGTTGACAGGATCACATCTGAATGCACACAAAAGATCTTTAAAACACTTCAGAACATGAGCGCCTTTCAAGCAGTGCAGTGAAGTGGGGGTAAACGGTGGAGGCCCGCCAGAGCATACGGGGGGGCCGCAGGCAAGGACACTGTCACCGCCAGGGGCCAGGGCGGCACCTGAGGACAAGCTGTCTACCCCCTTGGCACAGCACCCATTTAAGGCACAATCTGACTTTAAAAAAAAAAAAAAAGCAAAAAGCATAAATACTGTATCGGAAAGAACACAAACTGTTAGCAATTACTGGTTGAGTAATGATTTCATAAGCTTGAAATTGAATGCACGTCTTTGTGCAGAAAATAATCATTTTTATGTCCCCGTCTAGGAAATAAATTGCAGACTTGAGCCCGGGCCATGCATTCAGCAGGCAAGCCAGCCTGTGCCCGCCCGGGACACGGGGGCCACGGACTGCCCACGCCTCCCTTCGGAAGTGGGCTTGGCCTGTGGCAGGCGACACGCTGATTCCTGGTGATCGTGATAATTTCTTTAATTGAGCAAAAGAAACTCCTGAAGTGAAGGTGGGCCAAGCAAACATCTGGGGACAGGTCGACCCTAGGCGCCCCTGATGCGTCGCCCCGGTGTCCTGGGGAACCACGCCGAAGTCCTGCCACCATAGACCAGCTCCCGCTGTTTTGTGTAACAGGAAACCTGCCAAACAGACACTTCCGGAAAGCGATCACACGCACGTTTGTGCGAGAACGCCTCGCTCCTGGAGACGTGTCTGTAAAGCACTTTCTGCTCTAACGTAATTTCAATCAGAAGCACACAAATTCCAACTGTTCTTAATCAAATAACACTGCAATGCTTCTATTCTAATTAAAAAATAATTTCTTTTACTGCTCTTAACAATTGGATGTGTTACTACCGGCGAGACTCTAAAGGTGAGACGGTTCAGCCCGCCTGTACCGTGGGTCTGTCCGCCTGTACCGTGGGTCTGTCCGCCTGTACCGTGGGTCTGTCCGCCTGCACATTGGGTTTCTCGGGTAGGGCCGTTTTAATTATTATTAAAGCAAACGGTACAGGGTTAGACAAATACCAAAACAAGCACGGCACTCAGTTATTAATTTGCACTATTCACTTTTAAATGCAGCAACTATCTCATTAATTTAATTTTAGGTGCCCGCCCGCATACATTGCATTTCACAGTCTAGGAGGCAATTTACCGTTAACTGGCAATCACATACAGAGTGATTGTTAATTCTGCTCCTAAGTGCCAGCCGCTTGAAAATTGTTCTCTCTCTCTAATTTCTGACCTTCTTACGACAGGGGTGAGGCACACTGGGAGTACAAAGGACGAGCATGGAAGAGCTGGACATGTCATTTGTGACTCATTCTTTTAATTCACCGTGCTAATCAACTGGACTGCCAGCGCTTCCCAAGGTAATTGTGTCTTGCAGTAGCTGAAAGCGGCAGGCGAGGGGCCGGGCGGGCGGGCTGGGGCAGCGGGGGCACCCACGCCCACTCGGGGTTGACTAATCGGGTCTGATTCTGAAAACTCTGGTGTTTCTCAGATCGCTGTAAACAGATCATTTAGGCCTTTGCCCCTGGCGGGGGGAGGGGCCTCCTCCCGGCTCAGGTTCATTATCCCAGGGTGGCTGCCTAGGGCAGGTCCGATGTGAGGGTGTCCCGGCAGCCTCCGGGCTGGGGGACACTGATGGGAGCCAGATGCCCAGGGGACGGTGCCCTCCCCGCAGGGGCTGCGTGCCTGAGTGCTGACATCCAGGAGGGCTGGCTCAGCTTTCAGCGGGGGAGAGCAATTCCCAGTGATTACTTCATTGTCCCCATCAATTTCAGGGCAATGCAAATCAGACAGAAGCTTCCAGGTCAGACAGGTTACGACCCCACCTTTCCTCTGCGCCCTGAGAGTGGAGGGCCCAGATCCCTTACACGGCGTTTGAAATGTATATTCCGCTAACGATTGGGGTGAGGGAGGCAATAAATTAGCCTCCTGCTAGCGAAGGCGGAGCTCACCGACCGGCTCCACGGCAGGCCCATTCGTGGGGAGCTCTCGGTGGAGGAAGCTCCAAGGCCGTGGGCCGCCAGGATCCTGACCTCCGGCCCAGAGGCCCGCGTGGACACCGTGTCCACCGTGGGGATGGAGGACGGGCCTCCGGACAGCGGGTGGCGCTGCAGCTAACGCAGGATAAACCTCTTCCCTCGGGGGGAGGAGAGAGAGCACCCCCCCATGCCGCCAGAGGCGGCTTCTCGCCAAGGCGGGCGACCTGGAGGGCAGTGAGGGGCAGAGAGAACTGCCCTGGCGCCCGCCCCGGCCCTGGAGCAGAGGCACGATGCCGGCCCTGCAGCCCCCGCACGTGACACCCGCCGGCCAGTGACAGGCAGCTCCTCCCCGCTCGTTCCGCAAACACAGCTGCCCCGTCCGCGTGCTCAGCCCGGGCCCGCCCCACCCCCCGGCGGAATCCTCAGCCGTCGACAGGCTCGGGGAGCCCGGCCCAACCTCCACCCCTTCCGTCTGAGAAGAGTCACCGCTCCCGCCAGCAGCCCGTGCTTCTCCCCACGAGGGGCCCGCAGTGCGGGGGTGTGACGGGCGAAGGCCCCGCGGGGTGGCAAGTCCGCCTGGGACGAGCGCTGCCCCAGCCGCTCCCAAGAGAGCCGGCGGTCTCCCCACGCACGGGCTCACGCCCGCTGTAGCGCCTGAAGCCACGCAGGCCCCACGCATCACGCGGCAGACACGGGACACCCCGCACGGCTCCTGAGCGGGTGACAGATGTCCCCGCCGCTGAGGAGCGCGGGACGCCGACCGGAGGTACACCTCAGTAACTGTCACAGGAGGCAGCAGTCTCTGGGCACCTCCACGGGTCACACCCGGCCCCAGGTTCCCCGTGACAGCACAACCGCGCGTGAGGCCGAGCACCAGCGGCCCTCGGAGGGGGCGGGGGCCCAGGCCGCAGCCGGCAGCAGGCAGCGCAGAGCGGGTGCCCTTGGCCTCTAAGGCCTGGGGCTCGTGGGCCGGACACCCAGACGAGCGACGCCCCGGCCAGCAGTCGACATGAGCGGGTGTGCTGAGCGACCACCGAGCCCGGCCAATCCTGACGTCCAGCTCTCCCGCGCACACAGCGGCCTCCCGCGCTGGCGGAAACACGTAAAGTCCTCAGGGTGCCCCAAGTTCTGCAACTCTGTTTTTCTCGGGTCTTTAACACACGGGGTGCCTCAGACTGGACGAGCTGCCCTCTCCGTGTCTGAGTCCACCACAGGGCCCAGAGCATCGAGCCCAGGTCCTGCCCCTGCTCTGGGGTCTCTAGGGAGCGTGTGCTCATCCCCAGGGGACAGAAGCCCCTGATGTGGGGCAGGTCCCCACCTCCCACCTGGACCACATGGAGGGCTACTGAGCGCTGAGGGGCCGTCTCCTCCACCCAGGACGCCAGGGGTCACTGGAGTCCAGCTGGCCCGGGTGACACTGGGTCCACTGGAAAGTGGGCAGTGGAAGAATTTACATTCTGTATTTCACACTCAACTTTCTCCAAAGGGGGTGGGTGAGTAGCCTCTCTTCCGCCCTCAAACCCCAAAGTGGAAGGGACCTCTCGGGCCCGCCGTGTCACCTGCCGGCTAGACAGAAGACAGGTCTGCATCCCAATGAAAGGCCAGACCTGCAGGGTGCCCCGCAGCGGGTGACAGAGCACCCTGAAGCCCCCGTCCCCACCCAGGCTCCTGCCACGCGCCTCCCAGCCGCCCTGGCCGCTCACACACATCAAGGCCACAGTTCTTTGAGGACAAGTCCTTGTCCCTTTCACCCTCACGAGCTTTCAGCAGGTGTTGTCCGTCGTTAAAAACACATCTCAAATATCACTCTTTTTGCACTTGGCGAGGACAGAAATCAAAACATGACCATGCCTCACACTGATGTATGGTGTTTCTCAGACGTGACCTCAAACAAACTCTCTCAACTAAGCTCTGCTGAGGAGAGCAGCTGCAAGACAGACAGCTTTCAGGTGACAAACTCTAACTTCAGAGGCAACTCCTGCCGTTGACACGAGTTTGCCGAGACCTCTGCAAAATACGGAAGCAGAAAGGTGTCTGGTATGAGACCCCAGGCCTCGAGCAGAGACCTGGCTTGGGTTGGAGGTCCCTCATTTACAGGGCATGTGATCTTGGACACATGACTTAACCTGAGTCTCAGCTTGTACAAATGGGCAAAAGACAGGGCGGCCACAATGACGAGATGGAGGCCTAGGGCCCCAGCACGAGCCGAGCACTTGGGCAGCTACTCGATGGGAGGCAGGGGGACCCGCTGCTGAGAACCCCACCGCCTAGCCTCACAGGTGAGAGGCAGAGGGCCGCAGATGGGAGGGGCCCGAGGTCACGTGGCCAGATGGTGTCTCCCTATCTCAGATGGGGACGCAGATACCGTGCACATGACAAAAGCCAGCCTGGGGGCCCAGCGTCCTCACCTCACCCCAGAGCCCCCCGTGCAGCCCGAAGGGGCCACCCGCCTCCCACCACGTCGCCAGGAAGGCTGAAGCGCGCACTCACCGGTGTAGACGAACCCGTCCGGGAGCACCTTTACAGAACTGCTTGGACTTGTAGGACAGGGTGACCTCCACGACGCCGGGGATGTGCCGCGGTGGCGTCTGCACCCGGATGGCGTGGGGCGTGATCAGCTGCGAAACCACACAGGGGCCCTCAGCACGGCGCCCGACACTCACCAGTTGGATATAATTACCAAAATGAGCAAAATTGGACCCTGGTCTCAGACGCCCCTCCTAGCTGTCACCCAGAGACGCGGCATCCAGTGCTCTTTAAGAAAAATATCTGCCAGCAACCCCGGGTTTTAGTTTGCAGGAAAGGCCACAGGGCATCATTCATATGAAAATTGCCACCATATGTCCCCTTCAACCTGCTCCTAGTAATTCGAGCACTAATTGTTCCAGGGTATGCGGGACCTCCTCCAGCAGGTCTGAAGCCCCAGGACGGGCGCTGGGCGTTCCGCACCCACCCACCGGAGAAGCCCCCGCCACGGGCCACTGTCGGTGACCAGGGGCCCTGGGGACCGGGTGCCCGTGCCGGTGCCCGACCGTGCGGGCTTACCTCGCTCCACACCAGCATGGTCCCGAACACGACTTGTAGGCCGTCGAAGAAGTTGTCTCCGATTATGATCACGGTCGCGCCCCCCGTGGTCCAGCCTTCACTGGGACTGATGGCCTTGATGCACGGAGTGGCTGCTCACACAAGACAGAGAGGGCAGACCTTAGCCCCGGCCGGCCACGCTGCCCACCTCGGGTGGCCCGGGCCCAGCGGCAGGACACGCCGGCCGGTCCTCCAGGCGCACGCAAAGGGCAATCGCAGACCGGCGTGTTGGTGTGTTTAAAGCAAACTATTAAATGTTTTATAAAGCAAAGGCCAGGCCACGAATGCTGGTGAGCAAGGAAAAAAATGGCTTGATGTAGCAAATTACGTGTCAGGGCAAATATGACTATTACAAATGATTAAGCATCGCGTGCATGTGGCATGTCGATTTATCTGCTCCGCTGTTCAGATCTAAGCAGAGTCAATCAAAAGGTTGTTGAGGGAGATGGGAGAGCAAATGCCTTGCATTTCGATTCCTCATAAGCGGCTAATTGGGTTGGGTTTTTCCATCCGCGAACTTTGCCTTTCAGTTCAAAACTTCATTTTCCTCTGTCACTCCACAATTACTACTTTTCACTTTTCATCAGGAGGAAAAAAAATCAAAAGCGCTCTATTAATACTTTTGTCAAAGGTACACATTTTACATCTAATATTGTTTGTCGACAGGAATCCCCGAGCCCCTGGCCTGACCTCTCTTTGTCTCCCGAGCCCTCACATTTGCATGAGTTATTACAATGGCTGCTGCGGCCTGGCCTGCTCTGCTCGGGGCTGGCCTGCAGGGGGGCGGGGAGGCCGGCAGCAGAGGGAGGGCGCGGGGCAGAGGGGCCAGGAGGCCACAGCTGGGAGGCCTGGGGGAGGCCGGCGGGGTGCTCTCGGCCGAGAGCCCGGCAGGCCGAGCGGGAGCTGCAGAGGCCGGCCAGTCCCGGCTGCGATCGGCCCCTCTCCGTGGTGTTGGCGGACCTCGCCTGCCGCTCTGCTGGCCCTCTGCAGGCAGGCCAGCACGCAGAGGCGCTCCGCGGACACACGCCTGCTGCCTGTCACTGCGCTGGGCCCTGCTCTGTCACCCAGGACTGCGGGCCAGCTCTACCTCTCCATCTCTGGCCTACAGAGAAGAACAGCTGTGGAGGCCTGTGTGATGGGTGGCTCGGTGGCCCCTGATTAGCCAGGCCTCCTAATGTCGTCTGGACACAACTGTACCCCAGGTGGTAGGAGGCCCAGGCCAGTCCTCCAACCAGAGAGACGAGGACATCCCCACCGCGGCCCTGGGCCACCCGCGGGTGGCACCCTCTTCCTCCCAGCTCCGTGGTGGGACGGGTGTTTGGCTGAGCGGAGATGGAGGACTCGGCCCGCAGGGTGCTCTTCCGTCGCGCCCCAACAACCCCTGCGGACACGCGTCCAGAAGGTCATCACTACGGCCGCGCCGCGCCGAGCCGCCCGGTCACTGGCGGGCCCCTCGGCCGTGCGCAGACGAGCGCCCTCCAGCGGACGGCTCGGGCCCGCTGAGTCTGCTCGTCCTACGTCAGCCCCCGTGCAGCTCGCCCTCAAACGAATCATCTTTTCAGACGCTGGGTGGGCCGTGGCCGCGCGTCTGCACGCGGCCTTTTCCGGAAGCCTGCGTGCGTGGTCTTCCCGCCGGGCGGCCAGCGCTGCGCGCACGCCGTCTAGTCCATCACCGGGAGCCATTGTCGTCGCTCGCTCCGCGACACGCGCCCGCCTTTGTTTGCTTTGATGCTGGGCTCGTGGGGGTTATATTTGCTCACTCCGAGCGTGTCTCCCTGAGCAGCAGCAGCACAGGGCACACACTGCGAGCCTGCCCTTAACTAGCGCTGTTGACTTCATGCTAATAAGTTCATACAAATTTTCATTTCTGAGGCTTCCGAATGACATTTGCTTTTCTTAATTGCATGGAGAGCATTTGAAAAGGATCAGCTCTCTAAAGACTGACAAGTCTCCTCCAAGGGGGTGACCTTCATCAGCACAGCCAATTATGGCAAATAATTCAGAAAAAAAAAAAATTACAGTAAACAAATTTACTTTGGAGGTGAGAAAAGAGGAAAAAATCCAGGATCCAGTGCGTGCACAGGAGACGCTATCTGGCAGCTGTGGCCCAGGGGCCAGCCGCGGCGCCTCGGAACGTGCGGCGGTTCTGAGCGCCAGGGAACCGGGCCGGCCCGGCCCCCTCGCGGCCGACGGCCATCTCCCTCCCGCCGTATCTGCATACGTTTCAATGCACGTATAGAGAGGGGACACGTGTTTGATGGGGGCCGTAGCGAAGTGAACACACAGACAGCGCTGGAGATCTCATGATATACGTGCACGGTGCGCTCCAGCAGAGGACGGGACAGCCGGGCAGAGAGGCGGTGGGGAAGGGTGTCCCCGCGTGCTCCACAGCTCTCTCCCCGGGCCCACGGTGGGGCGCACCCCGGCCAGACCCCGGTCCGTGAGCTCTCCTCGCGGCCCGGCCTCCGGAACAGGAGGCGTGCGTGCCTCTCGCAGCCCCGACGTGCCCGGAGCGACCTGCCTTTAACTCGAGGGCGCCTCCCTCGGCCTACTCGGGGGCAGAGGCGCTCACTACAAACGGCCTTGGCTGTGCCGCCCTCCTGCCCGCTTCCAGCCCGGGCACCCACGTGGACCGGCTCGCCCAGGGGCCAGGCTGCCCGGCGGCTGGGCGAGGATTTCGAAATGAGAGACAGGCGACTTGATCAAAACGCTGTCTGGCCTCTCCTCCTCGCGGGGTCTCTCCGCCGCATCCAGGATCCTGTTGGTAAACAGCCTCCCGCCCTGCTTCCCGTTAATCAGCGAGCTCTCCTGAGTCACATCGCAGCATTTGTCACCTTCCTCTGCATTCACAATATTGAGGCACTCAAACAGGCCTGATCTTGCCTCATGAAGACTCCTTTGTTCTGCCTGCTAAAACGTCTTGTAATTGTGCTTGGGATGTCCAGATGGCTGGCTGATACTCCAGCTGATAGGATTATACCTTTTACCTCTCCTAGAGCCATCTGTTCCCCCTCACCCGCTCAAGCCCTGCAGCCTGGATTCAGTGTCCTTATTGCATAAACCTAACCGCATTACGGCGCTTGGCATGCAAATCGCTCCGCGCTGCAGGCCGGGTGCTGGGCAGGGCTCACGGAAGGTTTAAACGGGGCTGCGGTCGTTGACGAGGGGACAAGTGACAAGGAAAAAACACGAAAGCCTGGGTTCTGCCGGGCCGCGCTGGGAGGTAGACCGCTGGTTGTGCCCTCGCCCGTGTTCGGCACTGTAAACAGTCGGCCCCGCTTTCTGTGCGCTCCAAGGACGCAATGGCAGCCGTCCACGGCAACAGCAGGGGACTCGCTGACTTGGAGACCATCGGCGAGTGTGTACACACTGCTGGTGAATATTGGATGATTGGATAATGAGGTGTTAGCCAGGAGAGGCTGCACAGAAGCAGAGATCTGTGGTTTATGGAGGCGCTTTTTCCTTGAAGAATGTGGGACTGACTCGAAGCCAAGAGCCAGCCCGCGACATTTCCTAACCAGACAGGAGGTGGGGAATGGGCTCTGGGAGACACGCCCACACCTAGAAATGGACTTCCCCGGGGTCGGCTCTCTCAGGCAGTGACGGAAGCACGGATGTGTCTCCTTGCTGGACAGAGCCCAGGACACGCTGCAGCGCACTCGAGAGCCGGGCCTTCCTTACCAAACGAAACCCTACCACTTAGACAAATGCCTTTCTCACGAAGACCTTCGTAGGCTAGTTTTCAGAGTCACCTCTTTGTGTTTTAAAATGAGGAGCCACTTTCTGGGGTGGGACAAGGTACTCTGATCTCTTTGCAAGAAAGTGACTCG
>NW_024349802.1:1644309-1645064 GCF_902729225.1 Pteropus medius | reverse complement strand
ATGAAAAAAAAACACTGATCAAGATTGCCTCTGCAAACAGCTTCTGATTGGTTGGGTTTTATCTCCAAGGCACCCACTAGTGGCCTTCGTTTCTCTGAACGTAACACTTTCTGCTTACAGTCAAGCACTTTTTCATGCTACGTACAAAAATAAATACTCATGCTCCGGTCATGTCATCAGAGCTCGTTAGAGGAGGCCGACTTTGCACCCGGACTGCAGTCTCACACCAGGCCTCCTTGAACCCGCTGCGTTGCGAGCTCCAGCTCTCTGGGGAAGCGAGGGCTGAGGACGGGGACTCAACCTTCTTAATTGTGAGCCTCATTAGCGATGGTTGCTAAGCAAAACACACACCTACCTTCAGTGCATAGGAAGCAGATAAACAGTACGTCACAGATTCTAACGACCCTGGGGCCCAGGGCGACCTTTAATTATTATACTTTTGTTCTCGTGTACCTCCGTCATTAATGCAGAAAAACAAGTTCGTTTATTTTTGGGGACCGCCGCAGATCCACGAGTTTTCTTCCAGGTTTTATGTCTGCGTCAAGTGTGGCCCCGGAATCCGGGGCCTCAGGATGGAGGGTTTGTCCTGATACCGCTTAGTTTGATGGGCTCTTCACTCTAAAGGAGTTAATCCTGCTGTTTTGTTTATAATTCGCTTTTTCAAAAAAAAAACACATTACTTTCTCAGCAGTTCCCATTGGTCAGACTCCCGCGGTTATGACGACTCGCCTGACCGTGGGGACGACTCTGACTAA
>NW_024349802.1:1628240-1644263 GCF_902729225.1 Pteropus medius | reverse complement strand
GCCCAGGGGCAGGAAATAGTCCTCAGGCCCATTCTGAGCTCATGGGATGGGATGTATCTGGGAATGACCCTGCGGGTAGGGGCTCTGGACAAGCCAAAACGAAACCAAACAAACTAAAATTTCAGGAAGCGCTCTAAGCAAAACAAAGCTTAGAAACCAACCAACCAACACACGGTGGCGGCTCGGGCGGGCGAGGTGAGTGGGGGAGCTGCGCCCCGTAAAGCGAGAGGCGGAGAGGACTCTGCCCCGGCCACTCTGGGGGGGGGGGGCACCCAGGCCCCGCCGGGCACGGGTGAGGGGCCGGGCCAGCGAGGGGGCCGGGACGAGTAAAGTAAGTCGACATGAATCAACTAAAGAGCGTCACAAAGCGAAAGACATGCAACGTGTGCCTACCATTGTCCAGATAGGAAGGGGCCGTACCTTCTGACGGGTCGAGGCGGCGGGCCCGCCGCCCGTGCTTGGAGTTGTTGTGCACGAACATGTTGTCGGACACGGCCAGCACGTGGCCGTCCACATTGACCGTGGTCGACACAACCACCTGCGGGACGAAGCGGATGTGAAACCGGGGCTGGAGCAGGGCGTCCCACTGCCCGTAGGGCGCCCCGAGCCGCCGGCATGCCAGGCCGCGGCCTGGCCGCCCCAGAGGCTGTCACGGAGGCCGTCACGGCCCGCAGGCCGGCACGGCGTCCGGTTCGGTTCGGTTCGGTTCTGACTCCGCTGTTGCTCTTCGAAGCCTGCTCCCTGATTACGGTCCGATCTCCTGTGATGCTAACAAGTGAATTCGAGTCAGAGACGCCTTCTTCCGGCCGTTAGCTTCAGAAACACCCCCTCTGGCCACTCATTTTAAAGCTGCTGTTTTGATCGATCTGTTCACATATTGATTAGATAGTTTAGCTAATTAAAATTTAGTCCGCTTGAGACCGTCCTCCCTAGAAAACTTGTGAGAATTCAGTTGCCAAGAAAAAAAGGCTTCAGAAATCGGAGGCATCTCCACGCCCCACACTCTGCCATCCAAACGCCCCCTCACATCCAGTGTCTGGTCATGAACTTGGTCGCCTCTGCCAAGGCCGACTTGAGTGTGAACAGTGAGAGGGACCCAGGGACCGTATCCTTTCTCAAGTCCCCTGCAAGGGTGCGAGGACCTGATGTGCCCAGGGACCGTCCTCTCTGCTGGAGTGACAGGCTTCCCGTCCCACGTCCAGCCCCCGAGGACAGCCAAGGCAGGGAGGGGGACGGCCTCGCTGACCCCACACACCGCCCCAGGGGCCCTGGGACAAGCATCCCCGCGTGGCACCCCGGATGCACTCGGGAAGCGGAAAGTCACTCCCGCCTGGCGATTCCCCTTTCGGAGGGGCGTCTGTGTGGCACGTTCTCTCCAGAGCAGCTGGAACGGCAAAGACAGGGGCCCAGGGTCCCGTCTGCATCTCACAGCAGGTTCACGGGCTGGGCCTGGGTTTGGGGTGCAGGGAGCCTGGCGCTTTGCCGCGTGTGGGCAGCAGGGAGGGCCAGCACCCCTAGGGAACACACCCCACAGAGAGACGTGCAGCGTGAGCGGGTGAGTGGGGCACCAGCGGGGCTCACGTCCGCATCCGCCCCCCACACTGGGCTGTGTGTGTCGAAACACGCCCATAAAATGCCTACGAGAGCCGAGGCTGCCTCAGCAAAGGAAGATGCACCGGCATCGGCTCCTGTGCAGCAAACGCGCCACACAGCTCAAGGCACTAATCATCGGGGAATCGTGGGGCGCCCCGGCCTATGTGGGAATTCTCGGCACTGTCTGAGAAATGTCTCTGTAAACCTAAAGCTGCTCTAAAGCAAGTTTATTCGTAAAAAAATAAATAAGTCAAATGTTTAAGGGTCCAACGAAAGTCAGACCTGCATACGTGCATACGGATGCATGTTAGTAACTCAACTTTCATTTAAAAACCTCTCGGGCCCCACAGGCAGACTGAAGTGGGGGCAGTACCCACTGCGCCCCCAGGGGCTGTCTTGCTGGGGAACCGTCCTTGACGAGTCTCTCCCATGGGCCCTGCCAAAATTTCGGGGGCCTCCACCCCATCAGGCCACTCTGAACCTCGAAATACTGCCAGGTGTTGATTTGGATACCTCAGCATGCTCTCTGACTGCTGCCCACAAGGCGGCCTTCTCCCCGGCCCCGGTCGGGGGAGGCTCTGACACCACCCGGGCGCCGCTAGGGGCCTGGCCGCTCTGCCCAGAGGACGCACGGCTGCTCCCGCCCTGCCCTGGGGTGAAGGAGCCAGCATATGCCTGCCTGGGATGCACAGACACACCACTAACGCTGAGACACTGCCTGACCCTTTTAAAGTTCCTAGAGCATGACATGCTGAAGAAACGAGAAAGGCAGAAATAAAATGAAGGGCACTGTCTCCGCTCTGTCATGTATATATGGGTCAGTCACCAAGGGAAAAGAGTGTAGTTCAACTAAGAAAACAGACAAGCGGTGTTTTGTTCCTCGGCCGTGGCCAGGCCCGTGGCGCACCTGCGGAAAGGTGCTCGGCTTGTGAGACCAGCTGGAAGCGCCGTGCGAGCCCTGACCTCCTGCTAAGTCTGGTTAAACCTCTGAGAGGCAGAGAGATTAGCTGGAGAGACCGGAGGAAGTCTTTCTAGGAGCTGAGGGCTCCACTTGTGACTGATGCTGCGTTTGGCCGTCGATGAACTACTGTGTGACTCGGCTCTGCTCAGATGGATCGAGGGCGCCTGTGAAGGCCTGTGCAAGACAAATGGATGCAGGCCCAACTGTCTGCCAGAGACCCTGCCTGCAGCTTCAGAGCGTGGCCTGGGCGAGCCTGAAGACCCTTCTCTGATTGGCTGGTTGGTTGTAAGGGCAGATGTCACATTTCCCTAAAAGACTGAAGCAGAAGTTAAATTTCTAAAACCACCTTGAGCAACTTGCTGGTGAACTCATCCCATCTGGCAGTCACTTCCATCAGCAGGCAAGTTCCTCGCAGGCTGGTAGGGACCAGCAGCAGTTTCGTGACCCAGCCCAGAATATTTTTACAACTAAAATCAGCAAAATAATCCATCATGTGTGCAGAACACCCTTCATCTTGAAGTAACCTTCAAATCACTCACAAAGGCAAGAAGAATATGGAATTTGCAGAGGCCTGCATCTGACAGGTGTGGCTCCCTTCGAGGGGGGCCCAGGCCTTGCGTATCCCCGACAGGCTGACCTGTGGCTCTCCCCATGGGAAAATCCACCAACCGACTGACCCCTGAGAGACCCCCAGCATGGGCTCCCAATGCTCGTCAATGGGGCCTGGACAGCCACGTATAACAGAGGAATCGGGCTAAATCAGACGCCAATGTTAAGAAGATTCTATTTGGAAGAGAAAATCCTAAAACAGTCCTTTTGAGACACACCCATGGGACATACCATGGTAGAAAACAAGTGGGAACCTGGTTAACCTACAGCCCTGGTCACTCCGGGCCGGGACGTCCGGAGTGCCCACCCCGAGGGTGCTCCCCGTGCCCGGGGCAACGACATGGCCGTGTCCTCAGAGCTGGTTTCCACGCCCCGTGGGCCGCGACCGGGCTCTGGGACCGGCACAGCGAAGACGCCAGATCACCATTAGAGCATTAGTTTAGCCAGCGGACCGGTTCTGGCTGCCCCCAAGCCCCTGAGCACTAAAGGCCGTGCAACGTCAGAGCTCGGCCTGCGCGAGGCCGCCCGCGGCCGCGTCCGGGGAGCCGTACCTGGAATCTCCGCATATCCCGGGGGTTGCCCGCATTCTTCAAACAGTTCTGATTGCACTTGAGGAAAAACTTTAGAAAGAATCTACGGAAATACAAAAGATGGATATTTGTTAGGGTCATCAGACAAAAGACACAAACGCTCCGAGACACGTTCGCGTGGGGGGCCGTGGAGACGGCCACACAGACCGCCTCCGTGCGTGAGGCCGCGGCGGACACGGCTCGATGTCATGGGTTTCCAAGTTCTGGGACGACAACTGTGGCCTGGAGTGGCCATTTCTTGCCTAGGTTTTTGCACGAGTGACCGTTAACCACTGAGCAAACACTCGCCCCAGAGGGGCTGGCAGCAAATAAAAACCTGGGACGCCTAGTTAAACCTGACTTTCGGGCAGTTTTTTTAGGATAAGTTGTGCTGTGGGACATACCCATCCTGAGCAATTATTCCTCGTTTATTCGAAACTCATTTACCTGTTCCTGCTGCATTCCACCTGGCGGCCCCAGAGGACACCGCTGCCGAGGTAAACATGCTTCTAAAGACGGATTTTAAAAGTCACAAGAAATACAACTCTTAAGAGAAGAAAGGGTGTGGGAGTGTTGTTTTAGGGGCTACGATGCATTTTGCAAAGATTTATGTGTGTGTTTATGGCGACAATCGATGCCTTTGCTGTGGAGATGTAACTGCCACCCGGCGGAGGGCAGGAGAGACACAGGCACCCGGGGCGCGCGCAGGCACCCCAGCACGCGCAGGCACCCCGGCACGCGCAGGCACCCCAGGGCACATGTGAGCATGGTGTGCGTCCCACTACGCTCTGCCCTTGGCTTTGAGGCATGAGGATTCCGGGGTCCTGGCCGCATGTTGAGAGGCCGTGACAAAAACGGCATCATGCTGGCCTCCCCATTCCCGCACACTCGGTGACAAATGCAGAAACTCTGGCTCACAGTACGGACAGCGGGAGCCTCGCTGTGACTCAACCGTGGAGACAAGAGGTTTTGTCTCTGCACCCCCTCTCTGCCTCATCTTGAGAAGGCCACATCCGTCGTGAGCCAAGGCGGTGGCATCTCTACGCTGACATGCGCTCCCTTGGGGGTCTAAGTGTCCTGTCCAGCAAGGCCCCACGCAAAGGTCTTCTCCATCTGCTCTCCGAACAGCACCTGGCCTACTCGATGACCACGAAGTTTCTACGAAGTTTCACGTGATTTCCTTGAACTCGACCTTGTGCTGTTCCGTGTTGACGACGACCGTATCCGAAAATAAAAAGCCTCGGCGGACTGAGCCATCTCTCTACCGCGTTCCCGACGCATCCTGACGCCTTTCGCCAGGGCAAAAACCCGACTGATGGGAAGAGAAGAGCGGCCACTTAATTAAACGTCCTCACGTACGGCAGGGCCTCGCTATTTTAGGCCGGAATTTACATCTTTTATTAACTCACCTCACCTATGCGCTTGGCTCACGCTGCCTCTTAACACCATCTGCCGCCAGCACACAGTAAGTCACTTGATACTCCACCCACCAATTTTTCCTAACAACCGCCGTGCAATTAAACCCCACGCGCTCTGGGCGAGGTGAATTAGGCGCACCTGCGGCCACGCGGCTCTCGCGCTGCATCGGAAGGGGCCTAACAAGGTGAGGGCGGCAGAGTCATCGTCCTGTCAGGCAATTAGGTCCTCACTTCGGGGACGGCCACGCGGTGCAATTATGCCACACATCACCACCCGGCTAATCTGAGCAGGCGCCGCCTGGGAGGCTGCTGGCCTGCACGGGGCCGCCTCGGAGCCCCTCTTGTGACAGTCAGCTCTCCCCCAACCAGAGGAGGCTTCCTTAGATGCCTCGACGTCTGCTTAGCCAGCTCCCCCTGCCACCTCCGAGCAAGCAGGGCAGGTTTGGAAGGTCTGACCGGGCACGGCTGCGAATGTCGCAGGGCGCGGGTCTCACCTGCCATCAGGTGCGGGTTAGCCAAGTTGGGTGCCGAGCCCCGTCAACGCCAAGTGTTCTCCAGGGTTGACTCTGGGACCAGTGCACACACACATACGCACAGATGCTAGCACTCAAATGCACGCACGTGCACACGTATGCACATTCACATGTGCACACATGCTCGTGCAGCGCACACGTGCATGCATACACATTTGCACATGTGTGTGTGTGAACACATGTGCATGTAGACACATGTGTGTGCACATGTGCCTATGCATGTAAACATGTGTGTGTGCAGGCACGTGCACGCATGTGTGCATGAATGCCTGTATAGGTGTGTGTGTGTGCACGCGCACATCCACATGCATGTGCACACGCACGTGCATGCTCGCGCAGCGCACACGTGCACGCACACGCTCATGTGCACGTGTGCCCACATGCATCGACACGGGTGTGTGCACGTGCACACGCATGCACGTGTGCACACACATACACGTGCATGCGCACACGTACATGTGCATGGGTGCGCGCATGCACGTGCGTTTTGGATGTGTTCATGGAAGTTTTGCTCGTCTTCCGGCGTCTCCAGCAAGGCTGGCGCTGGGCCGGGTCTGTGGTGTGTGGCCCCAGACAGCAGAACCCCTTTCAAGCCGTCAAGTCCCAAGCACGCAAACCAAGTAAGGGGTGACAACTGCTGGGACAGGGGGAAAGGGAGCCTTACGCTTACTTTCACCCTCGTTTGGGTTACACTTAACTCGAGGACCCAATTAAGCCTCACAGGGTGGACGGCACAGCACGGCCAGCAGCACGTGACAGCTGACGCTGTCTAGTTACACGTGGGGCACACGTACGTGTCCCGCCAGCTAGTGCTCAGGGACGTGCGCTGGGGCGGTGCTTGGGGAGCGGGTGAGGAAAGCGGACGCCCCACGCGCAAACTCAAACAGTAATTCCCACCACTTACTCAACTGCCCTTTAACTGGCGTTTTCCTAAGAAATATCTGACGACCACTTTACATAGCTCACTTCCAGGGTCTGGCACACAAAGGATTTAATACTCTTGTTATGAAAGGAAAAATCTTTCCTATGTCAGAAAATCTTTGGCTTTAACACCAATAAACTCTTTATTACTGCTAAACATGGATCTGCTGCTCGATGGCAAAGAGACGATAAAAACCCTAACCCGTCATTAGTACATTTCGCTTAATTGTGCGCCGTGCGCTTCCCGCTGCAGCTGTTGGCCCATCATCAAAATGACCATTATGTACACTAATCCCCTGACCCTGTCTTTATTTCCCTAAAGAGTCATCGTCTTCCACAGCAGGTACGAGAGTAAATCAAGCTTGAAATATGGGCTTTATTTACTTGTGTCTCCCAGGCAGGAAAGAAGGCAGCAGCCCGGGGCACAGGCCGCACGCCCGCCAGCGCACCCCAGTCCTGCTCTGCTCAGGAACGGCACACAGGGCCCCGGAAAGTTCTCCGGGGCACTTAGGAGGGGGGCAGGTGTGCTCTCGTCACTTCTGAAGTCAAGTGTCCCCGTCAGGGTGTTCAGGGGACAGGAGGGAATGCCAGCTGGAGACCCCACCCACTCGCGAGAGAAGGGCACGTTCCAGCACCCCCCGAACGTGGACCCGGCGCCTGTGCCTGGGACGGCAGTGACCAGGGAGCCACGGGGTCCAGCAACTGACAGCCAGAGTCTGAGCTGGAAAGTCCCAGCCCGCCCTCCGCGCGGGGGGACGGCCTCACGCCTGCTCCACACAGAGCCACGGCCGCTGAAGAAAGTTCAAACTTTGGTCCCAGCGGCGTCGGCGCCAGAGTCGGCTCAAACGACCCCGCGTTCCTGGACACGCGGCGGGCCCGAGACGCCTTCCAGGCCCCGAACTAATAAGAGGCACCCAGTCTAGGTGTCACGCGGTGAGGGGCAGGCCCCCTCCACAGCAACTAATTTCAAAGTCGGCTCCATTTCTGTGTGTTTAAGCTATGAATTAGTTCATTTATATTTACTTTTATGAAGCTGATTACCCAGAGCTTCTCTATCTGATGAAAATCATTTTAATTGTAGTGCGAGGCTCCTGTGTAATATCCATTACATTATGAACCGTTTAAATTCTACAGGGGTATCGTGCAAATTGGCCCTTTGTGAGCGAGCAGGCAATTAGGACCAAACAGTTCTCCTTCGAGCGGCTACACAACTTTGTGGCGTTGCTCAGGACAATCGGAAACAAAGGAGGCTGTTTAATTGTAATTTAATGGAATATCAAGGAGTCCGTAGCATTCGGCGCTGGCAACAGAGAGCAGGAGAGAAAAATTAGCCGCAATTATGTTTGATTAAAGCCATCCTTCTCAATAATCAGCGGTCCTGACAGGCCATGGGGCTCCAGTGGGTTCCAGGATGGCAAAAGGTGTTGGGCGATATTAGGGCCAATAAAGGGGATATTAGCATAGCTAATTACAGCCCTACAAAGCCTGCAAAGGGGGCCTCTGTGTATTGTAATGTGTAGAATAATTGGCCGAGGCCGTTATCAATTACGTAAGGGATGAATTTGGTTTGTCAGGGAAAAGCTGAGGAGACCGTTTCACCTGACACCGTGCCTCTGCCTCCCGTTCCGGCAGCGAAGAACTTGCCACTTTTACCAAAAGCTGTGACCTAGCAGTGGCAGACCGCTGCGGAGATCGTGGCGCCGGCAAGCGTTGGCGGCCGCGGCCCCGCGTCCTCGCCACCGGCCCTGCCACCCCTGCTGGTCCCCTAACCGAAGCCCTCAGTCGCATAGCGATGCTTTCTTCCTTCTGGCCAAGGGAGAAACAGACTGTCTCCTTGGAAAGTCAGGGGCGCTCTGGTGACGGGGGCGGGAGCGGGCGCCTCGCGCGGTTCCAGCGGCTGGCCTTTCGCGTGTGGATGGCACGCGTTTGAAATCGCCGATTCTCAGCATCTCAGGAACCCCACGTGCAGGGATTTTTTAAAATTTTTAATTGTTACTTTTTAGACGGTTGCGGGGTTGGTCTTGACGATGCTTGAAAGCGTGAGTGACAGAACGCTCAAGGAGCAAGCCCGAGGGGCCGGGCGACGCAGGACGAGGGTTCCTCGGCCGCCACCTCGGCACCGGTGAGGTGCCACTCAGCGCCGAGAGCCCGGGCCCCCTCGCAGGCCCCTCCGGTCTGAACCCCAGCTCAGTCGTAGAAGTCACCGCGTTTTTCGCCTCCTGCATACCGGAAGCTCGAAGCCAGAATGAAAAAATGCTGGTCTCTTTCATGAGTGGCGCGTCGTCGTTTTCCGCCAGCGCAGAGGTTCTTTACCACAGTTTTATCCTACGAAGCGGCGCGGCGCATAGTTTCCGCGCGCGGCCTTAAAAGTTTGGCAGGCCTGTGGTGAGCTGCCAAAGGCGCTGACATAGCTTTGAGGTCTCAAATAGACAATTTATTATCACTGTTTCTCTCTCCCCCCCCCCCCCATTTTTTAGTTACTGAATTGTGAAGGCAAAGCCAGGATATTTTAATACGTTATAGCCATGACAAAAAAAGTGAGCATGGAACACCAACCTGGCTGTAAAAGTCACTGCCCACTGGTGGGTACGGGGGCTGGAGAGGGGGGAAGTGTCGGGGGGCTGCCTGAGGGGCTCGGGGTTCCTTGTGGGGTGACGAAAATGTCTGGAACTAGACAGCTGGTGGCTGAACCACCCTGGGAACATCCTGGGTGCCGGTGAATGCGCACTTCGAAATGGTCCGTTTCCAGCCATGTCACTCACACCTCCCTCCCCTTGTGACAAAAACGACCCCAGCCCCAGAGAGAGAAGGGCCTGCCCCCGCGGGGTGCCGTGGCTGCGGCTCTGCCGGTGTGTCTGCACTCCTGGAAAGAAAGAGTTAAAGCCTCAAATTAAAAGATAGAGCCTTTAAGAGACTCTTCTCTGATAAGAAAGTGACCGGTGGAGTGCTTCCTCGAAGTCCCTGCTAATTACTGGAAGTCCCCGAAAGCAGTGGCCGCAGCTGTGGCGGGCGCACGCCGGCCATCAGTGGCTACAGTATTGATTGCTCAGCAATCCTAGCTGATCGGGTCCTGTGCTTGGAGACAATGTGCCTCCTTCACAAACCCTGTAATGAGCAGTTCCGATACACGCCTGCATTCTGCTGACATCAGATCTGTGCTCTGAGATAGTACACAGGTCAATACGTATCGGATTTCCAAAATGCGAGGGTCTTAATGCCAGGCCTCTCCTCTTCTCCCCCTCCTGCCATTAGCTATTACGGGGCTCACGTTCTCTAATGCCAGACGGGAGGAAAAATCTGGTCCATTAGTCTGATTTATTCTTCAAATATGCCATGACAAATCGCTTTAACACCAGACTTATTAAATTCTTGTACATTTCAAGTTATGGGTCTCATACACTTGTGGTGCCTCGGTGACGTCATCACGGAGGGGGCAGAGGGTAACGGCACTGGCTTTTACAGCTGTGCCCAGATGTCCTCTGTGAGGGCCCCCTCCCCCGGGACGGAGGTCTGGGCCGCCCGGCCCCCCCTCGGTGGGCCCCCGTGCTCCGTGGGCCCCGTCCCCCGCACGTGCGCTGTCCTGCGTGTAAACGCGACAGGCAGGGGTTGCGGCTCGCCCCGCGGTTCAGCGCCCCCCTGGCCTTTGTCTGGACGCCCCGCTGCCCGGCAGCACGGGCTGTCTCGGGCGGACGAAGCTACCTCAGTGCCCCTCGCTGCAGTAACCACACTGCATTAACAATATTTGTACTACAATCACCGAGGGACCCACTGCCCAGATTCTATCACTTCTTTATCTCCTGACAAATACCTCACTATCGAACATTATTAGGTTTAGAAAATTAACCCTCCACGGTCTGGAGCCACGCTAGGCCCCTCCGTCCCTCCGAAGGGCCTTATCGCTAAATTTCTGCTATAATGGTTTTTCTTTTCATCACAATTTCAGCAGCGGCTGTCAAGAGGCACTTACAGATACCGTGATCTTGTACTTCTGCAATGATTCTCATTAAAACGATGCCGGTGGGGAGATCGATGGATGGTTAGCTTTTTGCCGCCGTGTCCTGATTCCACTCCCCGGGGTGATCAACGAAGCCTCCTCCGGGAATTCGGGAAAATGAATTGCTGCTCAACTTTTCTCCGTGGTTTAACATGTCTACATGCTGTTGTGCCGGGTAGATTAGAAAGCTGGCTGACCCCGGTCGCGCGTCTGCCGGCCGCCGGGCCGCCGGTTGTCGGGGCCCTCCGCTTAGCATTTTTTCGGAAGTGGGGTAAATATCGCCTACTACAGCTATGATGAGGCTAATTGTTGAGAAGAAGTCGCCGCCGGGCACTGGAGGCGCTGGCGCAGCAGCAGCCGCTGCTGGGGCGGGGGCCCCCAAGCCCGGTCCCTTCCCCCTCCCACGCCCGCTTTACGGCTACGCCTGACGTATTTCAGCTCAGCGCGCTGTCAATCTCCAGTCGCTGCTTCTGCCCGGCTGGCGGCTTCATTAAACGCCCCGCTGGCCTGACGGCCCTATTTAGCTGCTGCTTGATCATTTGAGCCTTGCTCAGAGAGAGATGCCAGCACGCTGCCTCTGCGCCAGATGCCCCAGACCGTTGCCCGCCAGCGATGCTCGCAGGGGCTCCGCGACGAGATTGCTGCGCTCAAGGCCGGGCCTCTGCCGCTGCCGCTGCCGCTCCAGGCTGCCGCCTTGCCTCGCCATTGCAGAGGTGACAAGGGTCCGGGGCTCCCAGACCACGGACTGTCCCGCCTCTGATCAAGCCTGGTTACAGAGACCGCTTCAAACGAACGAGGTTTTCTTCCTGTGGGTCCGTTCCTGCCCCCACCCCTAATTCAATCTCCAGATGGGGTGAGTTTCGGCCAATTTTCCTTAGACGATTGTTTCATCTCAGTCGCTCAATTAAGAGCTACCTTCTTTGCGAGTTGAATTATTAATAAAAAATAAAAAAAAAAAAAATCCCATTTTAAGTCAAGCCCGTGCATGCACACGGGACGCGAGTGTCATACCTGCCTACGCCGGCCTCTCTAGCCTTTTAGGTCCTGATTAAAAACTTATTAAAACATTATAAATGATTAATGGGAGCACAGCTCTGAGTGGCAATTATTAGTTTTAATGCAGGTAATGCAGCTTAATGAGGGGGCACATGTGTGTGAAGCTTTAACTTCATTACTCCTGCGTGTCAACAAATACAAGAGAAGTGCGTGTCCAGGTCATCCATTACTCGGCACGGCACCCAGCCTTCTCTCGTCGCCTCTCTCTGTTGATGAGCCAGGGGCCATAAATTAGTCCCTTCCTGGGGCTCGGGGAAGGACCAAGGTGCCCAAGTGTGGGGACCCTGGCCGGGCTCCCCGCGCCCCGAGCAGCTGCAAGCACGAACGCCCCCCGGGCCCGCTTCTCGGAGCCCTCGGCACCCGGGGCTTCTTCCCCGGAAGCCCTGCAGGCTGCCACTGTCTGCGCTCCCGGCCTTCCGAGCCCTCTGGGCTGCTTTCCCGTCTGGTTCTGAGAGGTCTGGGAGCGGCTCGGTCCGGACCTCCCCGCGCCTAACTCGTCTGAACGCGGGTTCCCTAAATATTCGAACGTGTTTCCCACGCCCTTTGCACTGGGCCCCCTCCTGACACACAGGGGACTGTGACACGCAGTGTGAGTGGGGCGCTCGATGCTGGAACGTGCCTGGCTGCAGACGCGGGGGGCGCGGGCTGGGCAGAGGCCGCACGGTGGACAGAGGGTGCGTCAGGGACGCAGAGCGTGGGCGTGACGGCTCCCTCTGCCCACAGAAGCCCAGCACGTCCCCGGCCGCACCCGGGACCCCGCCCGGGGCCTGCGCACAGCCCGCAGCTGCGGGTGGCGTCTCGGCCCAACGTCGCCCGTCACCTTTTATTTCTGTCTTGGTGACAAGCAGCTAGATCCAGGCTGATCTCCACTATCTGTTTGAAGAGAACTCAGGACTATTTGCATCATTTTATCGCTAATGTATAATATATGGCTCTAAAGTGAGCCCGAGCACTGCCTTGTTACTGAGCATAAAACAGTGTGGGCAATAAAGACGCATTAGTCCTCTGAAGCACAGCGGCGGAAACGCGGGCGAGAAGGGCTGCTGTCTAGAGTTAAGAGGCCCCTTTCTGCCCGACTGCGACGACGGAAGAGTAAAGAAAATGTCAAATCAAGAAAAGCTGGATTTAGAGATGAGGCAGCCCGGAATGACGTTGGTGCCATATTTTGTGGGACTATAATGCTGTTGGCAGCAAAGACCCGTGTTTCTGATTCATCTAGGGCCGCATGGCAAAGCTTTGTCAGTCTGTGCGAGGTATAAATAATTCAGGGTGAGAGATAGCAATTACAGGGCCCTGCACAACCAAAATGAATATTTTATGAGGACTAAAACTGCTCTGGAATGAATCATACACACGGAGTCGCACACACATGGCGAGTGGGCTCCCGCGTGCCAGCCCCGAGAAGAGAGGAGCGTGGCCCCAGTCCCCTTCCGGGGCGGTGACGAGCACCCACAGACGGGCTCGCCGCCGGCCAGGCCGGCCTGCTCCCGCGCTTGTCACGGGCGCCCGGTCCCTGACGCGCCCAGCGGCCAGCAGGCGGACCGCGCTCGCAAACTCCCGGCTGCTCCGCCCCGCAAGGCTGCGCGGAACGCTTGGCGCCCCCCGCGTCACGGCTCTGCTCGTCGTCCCGCTGCTCAGACCCACTGGTAGGTGTGCGCTGAGTGTGTGCTGCGGACCAGCTGGCGTGCGAGGGCGAGGGACCCTGGTGCCAGGAGAATGGCTTTGTTGTCCCCCGTGAACTCAAGGCGCTGACGGGAGGCGGGGGGCCCCGGGGCCGGCGTGATACCCGCCACTTCCCCCCGGGGCAGAGGCGCATCTACGGTGCTCCCTCCACCCCCAGGACCGACTCTCACTCGTCCGGCCCGGGCCCCTGGCTCCCCACATCCTCACGGCCAAACTCACACGGACGACGCGCTTTCCCCTCTTCCAATGGCAGACGCTACTCGTGGGGGCAGGGCGAAGCCAGAGAAACCTTTAAAGGCTGAAAGGACGGTTTCATCTGCCACGTTTCCTCCAAAGCTGCTCCTGGTAAAGTGCAGAACAAGTAACGACATTGTCCGCGAGGCCGCGGAGGCCAGTCCCACGCTGAATGGCCATTGTGTTTGCCCGGCTACTGATACCTGCGCTTTTGTGCAGGAAAGAAGGCCGGGAGCCGTGACATCAACACAGCACAAGCGTCCCTCTGTGCGGACGCCCAGAGCGGGCCCTGGCCGTGGTGGGAACCGGCTCCAGGTCCCGGGAGAGGTCTTCCTGAAATCCAGCTCCGGTGCATTGTTTATGGGAACGAGGCTATTAGGTATATTAATAATTTGATAAATAGGGATTTGCCCTTAATTATTCATGAAGAACATTTGGCAACAGTAAAATTATATTCGCAGAACAGGTTTATAAACCAGCTAATTATAAATTAAGTATGCAAGAGAAAATTGCTAACCTTGAAATTAAAATATTTTATGATTCTGCAATTAATAAAAAAAAAAAAAAAAAAAAGTAGAGAATTATCAGAACCCCAGTGTGAGCAGAGAGTACACAGGACTCTACAGATGGCACAGCGTGGGCCAGGGGAGTGACAGCAGAGAAAATGCCCCAGGGAACGTGCCCCTCCCCCGCAGCCCTGGGAGGGGAGGCGGCTGCAGGGCGCCAGACAGGAGCCCTGTGCGCCTTCTGCTCTGCTGAAGCGTCAGCATCCGTCCCAGCGAGGCAGGTCGGCACCCGCAGGAGGCTCCTGTCCACTCTCTGCAAAGGACGTGGCGTGTCAAGCCCTGGGCCATGGGCAGCCCGGCTGTGCAGGGAGCCCACAGGGAAGCCCCCGAACGGCCCTGTGGCCCCTCCCCCACTTCACTGCCCTCCTGATGGGACCAGTGCACACGCAGCTTAGGGTCCAGGGGGACGAGGTAGGTGCTGGTGGCAGGCAGGAGCGCAGTGCCACCAGCATCCACTAGAGGGCTTCGCACGGCCGATGCCCGCGTGCCACCAGCACTCAGCTCCCCCTTGCAAACAAGCTCCGGACAGGCCTTTCCCCAAGGGGGTCGCCCACCTTACTCTGGAAGCCAGCAGACTTCTGTGTCAGGGGCTCCGTCCCCACTCACCCACCCCTGACCTCTGCAGGCCCCCGGCAGCTGAGTGGCCGTCCGCGCACCCTGAGAGTTTCGCAAATGTTTCCCTTTACTTGTGTGACAGGGGCGCGTTCTTCACTCACATCTTAATGACTAGACACCTCGCCCTAATCTGGGCAGATGTTAAAAGAATTAAGGAAAGCGACCAGGATGAATTAACTATGAAATACCCTGTTTAACACACACACACACACAAAGGAGCTGCATTCCTGAACTTCTGTTCCCAGGGCTATGTCGCGTGTGCACACAACGCCACTGCAGCCACTCAGCGAACGCAGGGGCCAGCCCCTGCCGCTCCGATTGGCTCGCGCTGCCGTCACTCAGTGACTCCACGTGCTCCTGCTGCACTCCTGAAATCAAAGATTAAATGAGCAAAAGCCACCGTGCTTTTTCTTCTTTCTAGCGGTGGAGAGTCTTGCCTTCCCCGAGAGTAAGAGGCCTCGTTAACGGCACCCGAGGGAGAAGACGGCCGGGGTGCACCTCGCGGCCGGCCCACGCCACACGCCACAGCTGCGGGCCGGGCAGCCCGGCCGCCGTCTCTGGGAGCGCGGATAATGAAAATCTTTCCGTGTATAAAATCCTTAATCAAAATGCCAGTGGCGTCACCTTGTAGCACACACGCCGCAACTTAAAATTAAAATTAATATACGACGGAACCTTTAACAAAATGAGTGGCCTCGGCTGCACAGGACGGGCGACCGGGCGCTGCGGCCTGCGGGGTCGCGACCCGGCTCCGCCAGGCACTGACCCCGCCCTGCTCCCACCACACAGGGGGATCCGGAGACCAACCGTCACTGTCCCCGGGTCCCCGAGGCCTGCGGGGAATCCCAACTGTGAGGACAAACCGACAGAGACGGCGGTGGCCCGCCCCGCGGGCCGCACTACAACGCCAGGCAGGACGCGCACGCCAACGGCCGCCAGCCCGGTCCTGGGTGCGGGTTCAGGCCGCCTCTGGCCAGGTAGTTTAACTCTGTCCGCTGGCAGCCAGAGGACATTTTTATCATCTGGAATAGACTATTTACCATTTGATGGGATACATTTCTTCCTCTACCTCTGGGATGCGCCACAGATGCCGAGCGACTTCCCCTAACAATATTTAAATTGCTTACAAAGCCTCTCTAAATATTTGCCATGTATTTAGCATGCCTAAGATCTGCCCGTTATCCCAAAGTCTTTTTGTTGTAAATTGCAATTTTACAACTTCATGCTTGTGATCTATTTTGACAAAGCTCTGCTGACACCCTCTATTGGCC